>NW_023276806.1:12870757-13170757 GCF_003668045.3 Cricetulus griseus | reverse complement strand
TTCTGAGAGTTTCATGATTTAAATTTACCCCTTACATTTAGATCTGTTACTCACTTTAAAGTGTGGCGCATTTTGTAAGGGGTGTTTTAGTCTTTAGCAAGTGGGTATCTGCTTGTTCTGGCTTCCTTTGTTTTTTTCCCTACTGCACTGACTGTGTTTTTGTTTTTGTTTTTAGTTTATTTTGTCTTGTGTATTAGTGGTTTGCTTGCACGTGTGCATGTGTGCTTTTGCTTGCATGGTTCCTACTGAGGTTAGAGGAGGCAGCTGGAGTCCCTGCAGCTAGGTGCTGGGAGCTACCACGTGGGTACCGGGAACTGAACCCTGGGCCTCTGCACGAGCAGCAAGTGCTTGGTGACCACTGAGCCATCTCTCCAGTTCCCCCAACGATGACGATAAGCTCTTCCTCACTACTCTGTCGAGCTGTGCTGTGTCAGCAAGACTTGAAATCGTCAGCTTTTAGTCCCCACATTTTCCTTTCCACGATCTTTAGGCTGTTTGAATTTAGGATCAGTTTATAAGTTTCTGTGACAAAGCTAGCTGGATTTTGTTTATTTATTTGGTGATAATGGGGATCAAATCCAAGGCTTGAAGATGCTAGGCAAACACTCTACCACTGAGTTATGCCCCTTGCTCCTAGCTGGGATTCTGTTGGGATCTGCGTTGATTCTTAAAGAGCTCCTTTTTTTTTTTTTTTTTTTTTTTTAAAGAAAAATTGTTAGTTTTCTGAGTAAAATTTTGTACTTGTTTTGTTCCTCCACATATTTAATTCTTTTTGGTGCTAATGTGTTGGGATTAATTCTCTTTCTCCCTCTCCCCCTCTCCCTCTCCCTCTCTCTCTCCCTCTCTCTGTCTCTCTGTCTCGCTCTCTCTCTCTCTTTTCCACTTGCCCTTTTCTTCCCACTCTGCTCTGTGCTCCACCCCTTGTTGTCCAGTGTCTACAGATGTCTTCCTCTCCTCATGGGTCACCATGTTACTCACTGATGCCCTTGCCTCCTCACACCATGGAGATGGAGGCCGTCAGGTGGGAGGGTGCGTCTGCTGTGACCGCTCTCTGTTGGTGACTCTTCCCATCCTCCCACACTCCTGACTGTTGCATACAATCGTCCTGACTTCTAGAACTGATCCCATCCCTTCCCGTTTTCTCAGGAGTCTCTGCTTTCTTCTCTGGGGACATCCCCAGTTGGGTACAGTCCCTCTCTCCTGGGTCTCTGCTGTCTTTCATTCCCATTCATCTTACCAGCCGCCTGGCACTGTCCTTTACCGCTGGCAACTGCCTGCCAAGGCAGCCGATTTCCTTTTCTTTTCTTCTTTTGGTCCTTATCTCTAATTGCCTCTAGGTCATTGTCTCCTAGACCTAGCCACAAAAAACCCAATGCCATAGACTCCAAAGAGCAATTTGTTTATAAAGACAGGGGCTCAGAGCTTGGCAGGAGCTCATAAGCGCTGGTGCTCGGACGGACTGCTCTCCATGGCGTTTATGGCCATTCCTATCTAACTCGTTCTGACTGTGTGTCATTTGATGCCTCAGAACCTGTCGTGAAGCAGCTTTGCTCTGTCCTTCTTGGCAGCACGAGTCTTTCTACTCATCCCCGACACACCTTTTCTAACCACAGGGGTCTTTTGTCACTCTTCCTTAGCTGGCTTTGAGAGAGCTTATTATTATCATGGGGTTATTTCCCAGTCATCTTTTGACCTTGTTTTTTGCTTCCCGACACACACTGGAATTTGCTGTGTAACAGAAGATGACCTTGAACTTGAGATCCTTATATCTCCTGAGTCCCAGTCATCTTAAGTTGCTCATTCTCAGGGCCAGCTCTTTGGTCATGTCTTCCTAAGCCTCCTAAGTTTTGGACGGAGCAAACTTAGCATGTCCCATAGACATGCTTCCTGCCTGATAAACTGGTTTCTTCTTCTGACTGTTTCAAGCAGTGTCACTAAGACTCACTTGGATGGTAAAACCCTAGACCTGGCGAAGAAGCAGGTTCACACTTCCTCTTTGCTGCTGAGTTACAAATGCTTTTTAAAACCAACTTACTGTCGGTCGTATTCTTCAGGCTTCTCTTAACTTTATGGTGACAGGCCTGATGCCTTCTGTTTTTGACTTCTGTTTTACTTTGCTTGGTATTAGGAATGTTTTTTTTTTTTTTTCTTTTGTATGACAGCGTAGCCTTAGAGACAGTTGATCTAGTAATTGTTTAAGGTACATGTTCAGCACTAGAGAGGAGAAACGTTGATGGCCCCTGATGATTCACAAAGGCTTTGAACAAGTTGGTATCCTTTCAATATCCATTAAAAGTTTAGAAGTTCAAAATTTGGATAGTTGAATAGCTTACAACCAACATTTGTAGGTCTTACTTTCTAACTTCTTGCATGTGCGGTATCTCGTCATGGAGGCAGAGTCAGTAGGGCTTATATAGCAAGAACATCTTTCATCATGACATAACAAAACTATGGAAATTATGTCTGCATTTTAGCATGTTCCAAACAGAGTTACTGAGGAAACTTACATGAATAAAAATCGCCAGGGTTTTGTGATAATATTTTTTTTATGTTGTTGTTTGTATTGTTTTCAGAAGGTCAAAAGTTGACTGCCGTAGAGTTCACTGTGCTTACTTCTTTGTGGAGACCCATCGCTGCTCTCTGGTCTATTTTTGCAGGAGTTCTTAAAGACTATCTAAGAGAACTTCCTTCTCCACTGATAACAAAGCAGCTGTATGAGGCCGTGTTAGATGCGATGGGGAAAAGTCCTTTGAAAATGTCATCAAATGGTTGTGAAAATGAGTTGGGTGACTCCAAGTTCACCGTTGGCCTGCTGAATTGCTTGCCGGATGTTGAGAAGGTAGGTGTACTTGACAGACCTTTCCTGAAAGCTGGCCCACGGGCTCATTGTCTAAAGTCCATCACCACACACAATCTTTCTGGTCACCAGCATTTGTGGCACTTGGGTTTAGGCTCTGCCTTAACCACTTCTTAAATGTATCTAGAAAGCAGCGTTATGTTTTCTGTGTATGACTCTAGCTCAGGCAGGATGTGCCTTCCAAGTTCTTCTTTAAAGATTTATTTTATTAGCTGGGCAATGGTGGTTCACACTTTTAATCAGCACTTGAGAGGTAGAGGCAGGCAGATCTCTGTGAGTTTGAGGCCAGCTTGGCCTACAGAGTGAGTTCCAGGACAGCCAGGGCTACAAAAACAAAAAACAACAACAGCAATAAAAGAGAAACAGAGTGAAGGAAATGCCTAGCAAATTAAAACTAAGGAACATTATTGTATATATGAAAAAGATTTGCGTGTATGTGCGAGTGCACATGTATGTATATGCACCACGTACCCGATTGGTACCTATATCGTCAATAGAGGGTGCCAGATCCCCCTGGAGCTGGTGTTATAGGCCATTGTGAACTGTTGATCTAAGTGCTAGAACTGAGCTCAGGTCCTCTGCAAAAGCAACAAGGACTCTTAACCACTGAGCCATCTCTCCAGTCCCCAAATAGCAGTTCATAAATTCACATCCATTGGTTTGGTTTAATTTAATTTATAAAGAAACAACAGCTTGTTTCTTAAAATGTTGATAAAATATACCACTACTTAAAAAGAATATTTAAATGACTTCTTTTTGAACCAACTTCCTTTATTTAAGGTTTAAAAACAGTATTTTTTTTTCAGGAAAAAAAAATGTGTGTGTGTGTGTGTGTGTGTGTGAGAGAGAGAGAGAGAGAGAGAGAGAGAGAGAGAGAGAGAGAGAGAGAGAGAGTGAGAGAGAGTGAGAGAGAGTGAGAGAGAGTGAGACAGGGTTTCTCTGTGTAGACCTGGCTGGCCTTGAACCTTGAACTCAGAGATCCACCTGCCTCTGCTTCCTAGGTGCTGGGATTAAAGGGCATACACTGCCATGCCTACCTCAGGAAATATTTTTTTTAATTCTATTTTTTTTCCTTTTTATAATTTTGTCTGTTTAAAATGATTTGTTAGTTAAAAAGCATGGTGGGGAAATGAGAGAAGCATGTTGTCCCGTAGAAGCCATCCTTTTATATTCGATCACCACAGTCCTGGCCCTGTCCTAACTTCAGACTTCCTAGTGTGTGGTCCCCTCTTGCGAGCCCAGGGTTGTCTGTGTTTAAACCAACGGCAGCTGCTGGTGTCACTTCAGAGGATCAAGTAGAGAGTGGGTGGGAGATGTCTTTTCCTAAGGCTGCCAGTTGGAATTTAGAATGTATTACTAATATTTCATGTGGACATCTAACCACGGAGTGTGTTGTTTGGACATATTTAGGCAACCCTGAAGATGCTGTTAGATCACCTGAAACTGGTGGCTTCGTACCATGAAGTGAATAAGATGACCTGCCAGAATTTAGCTGTGTGCTTTGGACCAGTGTTGCTTCACCAGAGGCAAGAGACTTCGACCCACAGCAACAGAGTCTTCACCGACTCCGAAGAGCTCGCAAGTGCTTTGGACTTCAAGAAGCACATTGAGGTCCTTCACTACTTGCTCCAGCTCTGGCCAGGTAAAGGAGTCTCCTAAGTGCGTTTCTTTAGCAGCCTTGGGGTATGTGGGCTAGCTAATGATTAAAATGACTGGATATGATTGGGGGTGGGTGTAGGTTTTTGCTTTTTCAATACTGAAGAATTGACACCTGCTCTATAGTGTCTGCTATTTATATTTTGTGTTTGCTCATACCATTGTAGACATTTGAGCCATTGTTACACATTTTGGCTCTAGTAAGACCTGGATTGGAATGCTGCTTGGACCACATACAGTGCTCCGATCGTGGCAATCTAAGTTTATAGACTTGGTGTGGAAATTAAGTACATGGATGTACTTAAGGTACAGCATAGTTGTTAGCACACAGTGCTCAATTATTTTATTTTCTCACTTTTATTTAATTTGTTATGAAGCAAATTTAATTTTTCATTTTTAAGTCTGTTCTTCTTTTAGTCTTAGCGTGTATTTTATTTTTATTTATGTGATGTGCTCATGCAGATGGGGTCTGAAAGGGCCAGAAAAAGGGTCCCCTGCAGCAGGAGTTAAGCAGGCAAATGTGAGCTACCTGATGTGGGCTCTCTGGAAGAGCAGTAAGTGCTCTTAACAACTGAGACATCGCTCCAGCCCATGTCCAGTCTTTCTGACAGAGTTACAATATAAATGCTTATTTTTAAATTACTTCAGGTCCTGCTGGCAATTAATTACCTTCGATATTTTGGTCTTAAAAATTCTGTTTGCATGGTACTGAAGAGACGAATCAATGGTTAGAGCACTAGTTGCTCTTCCAGAGGACCCAAAGGGCAGGCTCAATTCCCAGCACCCACAAGGTAGCTCACAACCATCGATAACTCCAGTACCAGGAAATCTGGTACCCTCTTGTCACCTCTGTGGGCGTCAGTTATTCACACAGTGCATATTACATACATGCAGAAAAACATACGTAAATCATAAAAATTCTTTAAATTTGTTTTTTACATTTGTTTATTTATTCTGTGTGTGGGAGGTGGGGATATGCGTGTGTGCCTGAGGTCAGGATGGCTTCTCTCCTTCCACCTTGTCCTGTGGATGGAGCTCAGGTCCTGAAAAGCTCTCTTACTCACCGAGCCATCTTCCCAGCCCTACCCTCTGCTCCTCTGTGTTATACACACATCTGCATATATGTAAATTTAAACAGGTTTATTATTGACTACACTTTCTTTATCTAAGACTTTTTTTGTATGTGTGTTTGCTTGCGTGTCTGTCTGTGCATCACATGTGTGCATTTCTGTGGAGGCCAGAAGAAGATGTCAGATCCCCTGGAACTGGAGTTTTACAGACCGTTGTTAGCAGTCATGTGGGTGCTGGGAATTGAACCTGTTTCCACTGCAGGAACAGCCAGTGCTCCTAACCTCTGAGCCATCTCTACAGCCCATGAACTGTATTTTAATGACAACTTGAAACAGTTCTCTCGGGTTTAGCATCTTATTCCAAAGACTTTTGTTGCTGGTTGTAATCATAACGTTTTCTATAACCTGTTATTTTCCTTGAAAGTACCCTAGACAAAAGACAGAGCCGACAGAGGATGAGGGAGACAATAGTTTTCCCCTCTAAATTGCCTGTTACGGATTTCAGGGAAGGAGGACATCATGTAACTAAGGTGCAGTTACTGGGCCTGTGAAAACCGAGGTGTGACATAGAGAATGCCAGAGCCATCCCGTGCATCCAGGGGAAGGGAGCACACCTTACTGTCCGTGGAGTTTCCTTCACTCCAGGACTGTAGGGAGTTGCCTTCAGCCTCTTTTGTTACATGTTTTTTCTTACACATTTTGCTTTTTGTGTTACTGTTGACCCTCCCCTCTCCAAGAAGATAATTTGCTTTGAGATTTCTGTTTGTAACGTCCTGTCTTCAGAGTGAGAGGAGCCTGTTACATTAGCCCCTGAAGGGAACATACCTCATCGTCCAGCACGCCCTGTGTGTCTCTCTCTGCCAGTGGCTTTGCAGCTGGGTGAACAAGGGGTCCTGGCCCAGCAGAAACACAGATACTTATATGGGATACTCATCTTCTTATATGTTTTGTATTTGGGGCTTTTAAAAACACAGTGGGATTGCGATGGAAAAGAGTCCTGGATGCTATTGTTAGTCTACCCTTTTACTTTACTTTCAGAGTGGAGATATAGATTTAAAGTTGTTGGGACTTCCAACTTCTTATTGGTTGTAAAATTTGTAAGGTCACAGATGATATTTACCTACCCCATGTTCTTAGTTCCTGGTGTTAACGGCCATCTAATATGGTTGTGTTAAATGAAGATGTTGTTTTCTAAGAGAAAGTAATATAGTGAACTCAAATCTACTGGTATAAAATATAAGGGAAAATCAAGCATCTTAGTACTTATTACACTTTAAAGTGTTCTCAACAGCCTTATTTGGTGACATTTTTGCCTCTTTCTGCTGAAAACAGTAAATAGCAGCACAGGGAAAGCCAGGCCTTCTCTTTCAGGGTTAAGGTTAACCATTTTCCTTACAAACTTACAGGAAAACATCCCAGTATCAATAGTTTAAAAAGACAGCTACATCTATGTTTCAAGAAATGGAATTTTTAGTCTAATGTAAAATAATGATTTAATTGGTTTCTTGAGTATTCTCCAAAGAAACTGTAAAAGTAGAGTTTCAGTCGAGCCCTGGCTGAGCCGAAGAGATGTGGACTCTTCTTCAGACTAGCAGTGTGCTGTCGACTGCTTGGCAGAAACTTCAGACACAAGAGTGAGAACAGGAAGAGCACAGAGGACCAGGGAAGCAGCGAGATAATAAGATTTCTTGTCCTCCACTGGTACCAGGCGCGTATCTGTACACACATACGTGGAGGCACAGCATTCGTATGCAAAATGAATCTTTAAAAATGAAATAAACAGAATGTTAAAAAACATGCAACGTACAGCTGCTAAAATAAAAGTTAAATTTGTAAAATATCTCTGTAAAATGTTGGGAATATTATTTTAAGTGGAAGGCTAGGATGGGTATATCGTTCTTAAGTTGTTTGGCAAACAAACCTTCATGGTATGTTGTAGAATCGATGTTATCACTGGTTTATGTCCCCTTAGTGAGGGCGCTATAAGGGAGAGGCAGACAGAATACACAAGCAGAAAGAGATAGGCAATGTGGATAATCTTTAATAACTGTGCGTTTTACACAGTCTGCTTTATATGCTGAAGAACCTTAGGCAGATACTTTGCTCCAAGTAAGCAATGGAAGTCTTGTTTTGTATGAAGTCAAGTGTGTCTGTTGTCTTCCGTGTGACCAGTACAATGCAAGATGGTAGAAGGCAGCTTATGTCAGAAGAAAATAGTCTAAATACAAAGAATGTTGTTTGAGGTTGTTAAATCTCTAACCAGAATTGGAAAATAAAATATCTGTGCTATTTCCAGGCCAAAAAAAAGAAGACTCTTAGTAGCTAATGCTGTATAATCATTCAGGTAAACAATGGCCAAGTCTAGTAGTCATGCATTTTATCTAAGTGAAATTTGGGCTGCTTGGTAAATGATGACACATGGCTAGCTGCAAAAAAAGCCCACCAAGGTCAGAGCTAGAACAATCACCTTAGATGCCTTTGCCTCGGCTAGATGTTTGTAGAAAAGGAACCTCTTGTTCCATGCCATTTACGCACCGTGTCTTGCCTGCTTTTTGCTGTAGTCTTTAATGTAAGAGGAGCTACTAGCTTAGAATTACAGCTAGGTAACCATTAACTTGCACAGAACGTTAATCAATGTCGGGAGTTTTATTGGGGAATGTTTTTATTTAGCATGAAGTAGTACCACTGAACGTTCTAGTCTGTATGCTAATCTTAATTATATCTGGTGGTAGAAAAATTACTATAGGATGCTTCCTTTCAATAGAACGCATGTCTCAAGTGCATGTTTGTGTTGATTATTCAATGGCTTTATTGTCTGCTCTGTCTTCCTAAGGCCCATGGTTTTAACTAAAGCACATGTATTCATTTCTAGTGCAACGCTTAGCTGTCAAAGAACCCCCAGACAGTCTGTGCCTGGAGCAGTCATCTCTGAATCATTTGAGGCGAAAGAGAGAACGACCGTGTGTATTGAATCTGAGCAGTACTGATTCATCCGGCGTGCTGAGGCCAAGGCCGGCCAGGCTAGATAGTCCACTCAGCAACCGCTATGCAGGAGACTGGAGCAGCTGTGGGAAAAACTATTTTTTAAATATGAAAGAAAATTTCAAAGATTTGGATTATGATGATGTTCCCTTAGAAGATGGGGAAAGTAGAGACCCTCCCAAAACGGATGGAGCGGAGGTCATGATCAAGCAACAACACCCCGTGTCTAAAGCCTGCACGTTTCAGACGTACTTGACAATGGAGACAATCGAGTCTACCATGAGCCAGAAGGCTAACCTCAGAGATCTGCAAGAAAGTATTGATGCTTTGATTGGCAGTCTGGAGCGTGAGCTCAATAAGAACAAGCTGAATATGAGTGTGTGAGATGGGGGCAGTTTTATTTGTGATGGTGGTGTCATCAGGTTTCAGGTCAATCCTCAGTTTCCTTTTTTACTCCTCTCATGGAATTAAGTTAATTCCTAATAAGTTCATGTGATTCAGTTACAAACACTATTCATTAATATGGTTGTTTTAGTTATGACCATTTGGGGGACGTTTTAATAAACCTTGCTGGTCATGTGGAGGAGACTTGGGGGTGTGTATAGGGTCAGGGAGTTTTTACCCCTCATGGCTTTGGTGCGTTGTGAGAACTGCTCTTCTGTAGATGGGGACAGGTGTCCACTGCAGCTGGCCAGGCTGATTTGCAGTCAGAGTCCTCGTGCAATGCCATTTGGTCACATTTCATTTGCAATATGAATGCTGCTATATGAAAACTTTTTATAAATGTAAAATTATACAGATATTAATTAATGTATTAACATTCAGTAATTATTTAAGCTTATAAAAATTAAATATTTTTATGATTCTGAGAACATGTATATATTTATAAGTGCATTGTAGATATAGATTTTACAATGAGGGAAGGAGTTGACTGTAGAATTCCATGTATTTTAAAAAGTATGTCATGAGGCCAAATTTATTAGCCTAAAAATGTGTTCATCAGGGAAAGACCGATTAAGTTAAAAGATAAGTTACATAAAAGCCACTTGAATGAATACACACTAGAAGTGTTTGAGGAGAAATGATGGTGTTTCTGTTTTGCTTCTTAGACTCAGTGTCCCTGTGAAAAGTCATACTCTTAAGCTGAGCCCTTCAGCTGAGTAAGGGATGGAGTGACCCTGCATAGTGACCTAAGCAGACTTCACCTGTTCTGTGCATTTTTGCTTTATGTGAATCTGTATTTATTTGTAGTGGTACACTTAAATGTTGACTTCACAATTGCCCTTGTTTCTAAAGAAGTCATCTTGCCAGGATGCTACATTTTTACAATTTTTTTTTATTAACTTATTATTAAGTACATCTGTGAGGCAGTTGTTACAGAAACCATACTGGTGTTTGAAAAGATGTAAATTTAGAAGGTTTTTAAAAATTAAATTGTCATGTGTTTAAAAAACTTTCATACTGACAAATGTGTAATTTTAAAAGTATAAATGAAACTTGAGTTACCAGGTTTAAAGTGTGACAGCTATGCAAAAACTGGTTTCTTAATGTTTTTCTAAATATTAGAGTATAAATGTAACAACCACTTCTATGTAATACACAGAATATTCAGGTATTTAATTTGAAAGCCACTATATAAAGAAAAATAACTATTTTTATGTGAGACTTTCTTTTTTTACAACTTTGTGTAACAAATACCAGAGACTATGCACCAAGAGTGTGTCATGAGTAAACAAAGTATTGTTAAATGTTTTGTGGGGAAAGTCTCTGTTTCTTCCCTTTGTGTCATGTATGTAAGTCAAGTAAGTGGCTCCAGAAATGTCACTTTTATTAAAGATATTATAACAGTGTCATGCTATTATAATTGATTTTAAGGATCACTTTCATATTCTTATTTCTCTATGTAGCCCTAGCTGTCCTGGAACTTGTCTATAGACCAGGCTGGCCTCTAAGTATAGATCTGCCTGCCTCTGCCTCTGCAGTGCTGGGACTAAAGGTGTTTGTTCTCTCTCTCTCTCTCTCTCTCTCTCTCTCTCTCTCTCTCTCTCTCTCTCTTTCTCTCTCTCTCTCACACACACACAAACACACACACCAAAAAAAAAAACAAAAAACAAAAAACAAAAAAAAACAAAAAAACACATGCCTGGCTCACTTTCATATTTTATTTTAAGATTTATTTATTTATTACAGTGTTATGCCTACACACAGGAAGAGGGCACCAAATCTCATTACAGACAGTTGTGAGCCACCATGTGGTTGCTGGGAATTGAACTCAGGACCTCTGGAAGAGCAGCCAATGCTCTTAACCTCTGAGCCATGATGCCAGCCCCCACTTTCATATTCTTAAGTGAGTTATTAATATGTTTTCATTAATATGTCCAAAATTGGAATTTTTTTGGAGTCTGAAATACTTCAAGGCCTATTATTATTTCATTTTTAATGAGAATAGTTCCTGACCAGTCTCTGTAGCCTTGATTATGTTTAACAATTTTTTTTTTCTTTTTTTTATTTAAATCACTGTCAGAACTACAGGCCTTTTTTCTTGCCTTTGCTGCTTCTAGAATTGTCAAATTAGATGCTTTTACATAAGCAATTTTTAAAAAATTACACTATACTGTGTGTGTGTTCATAAGTGTGTCTGTGTGGTGTGTGTTCATAAATGTGTGTGTTCATATGTGTGTGTGTGTGGCGTGTGTGTGTGTGTGTGTGTGTGTGTGTGTGTGTGTGTGTGTGTGTTTGGGTGGGGGAAACTGAGAGCTCACATGGCATGTGTGTGGGAGTCTTAGGCATCAAACTCCCGCATCATGCTTGGTTTTTGTCCACTGAGATATCCCTGTCCCGAGCAAGTCCTCACAGAACTGTGCTCAGATCCACATCCATCAGCATCTGGACTTGTACAGTTATGGCAGTCTCTAAGTGCTTTCTGAGAGCCTGGAGGCCCTGCATCTGCTCGAGGCTGCGCAGGGCACATCAGAGATAAGCTTGGAATCTCTCCAGGTCTCATGGCACTTTTCGTTTCTTTCCTCTTCTTTATTTTGATTGGTCTTGCAGTCGCCCGTTGAAACTAGGTTAGAACATTGAAGGCATTTCACATTAGGTAATAAGTCTTTCTAGTTGTGTAGTTAGCTGAGATAGACGCATGGTCATCAGAGGAGAAACAGCAGTAGAGGGGTGTCCATGCGTGCACTCGTGTGTGTGTGTGTGTGTGTGTGTGTGTGTGTGTGTGTGTGTGTGTGTGTAGGAGGAGGAGGAGGAGGAGCCCAAAGAGTCTGCCTGTAAGCTTTAGAAGTATAGCTCAAACAGTAGAAGAAGTTGCCAGAAAAAAGAAATCAAATGGCCAGGCATGATGGCACACACCTTTAATCCCAGCACGCAGGAGGCAGAAACAGGTGGATCTCTGCATGTTTGTAGCCAGCCTGGTCTACATAGCAAGTTCCAGGACAGCCAGGTTACATAGACCTTGTCTAAAAACAAAAACATAAAATAATTTCCTGTTATGTGGTCCTTAGATTAGATGGTATTGGTGGCAGCCCTTTACCAGAAGCTTCATGGTGTTCTGTTAGCAAGCGAGATGTGCTCCTTGTGTCTGGTGCTGATGCCAGTCATCACCAGACTCCAGAAACAGAAAGCTTCATTGTGCATCTCTAAGGATTGCTGTGTCTCATGTAATAGCTGTCAGTGAAAATGGCAGAATGTGTAGGTTTATGGTAGGGACCCAAAGAAAATGAATTTATTTTGGTTTTTGAGACAAGGTTTGCCCTGGCTGTCCTGGAACTCTCTTTGTAGAACAAACTGTCCTCGAACTCACAGAGATCCACCTTCTCTGCCTCCTGAGTGCTGGGATTAAAGGCGTGTGTCACCTTTTATAAGTTAAAATCATCATTTTCAAGTACTTTGAAATGATAAAATTGGATTGCCCTTATAACTAACAACTCCCCCCAAAGGCTGGAGGATCACTGCAAGTTCAAGGCCAGCCAGGACTGTTTAGTAAAACTCTGTCTCAAAAATCCCCACAAATCCTAATTGGGTTCCTATTCACCTCAGTACAAGAGAAATGATCTTTGACCAGTTTGCAAAAATCCATTTGGTTTGTTCATAGTTGATGAGCAGTGGATTACTGCAAGTAGTTCTTGGTTACATTGGCCAAAAATTAACTGGTTAACTCAGGCATAAAAGGAATTTGAAAACCAGGAGTCAGAGGCAAGGTTCCCTTAAGGTGCTGACAGGTTTTGTTCTTGTTGATTTCAAAGGTTGTATCTCAAGTTGCACACTTTTGATTTGTGATTTTTTATGTTATGCTTCAGTTTTTTTCTTTCTTTCTTTCTTTTTAGTGTGCTAGAAACAATCAGCAAGCTAAGAAAGCTTGAGAGGAGGTAGGAACAGTGATGCTGCTATGGTCACCACTGCTCTTGGTCATTTCTGCTTCACATTTCCTGACAAAAGCCCCAGTTCTGTTCCCTGTCTCCCATCATTAGGAATTCTGTGTCCCTTCCTCTACGGCAGTGGCTCTCAACTTTCTTAACGCTGTGACCCTTTCATACAATTGCTCTTGTTGTGGTGACCCCCCCCCACACACACCATAAAATTATTTTCATTGCTATTTCATAATTAATTTTGCTCCTGTCGAACTGTAATGTAAATATCTGATACTCAGCCCCTGTGAAAGGGTCGCTGGACTCCCACAACTCTGGCTGAGGACCACTGGTGGCCTAAAGGGGTGAGTTTTCTGGCTACAAGGGGAGCATCTTGAGTGCTAAGCAGGCGCAACTGACAAATAAGTGTCCACAGCACGTCACTGTCTTCCTCTTGCCCGTAGCTCCGTGTTAGTCTCCTCCACCGATCCCTACACCCTCCCATCAAAGATCCGAGTGTGGTCAATGACAAACTGCCCTTTGCTTTGTTATTGCTGACACTCTAATGTGTTTCTTGTCTTCCCTATCTGCTGCCACTGTTCTCTCTGTGTCCACAGCCCCTGATATGTATGGGGACTAAAGTGACTGGAAAGATAGAGTGTATTGCTTCCTGGGTATTGTGGTTTCTTGTACTCTACCCACCCTAGGACTTCACTGGGCCCAGGATCTCTCCACTTGCCCTTCCTGTGACTTAGGTAGTTCCTTTTTGTCATTCCTGCCTCTGATGAAATATCACTTCAAAATTAGTTAGTTACTTTTCCATTGCTGTGATAAAACATCGTGACTAGTGTTTGGGCTTACAGTTCCAGAAGAATAAGAGCCATTGTGATAAGAAAGTGGAAATAGAAAGGTGAGAGCTCACAGCTTGAACCATCTCTGCAGGAGACAGAGAGCAAAGAGGGAGTAGTGCATGGCTTTTAAACCTCAAAGCCTGTCCCCAGTGACATACTTCCTTCAGCAAGGCCACACCCCCCTAAGCCTTCCCAGATAACACTGTCACCTGGGGACCAAGTGTTCAAACATCTAAGCCTGTGGGGGACATTGTCATTCAAACCAGCACAGGCTGGAGATGGCTCAGCAGGTAAGGGCTGAGTTGGACCAGGTGGAAGGAGAGAACTCCCGACTTCCATAAGTGCACAGTAACACACACGTGTACACATGTACACATGCATAATAAGTAAGCTTAAAAATGAAATGTAAGCTGTGTCACACCTACTGGTGCTGGCCTATTTCCATCAAAGTGGTTATCTGAAGTTACCTTGTTTTGTTATCTGAAGTTACCTGTCTCTGCCTTTCAGATGTAAACAGTGTTCCCATGGCAATAAGAACTTTGTATGTCTAATTCATTGCCATATGCCTAGAGGGGCAATAACTTAGAAGATAATCAGCTAATGAACGACTGCAAAAGATACTCTTAGGATGGTTGTCTTTTTATTGAGGAACGACAAAAATTAAGGGCTATAAGAAGTATATGTGACTTAAAAATATTCACTCCTTGGGGCGGGAAAGATGGCACAGTGGTTAAGAACACTGGTTGCCCTTGCACCCGGCTCTGAGTTGCCTGTAACTCCAGCACCAGGGGACCCGATGCCCTCTTTTGGCTTCCATGGGCACCAGCACATACACGACACATGAATACACATACACAGAAAATACTCCTTAATGATAAATGATGCGTCTTTTTGTCTTAATGACATATCTTTGCTTTGGAATTAAAATGGACTTGGGGAGAATTAGTCACAAAGTTAGTTGCTAAATTTTGGGTAGTGGCTGTTGCAGAGTGAGAATGATTAAATGGTTTGTGAATGGAAAGGTGTCTTACCATACAGCAGGTCTCTGAGGAAGCTCTTATTTAAATTGATCTCTCTGCAATTGGTGAGTAAAATATACCCCTCTTGATTCTTGCCAGATTCATTTGAGTGTGTATAGATTTTATTTTCTAGAAATGCAAAGTTCTATTTTCTACTTTATTAGAAGGAAGTAGTTTATAAGTAGATCACTTCCTTATTAGGGTAGCAGAGCTACGATGCCTGATGGTTTTATTTTCCTAGTCCAGGGTTTAAGCTTCTGGCTTGGGTGCTCCTCACCCATGCTTAGGGCCTCTCAATATACTTTCAAGTCATTTGTGTGTGTCTGTTTTTGCCTAATGGAGACATGGGCGTAGTGAAATCTTGGGTTTCCCTACACATGTCTGTGGAAAGTCCTCTCATCCACGGGTAAGTAAAAGTTCCAACTGTAGAAACTTGTAGTTCATGTGAAGCCAAGCAAGGGAACCCCCTCACATCCAGGGTGTTTTTGTGACTTTACCAGAGCAACCTGTCACTTGTGTACTTCTCCAGCTGCAGATAACAAACAGCGACCCTTTGTTCTTGACCTTTGCTCAAGAAGCAAGGCATAGGTTGCCAGATTGTTTGTGTCCATTCCTGCCCAACCCTTTCCCCCTGTGGCCATGTCAAACTCAGTCCAACTGAGGCGCGAGTTTGCATCGTTAGGTAAGTGAAAACTGCTTGTCTAGACTGGCAGGCAAGGAATGGCAGCACACAGACTGCTGGCTGTCTGCATTTGATCTTGTCTGCCTTTTCCTGGGGAGACATGAACAAGCGTCTGTTCACTCCAGGTAGCACCCACAACAAAACAAAACCGATTCCAACCAAGTGTAGTTTGATCAACAAGTGACTTCACGAGGGTAATGAGCATGCAGGAGCATGGCTGACTTGGGCAGCCGCCTCCTCAGGAAGCCCACCCCGGCACTGGTAACCTGCACCCGGGAAGCTGCACCGTGGAGCTCCCTGCTTGGCTGTGTCAGCTCCACGAAGAATCTCCTCCCTCCAGCCATTGCTCACTGCTTAGAGACGTCAGGATGGGGTCTATGGGGTCTTGTTAGTCTTGCAGTTTCCTAGCTTCTGAGTCCTGTGAACTTCTGACTTCTTGATGAGTCTTCCTCATTCCTCCAGCAAGCAACGGTTCAGTTTGGAGGAAGTAACGACACAACAGATCTGTGTGCTACATTAGCACAGAGCCAAGCAAACAAGCGTGGGAGAAGGTACATCCGTGTCAACATTTTAGTGTGAATACTTTCAAATATAGAGCTGGATGCAGCGTGGGGAACACCCTTTATAAGAATACACATTTTAGGCCGGAGAGATGGCTCAGTGGTTAACAGCACTTTTTTTTTTTTTTTGCAGATGGGGTCTTGGTTCCCAACACCCACATGGATGGAGGCTCATAACTGTAACTCCATTCTAGAGGGTCTGGTCTTCTGGCCTTTGCAGGCATGTACTGGGTACACATACATACTTACATATATGTATGTAAAACTCGTGCATAGAAAGAAATATGATGGGGAATGTACTTCTTTGTATGTTTATCTTATTGATTGTTGAATAAAATACTGTTTGGCCAATGGCAAGCAAGGACTAGGAGTCAAAGAGGATTCTGGGAAATGTAGTAGAGAAGTGATGATCCAGGCAGGAAGTGACATGGCAAGGAGATTCATATCTAAGCGAGGAAACAGGAAGTATGCCATCTTTTCCCTCCGCTCCTGCTCCTGTGGCACAATGTGATCCACTGACAAGGAGGGACGCCATTAAGGCGTCCGATAAGATAAGTCTTCTAACAAATATAGATTTATGATAATTAAGACTGAGCTAACAGATGAGAATCCTAGTCATTGGCCAAGCAGCATTGTACCTAATACAAGTTTCTGTGTATTCATTTGGGCCTAACTTGGGCAGGCGGCTGGCTTAAAGCTCACATGTGGCGGTGGGGCTCAGGCAGCTTTTAGCAGAAAGATTTATCATAATAGAAACATTTCCTATAGCTGTTTGATCATGTTTCTATCCTTCTCTATCTTAATTTTTATTTTGGGGGGCAGGATTTCATTATGTAGCTTTGGTTGTCCTATAACTCACTCTGTAGAATAGGCTGGCCTTGAACTCACAGAGATCCACCTGCCTCTGCCTAAGTGCTAGGATTAAAGGCGTGCACCACCACACCTAGCTATAATATACTTTTCTTATTTCTTTAGGGAATCTTTTTAAGGCCGAGCAAGATGGCTCAGTAGATGTGGTTTGAGGGGAAATGGCCCTCATAGGCCCACGGAGAGTAGAACTAGTAGGAGGTAGGGGGTATGGCCCGGTTGTAGGTGTGGCCCTATTGTAGTAGGTGTGGCCTTGTTGGAGGAAGTGTGTCACTGAGGGGAGGCTTTGAGGTTTTAGAAGCTCTGGCCCAGCCCAATGGCTCCCTCTCTTCCTGCTGTCTGCAGATCCTGATGTGGAACTCTCAGCTACCTCTCCAGCACCTTGTCTGCCTGCGTGCCACCATGCTTCCTGCCGTGACAATAATGGACTAAGCCTCTGAACTATAAGCCAGCCCTAAGTAAATTTTTTCCTTTATAAAAGTTGCTGTGGTCCTGGGGTCTCTTCACAGAATTAGAGCCCTGACTAAGGCAGCAGGTAAAGGCACTTGGTTCCAAGCCTGGCAGCTTGAGTTCGATCCCTGGGACAGACATGGTGGAAGGAGAGAACTGACTGCTCCAAGTTGTACCACACACACTGTGGTACACGCTCCATACATATAAACATATAATGTAATTTCAAAATTAAGAAAATATCTTTTATAAGTAAAATTTAGGGTAAACATCATTGTGTGAGTAGAAAACCAGTATCACTCGTCACCAACAAGTGTAATTTTTCCTCTACATAAAAACACATTCCCAGCTTGTTAAATGTGTGCTGATTGGGCTGTATCCACACAGTCACTGAAGGGATGAGGCTGTGGCCTCAGTCCCGCCTCTTTTCTATCACAGTAGAGGGACATGGAGGTCCAGGCTGCTCTGGAGTTGGGCACACAGCTAATACCAGGCTCTTCTCTGTTTAAGGGTTCGATGCACCTTGTCCAGATAAACATTTCTCCAGTCTCATCTTGGGGTGGTGATGCAGAGATGAAGCTCTCCTAATGGAAGGCGAGAGAGGGCCTGTCTGCAGCCTGTCTGATGTTTGTGGCCCCAGCATGGCTCGTTCCTCATGACCCCTGTAGGATGCTGGTAGAAACATCTGAAGCCCAGTCCTCGCTGCCTGATGTCGGCCACAGGTCCTCAAGTGTTGCTGCCTGTACCACATTTTCCCTTCCAGTGTTTAACACTTCAAAGGAGTCCCAGCATATCTTCCCCTGGGTTACATCTGCTTTAACAGAAGGTGGTTGGAGACCCATAACATCTATTTTCCCTCCTGAGATTAGAACTAAGATGCAGGCGTTAGATATGCACAAACTGGAACACCGCCACCACTGAGAAGGATGCTGCAGAAACCTCCCTGGAGGAGCTTCATACTTCTGCCCATTCATTGGCAGGCTTAGTGCAAACGCCCATTGGCTCTATAAACAAATAAATCTCTCCGCGAGCTCGGGAGAGATGGCTCAGAGCTTGTGGCTCTTTCAGAGGACCAAGGCGTTCAGTTTTTAGCAGTCACATGGGATGTCTCAGATCTCCTGTAACTCAAGCTCCAGAGGACCCACTGATGGCTTTATGGCCTCTAAGTGTACTGTATGTTTGTGTTTCTATTGCTGTGATAAAACACCACGACCAAGGCAGCTTATTAAAAGAGCACATTTAAATTGGGGCTCATGGTTTCAGAGGGTTAAAGTTCCAGCTGCCTTGAGCTGCAATAGCTGCAATAGCAGCTATTTGCCTCTCATGCCAGGGGATGATCTCCGCCTCCTCCCCTCGTCCTCCTCCTCCTCCTCCTCCTCCTCCTCCCCCTCCTCCTCCTCCTCCTCTTCCCACTTGTCCTTCACTGAGTTCTCACCTGGAATAACACACAGCCTCTTTTCTCTTTTCTGATTAAAATCCTAGGGTATTAATGGGGTGTGTGTGTGCGTGCGCGCACGCGCGTGCTAATACTGATATATTTCAGACAGAGTCTCATTGTGTAAAACAGGTTGAACTCAAACTTACATCAATTCTGTCTGTGCCTCCTGGGTGCTGGGACTGCGAACAACTCCTACGATGCCCAGCTTATTATTTTTATTTAAAAAAAAAAACACAAAATAAAACAACCCTTTTTCAAGACTGTTCCTAAGGAAGTGCCAGGAGATTCATTTAGCTGTGAGACCCTCTGGCTTCTGTATTAGCTGTCCCAATGCCCTTGCCAGTCACAGACTTACATCTGATTTTGACTTTCATAACATTTATTTTAATATATTAAATTACATATGAAGGCTAAACTTGCCAAAGCAGCTGGAAGAGCACAATTGGGAGGCCAGCACTAGCTGATGTTAAGCTGACATGTGAGTGGCGATAATCAAGGCAGTGCTAGTTGCATCAGCACCATAAATCCCCGAGTTAACTGATGTGGACAGCAAGGGCAACCCAGAGGGAAAGGGTGGTCTTTTCTTTTCTTTCTTTCTTTCTTTCTTTCTTTCTTTCTTTCTTTCTTTCTTTCTTTCTTTTTTCTTTTTTTTGGTTTTTCGAGATAGGGTTTCTCTGTTGCTTTGGAGGCTTTCCTGGAACTAGCTCTTGTGGACCAGGCTGGTCTCAAACTCACAGAGATCCACCTGCCTCTGCCTCCCGAGTGCTGGGATTAAAGGCGTGCACCACCAACACCTGACCAAGGATGATCTTTTCAACAAACAGCATTGCAACAGTTAGATATCTATATGCAAAATAAAAAGTGAGAACTGCCCATTCGCATGTAAAAGTGAACTCAAGATGAGTCATTAAACCTGAATATTTAGCTGAAAAATCTCAAACTGCTAGAAGGAAACCTTGGAGTCTGTAACGATCTCTCAAGCCACCAAAGGCATGATCAAAACATTCAAGTATTAAAGAAGTGTGCTTTTGGGGGTGGCAAGATGGCTCCGTGTCCAAGTTAGTGCCGTACATACTAAGGGGTGGTGCCGTTGTCAATCAGCCCAAGTTTATCAGCATAGACTCTGCTCCAGCGTAACAAATAAACCCAGAACTCCTGATGGCTTAATATGATAAAGGAGAATTTCCCGGTTGTGAAAATCTGATATGGTTGAGAAACGTTTCTCTGTTTATAAATGCTGGCATCTTGAACACACAAGTTAAAGTTGGGGGATTTCATGGGGTCAGGTCAGACCTGGGGGGAGGGTTCTGTCTCTTCTACCTACATATGACTAGAATTCTGTCACAAGGCTCCAGTGTACCTTGGGCCAGCAAGCATGGACACAGGAATGTGGACAAGAGAGTCAGCTGTTTCACTCTGTCTCATTACACCATTTGTGGGGATGGAACCATTCCCCTGTGTCCCCTTTTAGAGGTGATGGGTCTTTCTGGGGTTTGCTTCTTCCTGGTGCTGGACTAAGATGGACAAAGACAAGAGTAAAACACAGTCAAGAGATGGTTATGTGGTCTCCTTGTTGACACAATATTGAGAGGAATATACACAAGGCTACCTTGCCTTTTAAATAGGAGGCTCTTCTTTTTATAACAAAAACTTTGATTTGTTCTCATTTTTCTAAGTTTCAGACTTTTGGGACCAATGTAATTGTTGAGCAGAATTAATTGTCTGTGAATCCATGCTAGTTGCTTGTTTATGCAGCGGGGTGTGTGAATAGGACCTCTTGATGAATGTCAAACACTGACTGTCAGGGGTCACATTGCAGCAAAACCCACAGCATTGTAATTGTAGGTAATTCTGTGGTGATTCAGGTCATCCCAGCATTCAAAGAAATTCAGCGTTATTTACATTGCCCCAGCTGCATCTTACAGCTCACACAGTGGTTATGTATGTGTGTATTTATAATCCCATGTATGGGTTGAGTGAGGAAGTGATCAAAATGGTTACTCTGAGGCTGGGTGATTGCTCTGTGGGGAAAAGCATGTGCTCTATGAACAGGAGGACTGCGGACCTGAACTGGGATCCTTAGTGTTCATGTAAACAGCAGGGCGTGGCAGTGAGGGTCTGTAGTCCCAGCATCCTCTGGAGAGCCAGCCTGGGAGTGGCTCATTCAGTGCAACAAGCAGGGAAGACAGGACACAGCAGAAGTCTTAATGTCGTCTCCACGTGTGTGAACACGGGCATATGTACACTTCTGTGCACAACACATGCACATACCACAGATGCTTGTGCAACACACACACACACCTGCACACACACAGTACACACTCACACTTTTTGTCCTACACTGCGGCTTCAGAGTGGTGGGGCTACTCAGCACCTCTACACCGAGAAGGTGCATGCCTAGTTGAGAAGAAAGTGTGAAACTTTGCGTTTTACACTTTCCTTCTTTTCCTCAGGAAGACAAAACCAGAATGCGGCAGACTCTCCCCGAACACCGGTGAGTTGGGTGTGAAAGGAACTCTTCTCCCTCTGTCCTCTTGTCTCCAGGAACACACATGTGTTACATGTGTTACATGTGTTACAAGGAAACATAGCCACTGTTGCTTGTAGGTACTCAAGTCGTGTCTGTTAGTGAGATGACGTTTGAAAGCAATTGCACTGGCACTTGGCTGTCTCTTCCTCAGTGGACTCACCAGGCCGATTTAGCTGGTGAGTGGGCTTCTGACCACTGTGTCCCTCAGACGGCTCGTTGGCCATGCAAGGAGTGTTAACCAGACAGGCTTTCATCTGCCCTTCACTGTTGGGAACCCAGCTCAGTTACCTCGTATCTGCCCTGGCATTGGCAACCTAGCAACAAGGCCGAATGTCACCTACCGCTGCCTGTGCTCAGGGGCGGAAGGGCACAGGGAGCTGTTAATTATTCCCTACAGTGGCTTTGCAGACCTGCAAGAGGACAAGGCCACAGTCCTCTGGGGGCTAATTGCCTTTTCATCTAAAGGGCACACAAATGATGTGCTTATCTGTGGGCCTGAAAATATCCTGGCTTAATTACACATTGTTGGTGAGCAGAAAGCAATTTGTAAAGCTGAATAATAATTACATTTAATCTAAATAATCAAATATTGGGTGACTAGTTACTGAGTAATGTGTTACGTTCTGAAAAAAAAAAAAGCTAGATAAGGTAAAGAACGATAGAGAAGGACACCTGATGTCCTCTTCTAGACTCCATGGGGACAAATGGGCACGCAGATACACACATACAGTGCGAGCGTGCACCCTCCCCCACACCACACACACAGAGAGAGAGAGAGAGAGAGAGAGAGAGAGAGAGAGAGAGAGAGAGAGAAGGGAGGGAGGCAGGGAGGGAGAAGAGGGGGGTGTAAGAGAATTTCCCTCTAACTAAGATTAGGGAACAATTCAGCTTGTCCAAGGCGATGAAGCTAAGCTTTGAGTTTAAGTCTTCTAGGACCTAGAGCCCCTTTTCTTTTCACTGCACTGTAAGGCAGACCTAAGGAGCGGATGACAGAAAAAGAAGATTGAGTTGTTCTAGGGTGCAGGTGGAGGGTGGGGGAAGGAATGGACAGTAGGGGACAGAGGCAGAACTGTGGGGACTCGAGGGGAGGCGCATCGCATAGCTCCATCTCTTGCATGCCAGTTGTCCCTGTGTTTTCATTGCCAGTTTTGAGCCTCAGCTCGACTGAGTTCTTTGCTGGGGTTCAGCAGGTGTGCCACCTGCTGAATGAAGGGTCTGAGCCAGAGAAATTGGTGTCAGCTGGTGGGATTCAAGAGCCTGGAGAGAGCTCATTACACTGCTGAGTTTGTTTGCGTTCTCGAGCCGTGGGGCGGCGTCCAAGGGAGGAACAATGTGTAACTGAGACGATGCTGGGAGATGGGGTACAGGCTATCTGAATTACATCCTCTCCCCTCTCGTTCCACAGGTACAGATCTGCCTCAGATCCATGTCACCTGCCGGCGAAGTGCTTGAGAGACACACTCACTGAGTAGTTCAAGCTCCCTGGTTGAAGTTTAAGGCAGGCTGGCTGAGAGTTCAAGACCAGCCGAGTGATTTGCTGTTCTAAACAACAGTAAACTCCAACCCTTGTGTGCTGACAAATTTGAGGCTTCAAGCTGGTTGGATGATGCTCTCACAGAGCTCTGTCTTCTGTCAAAGGGCACACAGGTGGGTAAGCGCCCATCTTTGGCTGACTTGATAGTCTCCTTCCCTCCATTTACCTGACTTACAAACTGTCTCCCCTTTCCCACTCAGTGAGCCTCTCAGTTCTACCTTAACACCGTGTTTTACATCACCTTCAACTACTGTCACCACCTCCTAAGAGGATTTCTGGCTAGGTGACTCTCCATTCTAATCCATTCCTTATCTTCTTAAAGGAAAGCAGATCCTGTCACCTTCCTGCTTAGCCCTCCTGTTAATCCTCCACAAGCTAAAACCACTCTCCTTGGACAGGGTGATGAGAGTGTCACTGTGTGGCTCCTTGTTTTCCTGTGGTGCCAGTGCCGTTTCCTGCACTAGTTAAATGAGTAGAGTGTCCGCACTTTAGAGGAAGGCTTTTGAATCTTTGCCTCCAATGAGAATGACTCCCATAGGCTCTTCTGTTTGGATAACTAGGTCCCTACTTGCTGGAACTGTTTGTGGAGGATCAGGAGGTGTGGCTTTGTTGGAGGAAGTGTTGTGTCCTCCAACAATGGTTGTGTCTGAGGTAAGCTCTCAGCTACTGCACCAGTGCCTGCTGCCATGCTCCCTGGCATACTGGTCACAGACTTTAACCTCTGAAACCATGAGCCCCAAATTAAATGTGCTCTTTTAATAAGCTGCCTTGGTCGTGGTGTTTTATCACAGCAATAGAAAAGTCACCAAGACAGCCGTGACAAGGGTGCATTTTGATGCCCTTCGTTGGGTAAAGAAGGTCTCCTCTGTAGTTGCTAAGAATGAGTTGGTCTCATGAATGTTGCATTTTTAGCAAATGTTTTCTGTGCCTGCCAGCTTTATAATTCCTCGGTTTAGTCAATCTGTGACTCATTTTTAAAGATTAAATCAAGATTAAAACAAGATTAAATCAATCTTGTTTTCCCAGATAAATCCACCTGGGACTTAACGTGTTGTCTTGCTAAAAGTACATTTCTGGATTCAGTTAGCTAATACTGTGTTTAGCACATGGTTCTACAGTTAGTATTCAGGCTTCTGTACTGGCCTGTCCTTGGGGTTCTGACAGGATACGCCCTCAGCTGCTGCCACTAAGAGCACCTCCTGTGCACATTCACCATGTTCCCTTTTAAAAGGGCCCCGCCCACCTCCCATCTTTCTCTCTTTTCTCTCTCTCCCTCTCTTCTTCTCTCCCTCTTTCCCTCTCTCTCTCTCTCTTCCATCACTCTTGTCCCCAGGGACCCGTCTCTGCCCCCCTTTCTGCCCCTTCTCTCTCCTCTTTCAATAAACCTCTTATGTAAGTCCTGTTGTATGGTGTGACTTCTCTTTGAGGCATTTTTTAAACTACAGCACCTACCACCTGTGCTCCGGCTTGGGGGAAAGTATCTCTTTTGGAGAGGTGAACCAAAAGTAGTGTGTTGGGGAGAAACACAGTTGGTTTCTGCTTCTGCCTAGAATCAGGGCTTCAGCATGACCAGGCCTGGCGGGGGTTGGGTGGGGAGGGGTCTGAAGCTGAGTAATACCACTATAGGAAAATAAGAGATGTTCTTATTCAAAAAGACCACATTCTACGCACAGTTCAGTAAAACTCGGCATGAGATTGAGATAAATCTGACAGAATTTAATTGTTTTAATGTCAGTGAAATAAAAGTCTGCATTTACAAATAAACCTATATATGATTTGTTTGCTTGGATAAAACACAATCGATAAAAAGAGGGAAGAGCAAGAGAGTCACTCCAGGAACCATCTTCAGGAATCTTTGCTAAAGCATATCCAAATATGATACCTTCTCTGGGACCTTGCTTAGGCCAAGACTGAAGAGGACAGACTTCTCGAGCTCCAAATAACCGTCGTATTCCAGCTTCAGTTCTGCCTCTATCTGTTCTTTTGTCATATGATAGACTTTCTAGGTGGGAACAAGGGAGACAGCTCTGTACATCACTGACAGCTTAAAAACCAAAGAGGAACGAGGAGGAGCTGGGTTTTACTGAATGGCTGGTGTGGCTGCTCTTTAGAAGGCGTTTGTGGGAGCGTTGGAGAACAGGTGGACAGGAGGGCAGTCTCAAGTGCTGGGGGAGTGGGTAGTGGGGAGCAGCCTGCCCTCTGTCGCCTCTCTCTAGAGCAGTGGTTCTCAACTTTCCTAATGCTGCAACCCTTCAATGCAGTTCCCCATGTGTGGTGAGCCCCCCCCCCAACTGTAAAATTATCTTTGTTGTTACCTCAACCGTAATGTTGCATTGTAATGTAAATATCTGTGTTTTCCAATAGCCTTAGGCAGCCCTATGGAAGGGGTGGGAACTGCTGCTGGAGAACTGCTGGGGACCCATGAGCAAACTCCTCCTCTGGTCTTTCCTGACCAGTGGGTGCAGCGAGTGTCCTGCTTTCCTTATGTGGACTGGAGGGCAGGGTGCTAACTGTTGGGGTAGAGGGTGACACAGTGTCTCCCATGAAAGAGTGTTCAAAAAAAAAAAAAAAAAGCCACCACCAATTCATTTGTTACAGTGGGACTAGACAGAAAGTCAATTTGCTGGGATTGCTGTACATGTTGTCACGACCAAGGGTGGCTTTTGGAAATGAGCCCTCCTCTTTGGTTGTGTGGCTGTGTGTGTGTCTATGAATGAGTGTCGTGTGCAGAGCATCACAGTAGCCGCCCACTGTTGCTTTTCCCAGAGACCTGGGATCTCACCTAGAAAATGACTTCGGAGAATACTATGTGCTTGGCTGTGAAGAGACCAGTGAGGAAACTGTGGTGACAAAGAGGCAAGGGAGGAGACAAGCCAACAAGAGACATGGTTACAGACCCGGACAACTCCAGTGGGAACAGGAGAAGAGCAGTTTATAGCACCTTTCAAAGTCCCCAGTTCTGGTGTATGAAAGAAAGCCAGTCCTAGAGTTCCTGTCCCTCGGAGAAGGGCTGAGAAAGAGGAGTGTGGGCTTGAGGAGTACCTGTTGTCTGCATGGAAGACGGGCATGCTCTCTGCTTCTTTGTTTCAAGAGTATCACAGTGTGATAAAACATACCTCTCTTATCTCTCTGCTACCATAGTTAGCGGAACAATCTTTTGGTGTCAGTGGCCAAGTTATTTATCGGAAAGCCTTCTAGTGATCAGCAGAGGTGGCTGTTGGCATTCCCGTTTTCCAGACAAGACAACCAAAGCTCAGCCATGAACTCATGTCTTGACTTTTGTATGACCTGTTTCAATGCAACGCTCCCCAAACATGGAAATTCCATGCAATGTTAGCACTTACCTGTGGACCTTGTATCTACAGGAAAGGATTTTAGAACTATAGTCAATTACAGAAAGATGACTTGGTCAGAATCTTACTGTGCATCAGGGCTGGTGAGCTGGCTCAGTGGGCATGGTGACCTGAATTCCTTCCATGAGACTTTCATGATAAGAGCACTGAATCCCATAAATTGTCCTCTGACCTCCCCGTATGTGAGCAGTGTATACAGCCTTACCACCGGGTACCTGCCCACATGCAATAATAGATGAAAATGGGATAGAATCTCCATCTATGCTCAACAGGTAGACCACCTCGTGGTGGTCTAGGAAATCAAAGAAATGCCCGCTTTATCTTCTGAGGCAAAGCAGAGAGCCGAGGGCGGAGCGCACAGGACTCAGTGGGATGAGCCCAGCGACTCTTTCCCACTGGGAGGAGCAGAAGACAGCTCTCCTTCCCGAAATTTCACTCACAGCTTTCTTCTTTGCCAGTTCCAGGGCTATTTCTCTCTTTTCTTCCTCACGGATGAGCTTGCGCTGCTGGACATAGTCCAGATGCTTGACTTCTCTTTCAAAGTAGTAGTTCACGCTTGATACCTGCCAGAAGCAAAGGTAGGTGTCAGAGCTAACCCCACAGGGACACCCGCCAGCCCGTGGTCTTTCCAAGGCTGGCTTGGAATGCCTGTTTCCGACCGCACCTCCCAGCTCCGACTGACCACAACCTCATAGCCACTTTTCTGAACAGCACGAGCGGAAGAACCGCCATAGGGTGTTTCTCATCCTTCAGGCAGGTGTGAATTGGAGGCGTGCCTGCAGGTCAGGGAAGCTACTTCCGTGAGCCTGCTTCTGTGCTTCTACTCAGGTCCCCCCAGGACTTGCAGCTTCGCCTTTACAGTTGGAAGGGGAGAGCTGCAAGAACCTTCCATGTTACAGTAGAGACATTTAGGAATTTGCTTTCCCCTCTTTTCTTTCTTCTTACTTCGGAGACTAAAGCTGCATGCCCTCAACTGAACTTGGTAAACTCAGAGGAGGATAGCTACAGAGACTTTCTATCTCTGGTTGTGAGCCTAGCCTTTAATGGTGGAGACTTTTAAGGGACTAGAAGCAGAGCTGATTTTCCAGTCCCCCAGAGGGCTTAGCGTGCAGGCATATGGACATTAACAGGGAGGCAACAGAGGCCTCCCTTGGGGAAGGCAGTCAGGGCAAACATGGTGCCTGTTAGGAACTAGCCTGATGCTGGGACTTGCCAAGAGTGCAATCTGTATATTTAATGTGAGTGCATATGTACTTAGGGTTTTCATTTATCAATGAAACCTTTTATACCCTCATTTCTTAGCATTGCCTGAAACACTTAGATGGTGAGCCTAAGGTCGGAGGGGACAGAGCATTGCGGTTCAGAAGCAGGGCCAGCAGTATGAGAGGTTTGAGGGGGTGACAGGGAGACGTGTGCGTATGTCAACAGAGTCCTTGGGGAAGGACCGCACTGGAGTGACAGAGCTCAAACTCAGTTATAGTTTGAAAATAATGACTCTCCCAGCCTTCACGTCATTCATTCCCCGCCCCCGCATGTGTGATTATTTTCCTTAGCTTCAAACTATCTAATTCATACGATAAAACATTCTTTTGTTATTTAAAATGCACAAGTTTCTCATTCTCTTGTAAAACAAAAGCGCCGACATTTCAAACACTCTTAATGTATGCACCCAAAGGTTGTCGAGATGGTTTGCCAGGTAAAGTGATTGCTGCCAAGTTTGCTGACCCGAGTTCTATCCCTGGTACCCACATGATAGAAGGAGAGAACCAACTCCTTCCTGCAAGGTTTCCCCTGACTTCCACAAGTGTGCCATGGCACACACCCACCCCAACACAAATAGATAAGTATAATTTTTAACAAAGAAATGCCTCAGTAACATTAAACTTGCAAAGTCGAGACTTTACTAACCTCATTAAAGGAAGGGCGACTTAACGTCCAGGGAATTTCTAAGATATGCAGAGTCCCATAATAGTCAGCTATGGCTATAAACTGCTGCTTAGCTGAAAGGTTAAAAAAAAAATGGGGAGAAATTCAACAAACAGAAAGTCATCCGAAGAGGTTGAACACAAAAGCTGTTTTGTTTGTGGTTTCCCGAAGGACCAGCTGTGGTTGCCGGGCTCCTGGCAATTCCATCGTGTGCTCATGACTAGACTATGCAAACATGGACAAGTCATCTTTTCCAGTCGATGAGATGAAAGCTGAAACTCTGAGTCTTTGTTAGCCGCCCCCCCCCCCAATCTTGCTCTCTTGGTGTCTATATAAGGACAGAAGCTGACGGCTCATTTTCTCCGTGGTCTTAGGAGAGCAGGGATAGCAAGTGGTTCTAAGCCCATTCCAGCCTACACACCAAGAGCCTAAGGATCGTGCTGTGTAGATGACCTTCTCAGACACAGCCCAAATCACGGTTTCCTATGACAAAAACATTGCTTAAAAAGCAAAACAAAACAAAACAATGTGTGTGAGCATACTTATTCTCCATGCTTCCTGGATGCTTCCTTCTTCCTTCAGGAGGTCTGATTCAAATTGCTGAATCCCACACCCAAACCCTACAGGTACCAAGTTTTGTACCCAGGATAGGAAAACATGTTTTGGTCATGTCTCCTGGCTAACTGGAAACCAGACTAAGACAGTCTAGAGATCCTGAAGCCTGAGTCTCAGGGTGGGGTGTTTCTAGGAAAGAAATCATAGAGACAATCTTGTGCCTATAGACTTTTGGAAACAAAGGGAAAGTTCTTCTAGTAAAGACAGGCATACTGGAGTTACACAGAAAATATCATTTGAGCCAAACAGAAAACAAATTGAAAATCGTAAAGAAAAAAAAAAAACAAAGACTTTTCTACAGATACATCCTTGAATGTATGCTTCTTTGGTAGTATATTTTACTCCTATTTAACCCAGACACTAAGGCTTAGTAGATAAATATTATAACCCTAGAGGACTGTGTGCGCCCATGAAGGGACTGGCTTGGCATGGTTATTGGAAGCATCACTGAAGTACATAACTTTTAAAAAGTTGACAAAGAAACACAACTCAACATTTCTGGAAAAGAAATAGCCAAAAAGCAACACGGCTTTAGGACCACTCCGTGGGGCTGAGAGGAGACTAGATAGAAGCTTTCCATTCTGTGGTTGAGAATCGGCAGTGGCCTGACCTTACCAGAAGTCCAGAAATTGCTGCTGCTGAGTCCAAACAGCAGGGAAGCTTTGGGGCTCCCAGAGTTTGGGAGCAAGATGGGAATGCTGTTGGAGGGACGCGGGAAGGGAGCGGGAGGGAAAGAGGAGAGACGGGGGCAGAAGGGCCCGCAGGACCGGTGGGGTGTGAGACGACGGGGCAGGGGCTTTTCTGGTGAACACCAGAGCCTCCTAGCGGCCGGTAGGAGGCACGTACAGGAGAAGGTCCAGGGTTTGATGTAGGTGATCATGGTGATGCAGATGTTCTGGGACTGTGCTGGCTCATGGGTTTTCTCCAGGAGGTCCCAGATGTCCACGTACCCATCCTCCCGGCCGATGTAGAACACTCCAGGCCTTGTCAGGGACCAGTGCCCTGCCGTGTACCTCTTCGGTGCACAGCATGTCTGAAGGAGAGGTCCAGTCTAAACACAAGTTTAAAAGGCACAGTGAGAACTTTTGCTGTGACTCAAGGGAAAGTCACAATGATTTTTTTTTTTAAGTACAGTTCAGCTAACCTTGATTACTTAACCATAAGTTTATCCCACTGGAAAGTCTTACTTCCTTTTGCTGTAGGGTTTTATTTATTTATTTATTTTTTAAAGGAGAGAGAGACAGACACAGTCACAGAGACGGAAGAGACAGAGCGGCGCATGCCACAGTGCCCACGTGGAGGTGAAGGACCTCTGTGTGGAGTCCGTCTCTCCTTTCACCTTTACCCACTGAGCCATCTTGCCAGCAACATTGTGGGTTTTTACATAGGACCAGTTATTTTTCTCTCCCATCTATTTTTATAAGTAACCTCTGTTTCTTTCCTGTTTTAGTTGCTTTTTAGGAAACATTGAATCTTCCAGTTTGGCTTCATAAGGTCCTGGTAACCCTTTGCCTCTGAATGGATTGCTATTTCTATGAGGTTCTGTGGACAGCAGATACCAGGAGAGGGGAAGGAGGTTTCTCCTCTAACTTTGTCTTGCTGCCTGAGATCCGATGCCCACTGGAGCAGTGCTATCAGAAGCAAACGAAAAGGCGAGTGTTACGTTTTCGTGTGTGTCTCGCACAGACTCATGTGTTGAATGTTGGTTCCCAGCTGGTGACACTATGTTGGGATGGTCTGGAAGACTTTGCGCCTGCCCCTGATCCTGGTCCTGTGCCTCTGCTTCCTGTCCACCTCGAGGTGAGCAGCTCTGTCTGCATGCTGCTGTGATGGGGATGTCCTTCTGCATATGTGTTTGTCTTATTGGTCGATGAAGAAAACACTGATTGGCCAGTAGCCAGGCAGGAAGTATAGGTGAAGCTACCAGACTAGAGGATTCTGGGGAGGGGATGAAGAGAGGAGTTTCGAGGAGATGCCATGAAGCTACTGGGAAGACAGGATGCTCTCTGGTAGGATAAGGCCATGTAGAAATACATAGATTAATAGTTATGGGTTAATAATTAAGAGAGAGCTAGCCAGTAAGAAGCCTGAGCCATTGGCCAGTTTCTAATTAATTTAAGTGTCTGAGTGTTTATTTGGGGCTGAAGGGCAGCAGGACCAGGTAGGACAGAAACTCCATCTACAAATGGCTCCCTCAATGTGGGGCAAGAATTTCCACATAAAACCTGACAAAAGCTTAAAAAGGGATTCTAAAAAACAAAAGAACAGAGACAAGCACAGCTTCTTTGTAGCAGCATTTTCTCAGGAGGGATCTGTTTGCTAGAGGCCAGCAGAGGCTCACTGCTCCTTTAAGAGAGGCTTCCTAATTCAGCATTAGCCTCAAAAAAACACAGGGCTCTTTTAAGAGACCCTGATACCAAACAATTAAATGGTGTTTACAGCATGCTACTTGGTGGTAGCATGGACCTAGAAACTCTGCAGAGTGGCAATAAGCATGGCTCCCACCAGTACTCTGCTGTGAAGTTACTCTCAGAAAGCCAAGGAATGGGGTAGGGCCAGCCACCGCTTTAATTTTAGCCATGCTGTTTAGCAGATAAGACTCAGGTGGTCAGAAAAAGATAGAGATAAATAGTAAAGATAGATTCAGATGAAGAAAAACCTCTAAAGGGTTTACAGTGTGTTTAAAATTATATGTAGGCTGGGAGAGAAAAGAAAAAAGATAAAGTGCTTAAAAAAGAAATACAGGGCTGGGTGTTGGTGCTGCATGCATTTAATCTCAGCACTCGGGAGGCAGAGGCAGGCAGATCTCTATGAGTTTGAGACCAGCCTGATCTACAAGAGTGAGTGCCAGGACAGTATCCAAAGCCACAGAGAAACCCTGTCTCGAAAAAACAAACAAACAAACAAACAAAAAGCCACACAAGGATGGAAAACACACAGAGTTTTTTCACAATCTCATATTTCTCACAAAGGGACATGGTAATCTAGATTTCCTACAAAAAAAACAAACAAAAACTGGTTTTCCCTGCCCTGCTTCACTGGATTTAATTGTTTTTTTCCAATTTATTTTATTTTATTTATTTGTCTTGGCAGTTGGCTCCTATCTGGCAGGACCCGTCTCTTAATCCTGACCCGATTTTACCAGTGCACGCATGTGTCTGGACAAGCAGTGCTCAGCCGTCTCTGGGCCCTCAGTCTACAAATGCCAACTTCCTGAACCTGACAACACTCGGTTGATGCAGGAGAAAGGTGGACACCCAGCAGTCCCCTGGCCGTCATCTGGTCATCAGCGTCCCATCTTTTGCTTTACCAGGAGGCAAACCTCGTGTCAGATGAACTGACCACAGCAGATATTGTGAGGGGAAAAAAAACCCTATGAGGGCTCAGAGAACAAGGGCCCGCTGTGCTGTTCACTTCCTCTGGCAAAGTGGGACACATGGTGGTGTTTTTGAAAGCTTCCAGCTGGTCTGCTGACAAGCTGGAGCCAGACCATCTGTTCCCATTTCTCTGTCAAGTGCCCCATAGGCATGGTGTGCTGGAACAGCCTTTGCTCCCATTGTCTTTCTCAGCAACAGAGACACACCCACCCACTCAGTTCTGCAGGCAACTTACCATGACCTCTTCCTTCCAGATGGCCACATTCCATCCCCCAATAGTGAGGATGATGTCGTTGTAGAAGGGTGACCTCTGGACAGTGTGAACAGCCCCGTCGTGGACAGTGTAGAGGTTCACAGGTTTCTTGGCTGTGGAGGTAGACAAGGCCAACTTTGGGTGCAGGCTCTGTCATAGAAACTTGCCTCCCGGGCCACTTTTCAGGCCCTCAGCAGAGCCACGTTCGCCTTCATTTACTTGTTCATCAGTCCATTCAGAGAGTAACTAACTAGCTGTGGATGACTAGTGTGTACAAAGGTCTTCATGTGGGTGGCCAGATAGTAACCCATTGTGGTCCTGCCCTCAAGTGGCTGACCATCTGGTGGGAAGGAAAGATACCCAGTAAACAAATCCTCCAGCCTGTAATTGAAACCGCCACAAGGAAGAATGACAAGGGGCACTCCCAGCTTAGACTGGTTGGTCAGGGGGATGAATCATTTCAGTCTGAGTGCAGTTTGGAAGTTTCTGGTGTTGGGGAACAGTTCAGGCAGAAGGACAACACACACACCAAAGTCCCTGGAAGAGGAGCAGTAAGTGGAAGCTGGAACTACAAGCATGAATGGGCAGGGTTTGGAAGGATCAGACCGTGCGGGGCCCTGCAGGGGAAAGAGATCAGGTCAAGGACGAAGTGCAATGCCTTTTTGTGAGTCCAGCTCAAACCTATGGATGTTTCCAAAGCCACAATGGTTGCTATGGTGAGAATGGTTTAGAGGCAGGTGGAAGCAAGAGGACTCAAGTGAGGACTCCATGGTAGTTTTGGTGTGTGTGTGTGTGTGCGCGCGTGTGCGTGTGCGTGTGCGTGTGTGTGTGTGTGTGTGTGTGTGTGTGAGAGAGAGAGAGAGAGAGAGAGAGAGAGAGAGAGAGAGAGAGAGAGGGAGGGAGAGAGAAATGGATACTCAGGACATATTTGTGAATCAAGATATGGGGACAGCTTGACAGCTTGGCCAGGCAGGGTGAGCCAGATGAAGTGCTAAGAGCAGCCTGGTTTCTGACCAGAGCAACTGGCTTGATGTAATTTCACTGATTGCAACTAAGAGAGGTAAAGTTCAGATGCTGTGTGTGACCAAAGCTCTCCAGAGCCTTTGCCATAGGCCCTGGGGTCTTCCTGCCTCTCAGGTCTCCGCCCATAGCATATCAGGAGTAGGGCTTGGGTTTCCCTTCCATCTGCCAGGGTTGACCGCTGACCTGAATGCTCTTCATTGTTTGCTCCAAACTCCAGGTATGACCATAGAAACAAATGCCCGTGGGGCCCAAGCTGCAGTGTCTCTCTACTCTACACTAAAACTGCCAATGTATTCTGTACCTCATCATTACCATGCTATGGGAGGGGTGAACTGCCCACCCCCTATCCAAACGCTGATGGGATTTTGTAAGAAAATGATACATTTCCTACATTTTGTAAGAAAATGATAAAGTAGGGGTTTGAAAGGCTGTTTGTCCATCTACATTCATGGAACCATCATTTTCAACAGAAGAAAGGTGGGAGTAGCCATGGATGAATGTCCAAACAAAATGTGGCCTAGATCTGTGATGGAATATTATTCAACCGGGGCTGCAGAGGTGGCTTAGTGTTTAAGCACACTGGCTGCTCTTCCAGAAGTCCTGGGTTGATTGCCAGCTTTGGAGTCAGTCAGAACACCATGTCTCTATTTAGGGGCAGAGACATTCTATTAGGAAGGGGCCATTTCTCAACAGCCTCTAAGACTCCTGTAATAGTCTCCTCTCAAGGGCAGAGACCCTAAAACCAGTTAGGAGATGAGTTGTCATTGAGGAATTGATGTAACCCATTCCCACCATGAAAATCCAGAAATCTAATCCCAAAGCTGTTCACCAGAAGGGATCAGCTGGAGTGTCCGGACTGGAGTCTTGGTCACAGGCTCAAGCATCGTTTCCAGGCAGAGGTACTCACTTGGAAAGTGATAAGAAACCAGAGCTCTCTGCTGGACCTCAGGGCTGGGGACAAGGACATTTCCTGCTTCCGGCCAAGGACAAAAATGAGGTTGTTCACTTTCAAGGTTCGTGCTCCTAAAGTGACTAAGTGGTTTCTACTCCCAGCCCTCATCATTATCTTAATGGATCACAGGCTTCCACTACCCCAAAGCTAAGGTGTCACCAGACGGTATCTGAGACTGACAGCAACCCCCTCACTTCGCTGTGACGCAACTACTTGCGGTTTGCAGCCATGGATTTGAAAAGTGTTTGCATTTATAACTATCTTTGCTTTGTTACACTAAAAATGTCAAGAACCCTTTTTAAAAAAATAAAAGAAACACTAAACACTTGATTATGGAATTTAGGGTAGCCCCAGTCAGGGTTTTCAGATCATGATCGTACCCACGTGGCTCTAGGATACATTATCTTTTCTCCCCTTTGAGGTGAGAGCTGGTTTTTACATTAACAGTAGGTTGCAGGATGACTACAAAGGCTTGAGAGGTCTCAAAGATTCTGAGAAACCGAGGCTGAGGGAAATGTGGTCTATGGTGGTGAGCTGACTAACCAAACCAGGTCAGAACTGCTGCTCTGGCTTGCTGGCTGAGGATTCAGGCTGCGGGGTCAGAGTTGGGCTGCGCAGTTCAGTGCAGTTTCAAAGGCAAAAGGGCAGGGCTGCGTCCAGCTTAAGGAAGGGGCAGAAGGTGGAGGGACAGGATGTCAGTTCTATCTAGCAGGCCAGATCAGGAGAGAATGAGCTAAACGGAAGCCTCAGGGACAAGTCTGGGATTTCTTCACCTTGACAGGTCTATAGGAGCCCTGGTCTCTGCAGTGCTAAGTGCCTACCCCCCCCCTTTTTTTTTCTTTTTTGAGGAAGGGGGACAGGTGAGGAGATTACAGCCTTTCCTAAGTCTGGGACGTCTGATAAGTTCTTGGGGCTGCTTTTCCCTGATATATCTATGTCTATATATCTATGTATTTTTAAAATTTGCCCTTGTTTCCTTATTGTCCCAAGTCACCTTGATACATCCACAGGGTGGTACCCTTTCTACTCTCATTAATGACAATTTACCAGTCTGTGCCACTGTGTGTGGTCCCAGACAGGTGATGCCATTCGCATGTCCATCCGGCTGCAAAAGGCATCGTACATGCTGAAAACGCACGCTGCTCGGGCTGCTCCTAGGATGAGTCTCTTAGGCCAGGGCACAGTCTGAGGACCCACTTGGCACAACAATGAGCACCTCGGAGTGAGGCACAGACTGATCTCAACAAAAGAAGTGAAAAATAATAGTAACAGCAGGAAGCAGGGCATCTGCTTTCTAAGGCTGCATCTTGAAGAGATGATAGAACTCGTATTTCCCAGGCTTTCTTGAGTGGTCTGGAAAAGGCCTGGTAAGTCAGAAGACACCCTCCCAGCCCCTGTCCCCGCAGTGGCTTTGTTTATGCTGATGCTTTTGTTTCTCTCTCTGGTGTTGTCCTTGGGGTAGTTTCCCTCCACACTGTCTTTGAGTGAGCAAGGCTGTCCTGGGGGCTGGAAACCCTCGGAAACTGTGTGATCAGCTACGACCTTATCCACAATGGGAAGGTCTGTTCTTTTTAATAACATCCTACAATAATCTTTTCTCCCTGGAGTCCTCTGGAAGACTTGCATGCCTTTCAAAAATGAATGGCACTGTCCCTGAGTTATTAAATAGAGTGCCGGAGCCTTCAGGCCAGGGTGTTTAAAGAAAATTATAATAAACCAAAAGGCACAGGTTGGCGGCAGACTGCATGGGTTCAAAGCTGGCATTGATGCCCAAGGCGGTGATCCCTAGGGCTGCTGTGACGATGACATGAGTTATCCAGGGACAGCGCTTGGAAGAGTGCCTGGCATGCAAATGTGCTGACTGTACAGTTTAAGAGTCTACTACCCAAAACGATGATGCCAGCTGTCCTCGTTCAGATCTGCATTTCTTCGATTGCCCCTTAGATCATGGGGAAATATTTGATGTGACCCTCCTCCAATCTCATTTGGGGCAATTTGCCTTTCAGAAGCTCCTTTTCTTTTCTTTTTTTTTTCCCTAAGAGGATGGAATTCTCTCTTCCGCCTGGTTATGTAGAGTTAATCAGACAGGAGGGATCGAGTTTCCATAGCTGCCTCTGCCTTTGCTTGGGAGACAGCCCTGGTGTTTGTTTATGACAGATGCAGGGTAGGAGCTCACAAGAAAGACATCTGCAGTCTGCACAGACTGTGAACAGGGCACGTGGATTACAATTCAGTGTAGCTGTGTACCAATTCTCCCCACCTTGCAAGCATTATCCAATGGGAATAGCATGCTGGCACAGCACTGCCTGTTTCACAGTGCTTGGCTGATGGCTTCAAGGATCTCCACAGCCCTGGGGCTAACGCTCTTCCCATTTGTTGGGAATGGACTAAATGCCAAGGAATGGAAAGAAATTCCTTTTCATCCTGACCGTCCATGGCTCATTGGTCATGAAGTCTTGGCCTATAGACACATACATCTCCCATGCTTTTCTGCTGTATGACTGCCACCATGCCAGCCTGCTAGTCCCCACTGGCTGTCACTAGGCCACTGTGACTTGCTTCTGTCTTGCTTCTATTAGGAACTCTACTGACAATAGCCAGTCCTCCTCACCCAGCCTCCCCACCTCCCCCCTTGCCAGGTTCTTTTTCTGAATATGGCTGCTGCTAAAGATCTCATGAGGACAGTCTTTGCCCCTGTCCTGCTGTGATTGACATCTAGATTGCTGTCATTTGGCCCTGGATTCTCCTGCCTCCTTCCTTCCTGTCCACTGCTCTTCTGGGTTCCCATGTGCTCGCCCTTGTTGAGTCTTTTGATAAGAAGGATTTTCCCTGTTGAATCTATCTGAAAATTCCCAACTCACCCTTCAGGACTGTGGTGGCTTGAATGAAATGAAAGGATTAGGACATGTGGCCTCGTTGGGGTAGGTGTGGCCTTACAGGAGGAATTATGTCACTGGATGTAGGCTTTGAGGTTTCAAATGCTCAAGCAAGACCTAGTGTCTTTCTCCCTTCCTGCCGCCTGCACCATGTCTGCCTGCACGCCACTTTGCTTCCCGCCATGATGATGGACTAAACCTCTGAACTTGTAAGCCACCCCCGACTAAATGTTTTCCTTTGTAAGAGTTGCTGTGGTCATGCTGTCTCTTCACAGAAATAGAACATCAACTAAGACTCAACTGTGGGTCCAAGGGGGGCCATTTCTTAACAGCCCAAGAATGACAGTTCTTCTCTGGACTTGCCCATCGCTTTCTGTTTGCTAACATCTGTTTGCCTTTCTAACAGGTCAGAAGAGGACCCTTCCTCCTCATCTGCTGTCACCATTGTCTGACCCAGAGCATACAGATGGAATAAAACTCATTCCAAATAAGTGACCTTATTTTCCATGGTTAAATAGTTTCAAAAGCTGGCTGTAAGAGGAGATGGGACCTCAGGAGAATGTATGAGACCAGGAGGAATCCATGTTTGTCATGGCATCGTGTCCTCTCCTGTGTGCCAAAGGAGTGAAGACTGCTACCATGACACATAGTGTCTGGCATGGAGCATAGCTACATATCTACAGTGACTATCAACGGATTGCCTAATCAATATAGCCACACCCCCAAGGCTCAGGGAGCTTCAAGGGCTGACTAAAGGAGTGCAGCGAGGTAGAAGGCGGTCTTCAGAACACACATCGTGATTACACTATTGATCTCACAGCATTTGTGGTTACTGGCATAACATCTGGGAAAGGCTGGGCCTGTTGGTATTGGCACTGGAGATGAGGGGGAAATGACCCACATGGCCCCAGTGCCCCTGGGGAACTATAGGCAGGTGATGGTTTTTAGTCAGGTAGGGGCTCTCCAAGCCCCACAACTTTCTGAAGATCTATAATGGTGACTGGAGGAGGTGTGACGTAAAACTGGCCCATGCTCCTCTAAGCAACCCATAACCCAGGAACATGTAATCGAGCCCAGGGAAATCCATTGGGCCATTAAATACATTAATCAATGAGGCTTAGGTGGGAAGACAAAGGGCATCAGTGGGAGTTGGAGGCAGATAGGAGAGGGCAATGAGGAGTGCAGATGATAAAAATGCATCTCATATGTGTGCTGAAATGCCACAATGAATCCCATTATTACATAGAATTAAAAATGCTGATAACGAAGGAAGGTCTTGGATAACAAGTTAATCCATGAAACTTACCCATAAATCGTCCAGTTTCAGAGTCTCTCTCCATTTTCCAGTCTGTGTATATCACTTCACCTTCCTAAAAGAAAACAGGTTCTGGATAAATGCAATGATAAGTTCAGAGGCAAGAGACCCTGTGTTCCTGTGGTCCTGTGGTCCTGTGCTCTGACTCCGGGTCCAAAGACAAATAAAGGCAACAAGTTTAGTTACATGAGAATTCAGTATGCCAGGATGGAAGAGAGGCTCCAAATTGTTAGTGTGTTTGATTTCTAGATAAAATAATAATAATAATAGGAATAAAAACCTCGAGTTTGCTTTAGCACATAGTGACATGAGTAACTCGGGCAGGCGTGGAGACTTGCTCTGCTTAACTGATGGCTTTCCTAATCATCTGAGGATGTGTGTGGAGGGGTGGTGGTGGCGGAGAGAGGAGGTTTGGGTCATTCAGCGATTTGTTCTCAGCGTTGAATTAAGACCCGGAATAAGATGGAGGTGGAAGACACATTACAACATTTACCTTTTAAAGCTCAGATTTAGGTATTGTACAGTCTGGTGCTAATCTGTGGCCATTTTAGGAGAGGGGAAGACAGAAGAATCTGGTGTGAAGGGACAGTCGAGACAGCCACACAAATGGGAAAGAGACACAACTCGTTTGTCACCGTGAGTGGCAGAGGGGAGAGGCACCGGTCCTGCCATGAAGGCGTGGGGGCTGCACAGCTGACTCCCGGTCACTCAGGTGCAGGTGACCCTGACATGTGTTCCTCCAGCCTCCTGCTGAGGGCTGAGATTGCCAATGTGTGCTGTCAAGCCTGGTCTATGTGATGCTGGACCCGTCCAGGGCCTTATGCGCGCTAGGCAGCGCAGGGCTGACTACATCCACAGCCTGTCAAGGAGATTCCAAACCTGAGTCTTCAGGGCATCTAAGTTAAAAAATCTTAAATACAAATGAACATATGGACCGACCCAAACCCCCTTAATGTGGGTGTCAGCTAGGAGGTCTGGGCAATCTATGGAGCCTCTGGTAGTGGCTCAGTATTTATCCCTAGTGTACGAATCGACTTTGGGAGCCCATCCCACATAGAGGGATGCTCTCTCAGCCTAGACATATGGGTCTAGGCCCTGCTCCAAATGATCTGACAGACTTTGAAGACTCCCCCATGGAAGGCCTTACCCTTCCTGGGGAGCAGAAATGGGATGGGATAGGGGGCTGGTGGGTGTGGGGGTGCAGGGGAGGAGGGGAGGGAGAGGGAACTGGGATTGACATGTAAAACAAGATTGTTTCTAATTTAAATAAAAAAGAGGAGAAAAAACCCTGAAAATGCCTTCAAACAGCAAACATGTAAAATAAGGTTATAAAACTATAACAATGGGGGCTACCATTTAAAAACCAGACAATTCCAGTCTACCTCTGTTCCCACAAAGAACTTCGTGGAGAAATCATCTATGGGCTTGAGAATATTGGCCAGCCCAGCTTCCAGATTGTGGTAGGGGTTTATTTCTGCTGTCTTCAGTGCTCTGATCTGGCTCAACACCTTTTCTTTCAGAAGAACATGCATAGAAGAAGTACCTGTTGAGAGAGAAAGATCTTTTAAAATATATATTATATTTTCCGTTGCTTGTCACACTCATCCATGCCATCCATCCCTTCCCCGACATGGCAGTGACTAAGTCCAAGACTCAGTAGGCTTCAGCTTAGCAGTGACCCTCATCCTTTTTAGACCAGCACCAACCATGTCTAAAATACAGTACAAATGAGAGCTAAATGTGTGGACCGCCCGAGGGGACAGCTATTCTGGAGGCTGACACACCAGGACTTTTCTTTCAAATATTTGATGTCATTTTACTTTAGAGAAAGGTTTTTAATGATGTAAAATTTATAAATATTGGTAAACTTTGGAAAATAGAGAGAAGCACGAACCAAATAACAAAATGTACTTAATGCCCTGTCTTTCAGAGATAAACACCACTGAAGCACTGCTGTTTCTCTCCCTAGTGGCATCTGTGTGGATGCACGCGAAGCAGGTTTTGTAAGTGTGGGTCGTATCCTGGGACTGGAGAGGTAGCTCGGGAGCTAAGAACACTGGCTTCCCTTCCATAGAACCCAGGCTCAGTTCCCAGCACACACATGGCAGCAAACACCATTTGTAACTCCAGCTCCAGGGGATCCAATGCTTCCTTTTGGCTTTTGTGAGCACCTGACATACATGAGGTGCACATATATACATGCAAGCCAAACACTCGTACACATAAATAAAAGTAAATATTTAAAAATTGAGCCTGGTGGTGGTGGTGGCACACACCTCTAATCCCAGCACTTGGGAAGCAAAGGCAGATGGAACTCTGTGAGTTCAAGGCCGGTCTGGTCTACAGAGTTCCAAGACAGCCAGGACTGTTACGTAGAGAAACCCTGCCTTGAACAAAATTGAAAATGGAATCATATTCTATTTTAACTTGAGAGAGTGCTCTTTTATTCTCTTAGAGACAAGTGAGGAGACATTGAAGAGGGGGAAAGATGAGGACTACAAAACACTGAGGGAGTGGAAACAACAGGAAAATAGTGGGGTTTTGGAAAATCTGTGTGTGTGTGTGTGTGTGTGAGTGTGTGTGTGTGTGTGTGTGTGTGTGTGTGTGTGTGTGTGTGTGTGTGTGTGTGCCTGACACGTGCACAGCAAGAGTGTGAAAGTTAGAGGACAACTTTCAGAAATCTGTTCCACCATGTGGCTTCCAGGGATCAACTTCAGGTGCGCCGGAAGCACCCTACCTGCTGAGTCATTGTGGTGACTCAATGAAACAGTTTCATGCTGTGGAGTCAGAGGCCAGAGACAGATGTTCCCATCAATTGCATTTACTCAGACTTGAGTGGGATAACCTCGGGTATTTAGTGAACTCAAAGTTATCATTATATGCCACTAAGTTTCGGTCTCTGGAGTTAGTAATTCTTGCAGCTGACTTTTATTGATCACTGACTATGGGCCAGGCACTATATTAACCCGCCTGCACAATGGCCTCTGAGGCAGCCACCTCTGTTATATATTCCTTTTACCTTTTCACCCTTTTCCCAGACAGGATAGAGATAAGGCAGGGCATGGAGAGACACAGTCACTTACTTGGTCAAACAATGAACTGTGCCTTTGAGATTTCAAACACAGACTATCAATGCCAGAATCCACTCCTAAGCACTATGCCCCTGCTGAAAAAGTACGTGGCAGGCTGTGAAGGCTATTCTAAAAGAATTCAGAAGCTATTAGAGTGAAGCCTTAAAATACACCGACTTTCTCATGGGAAAGGGAGCTGGTGTCTACCTAGAGCCTTCACCCCTACTGACCAGTGTCATGGTACTGGAAGGTATTGTGCAGGTACTGGAGGAGAAAGGTAAACGCCAAGCCAGTTACAAAGGCTTCAGTTTGCGATGATGACCTGCCTGCAAGACATTTGGGTGCCATAGTGGTAGTAACCAATCACTATCTGATTACATTTAAGGTTGTAATCGATGGAACCCATGCCTGGCATTCTTGGCAGTCCAAGAACATGAGAGTAGACAAGCCAGGGACCCGGGGAAAAACCAAATGCCATCTATTGCCCTGCTAAAGGAACAGAGCAATCAAATGACTCCTAATGACTCTGCTATATCCGTAGATCAGTTTTTTGCTCAGCCACCCTCAGAGAAGCCGCTTCCTACAGTTGATGGGAAGAAATACGGAGACCCACACTTCTCCATGCAGAGAGTGAGAGGCCTTGGAACTAACTCTCAGTCATAAATGGAATGTCTCATGAAATCCCTCCGCTCACAATTCAGGGAACTTTGCAGAAGAACAGGTGGAGAAATTGCAAGAGCCGGTGGAGATAGAGGACATGAAGGAAGCAAGGCCTTCTAGACACAACAGGGCTGACACACATATGGACACAGAGACTGTTGCACCATGCTCTGGGCCTGCAGAGGTCTAAGCCAGATGGGGTCCCAGTGCTGAAAAATGAAGTAAACACAAGCTCCCATCTTTAACCCAGAAGCTCCCACCCACTGACAACTGCTCACAAAGGAAGAAGTAGTTTCCTCTAATGGAGTCTCACTGGGTATACAAAGCACGCTTCAGGGCAGGCCCACGCCCAGCGCTAGATGGCCAACATGGAAACAAACTCAATGGTAATTTTGGAGTTTTGGTTTTTTTTTTAATGCTTTGTCTAGGCTCCTCCCTCCCCAACCTTGCAGGTCTTCTGCTTACATATTATGATTTTCGATTTTGTGTTTTTATGGGTTCCCCCCCTCTCTGTTTCTGTATCCATATGTGTTTCTTGCTCTTTTTCTTTGGCTCTTTTTTTTCCCTGTTGCTTGTTTGTTTTTTCCTATTCTAGTTTGTTTGCTTGTTCTAGTTGCTTGTTTTTCGATGACAAGCATTGAGCTGTATTTCGATGACAGGGTGGGTAGGGAGTTGTGGGGAGGATCTGAGAAGAGTTGGGGCAAGGAAAACCATGATCATATTATATGAAAGAATATATTTTCAAATAAAAATAGTGCACACAGTATTTCTTAAATTTATTGAACTACATCTAGGACCACTAACTCTTCTGAGTTCTACAATGGTGGCAAAAAGTGAGTGAGTGGTCCCTTGGTCACTAGGTGGCGACAGAATATCAGAAAACCGAGCAGGTTCAGCAGGGGCGCGTGACTCATGGTCAAGGTCGCCAGTGTTAGATCACAGGACAGCTGTGTGTGCACTCTGCTGAACAGATCTGAGGTCAGCCAGAATAGGTGCATAGCTGACAGTGAGCCCAAACCACAAGTAATGACTAATAAAATGCTTAAAGCTGGCTATTCACACAGAAGACAGGAAGCGGTCAGTCTTTCTGAGACCATGGAATTGCCTGCAACATGAATTTTTGGATGGCCCGCTTTCGTCTCTGCTGAGAACATGCCTGTTCCTTCTATGATGTAATTTATCCCAAATGTGTTTCTTTAAGAATAACTTACAGAATTATGTTGTCCGGAAAGACAGCATTTGATGGCATATTTAACAACATAAGGGTGTTCTGCAAGCTGCTTATTTTAAATGGGTTTTTCCCTTAAATGCGTGCAAATGTGTTTTACATCTGTCCCACCAGGTATTAGCTCTGTGAAAGGAAAGACTTAACTTAAAAAAAGATGTATTATTTTAAATCGTGTGTGTGTGTGTGTGTGTGTGTGTGTGTGTGTGTGTGTGTGTGAGAGAGAGAGAGAGAGAGAGAGAGAGTGTGAGTGTGTGTAAGTGAACGTGTGTGTCAGTGTATGAGTGTGTGTGAGTGAACATGTATGTGTGAGTGTGTGAGTGTGAGTATATGAGTGTGTGCGAGTGTGTAAATGAACATGTGTGTGAGTGTGAGTGGAGTGCATGAGTGCGAGTGTGTGAGTGTGTGAGTGAACATGTGTGTAAGTGTGAGTGTATGAGTGTGAGTATATGAGTGTGTGTGAGTGTGTAAGTGAACATGTGTGTGTGTGAGTGCATGAGTGCCAGTGTGAGTGTGAGTGTACATGTGTGTAAGTGTGAGTGTATGAGTGTGAGTATGAGTGTGTGTGTGTAAGTGAACATGTGAGTGTGAGTGCATGAGTGTGAGTGTGTGTGTGCGCGCACATGCAAGGGCCGATGCCCGCTGATTCCAAAAGAGGGAGTCAGAGAGCCAGGAGCAGGAGTTAGGTGGTTGTGAGCTGTCTGACGTGGATGCTGTCGACTCAACTGGGGTTCTCCAGAGGAGCAGCAAACGCTCTCAAGGGCTGAGCATCTCTCCAGCCCAGAGACCTGTCTTTTTCACATCTGTGTTCTCAGAGCCTGGGGCTTGTGAAGAGTTTAAGAAATCCCTGTTGACTGAATGTAGTATTGACATGGCGCCCAGCATGTGTGAGGTCCCAAGTTCACTTCCCAGCAGCACGGAATGAAGGAAGGAAGGAAGGAAGGGAGGGAGGGAGGGAGGAAGGGAAGGGAAGGGAGGGAGGGAGGGAGGGAGGGAGGGAGGGAGGGAAAGGAGGAAGGAAACATTAATTTTAAGGTTTATGGAAGACGGAACTTCAAAACCTGAAGCGGCAGCTGAAGGGCCGTGAAGAGACTTAGGCGACAGAGCAGCCCACGAGCCTTTCCTCAGCAGCTGGCAGGACAAGGTCCCGGGATCCAGGAAGGAGCCTCCCCCCAGCTCGATTTCACTTTCTGCAATTTCAGCCAGTTACTCGAGCTCTACTGGTGTCAGGAGACGGCAAATGGAAGCTCCGGGGATGAAGCCCTTCTGAGTTTGAAGCTGCGTGGCTGTCTCCTAAGAGTGAGAGACCCTTGTGCCCTTGGTTCGGGGCTGCGAAGGTGTGAGTCGTTCCTGGGGCCGCGAATCCACAGTGCGCAGGGCACCTGCCCACCAGCCACTTAGCCACCCTGGTAACCAGACAGGCGACTGTGGGCCTCAGGGGCACCCACCCCACCCCCCTTTAACTTACTAGCGGTGCCAAACTGCAAGAGCAGTGATGATGGTGACGCGGAGTCTATAAAAACACTTCAAACAAGAAGCTGGGAGCACAGCGGGATACAGTCACAAGGCTGTGCTTTATTAATAGTACCATTCATCAACTTCTGTCTCTGCCTTGTTTATAGAATACATCTGTGCTTTTGGGTCTTGAAGCGGCTATTGCAGGTCTTGGAACCCATGCCCCACACATGTGAGAACCACTGCATGGGCAGCTGCCTGGGCTAACAAAGCTGACACAGGGTCAGGGCCATGACCCTACATCATACAGGAGCCTGGGGGCGGGGACGGCTAAAAACCAGTAGAAGTCTTCTGAAGCTGGGTGTGGTGGCTCTCAGGAGGCAGAGGCAGGGGCAGAGCTGCTCTACAGCCCAGAGTACGTAAGGGAGACCCTGTTCCCCATCTCCCACCCAAAAAAGGGCCCGTGAATGAAAACTGGCCGAAAAGTAATTAGAAACAAGGCACACAATGACACTCGGGCACCTGGTTTCCCGTATTTGTGGCTTCAGTGCAGCCTGGGTTCTCAGCACACAACGTTCGCTTCTCATACTTCTGAAGCCGTCCTGCCAACCGACACCCACAAACGCTGCCCGAAATGCCAAGGCTCCGATTTGAGACTATGGCATATTATGAATCACAGTGTTGTTACTGTGCATTCGAAGTTTTCAGCTCTTCTGCAAACATCGTGGTTTAACTATGGGAGGTAAAGGATTTCAGTATTTCTACTGTCATTCGTCAGCTGTGTGACATGTGTTCTACAAAGAAGCACACCCAGCTTCTTCTTCTCAGCGTGCAATTTTGTCTTCATTTTTAATAAATTGCAACATGTTACACACATATCTATGGCTTGTTTTAAAAATATTTCTTTATGCTTTATTAGCAGTAAATACCAGATTTGTATGCTAGTTATATATGTGTACATACACATAGGATTGTTTTAAAATTTCTTGGGTAAAAAAAGGGTTCCAAGTAAAAAACAATTGCTCACTTCTGACTTGTAAGGGTACCAGGCACGCATGTGGTACACACACACACACACACACACACACAGGCAAAACACTTAAAACAAAGCACATAAAATATAAAATAAATAGATCTTTAAAAAATTAATATAAGAAGCACAATCATACAACAAGGACATCTGTTCAACCACGTTCATAGCAGCACTATTTGTAATAGCCAGAAACTGGAAGCAGCCTAGATGCCCCTCAACTGAAGAATGGATAGAGAAAATGTGGTACATTTACACAATGGAGTACTACTCCGCAGAAAAAAACAATGGAATCTTGAAATTTGCAGGAAAATGGATGGAACTCGAAGAAACCACTCTGAGGGAGGTAACCCAATCACAAAAAGACAAACATGTTACATGTACTCACTCATATGTGGACCTGCTTTATGAAACATAGTAGTGACGGTGCTTTATCAGAGCTGTTTTTAATGTTGCTCAGAATGGTTTCCTTCCAGATGATGATTGAGAAGCTAATTTAAAAAAAAAATGAGTTCTGTTACAAGAGTAACAGAACTGTGCTGTTTTTCTGGGATTTTGTTTTTTACTTTTTTTTTTTTTAAATGGAGAGGGCTGGATGTCTCTACAATTTTGTTCAAATGACTGCAGAACCTGGAAAAGCTGTTGCTGCTATTGATGCATAACATACTGCTATTATTGGTCTTTTTACACACACACACACATATATATATATATATATATATATATATATATATATATAATTAATATAATCCACTTAGCTTAAAATCCATAAGCTTAAAACAGTAAAACACTATAATCATCTCAAAAGATGCAGAAACAGCTTGTGACAGAATTTGGCTGTGGTTTGTCAAATAGGCAAATGCCAGCAGCACACTTAAACACACAGACAAGTGACTTACATTGCTTTATAGCCCAGGCTGGCTTGGAATTCGCTATGTAGTCTATGCTGGTCCTGAACTTGAAGCAATCACCCTGTTTAGGCCTCCCCAACGCTAGGCTTACAAGTGTTATCTAATATATCCAGTGTGGGCATGTGACTTTTGACAAGTCAGCCAATGGGAGAAAGGACAGCACTTTCAACAGAGTGTAGGAACACACATAACAAGTTGGATGAGACCATAGGTCGAAAGGAAACCACTGGAAATAGCTAGAAAAAATGTTTGCGGCCTTGGGTTAGGCAATGATGTCTTTGATTGATTCAATGTCAATATTTAAATGCACAAAAGAGCCAACTGATAAGTTGGACTTCCTCAGAATTAAATCTTTAGGTTTTACAAAGATTATTAAGAGAATAAGAAAACATAATGTAGGCTGGAAGGAAATATTCCACGTCACATATCTGATAAAGGACCAGTATCTAAGCTATAGTAAGGATTTTCAAAGATAACAAAGAAGCCAAGTTAAAACAAATTGGATGCTGAGTGGTGATGGCACATGCCTTTAATCCCAGAACCTGGGAGGCAGAGGCAGAGGCAGATGGATCTTTGTGAGTTCAATGCCAGCCTGATCTACAGAGCACGTCCCAGGATAGCCAGGGCTACACAGAGAAACCCTGTCTCTAAAAAACATCATCAACAACAAATTGGAGAAAGGCTGAGTTCAATTCCAGGCACCCAAAATACAAAAGCTCACAACTGTATATAGCTCCAGAGGATCCAATACCTTTGTATAGATGGATACACAGTAGGAACCTGTCCCCTCCAAACCGACAGACAGACAGACAAACAAATACAACAAACAGCTAGCTAAAAATGAGAGTGCACACTCTCAATAATTCATACAAAATTGTACAAAATGCAAATTAGTGTGGAGTGTCAGTTAGTTAGGAAAGATGACAAAGGGACATTTCTGTGAGAGAACATGTTGGCTGTGATGGTGTTTCCTAGGTGTGCATGCGTGAGGCCCTCAAACTCTTACTAATGTGCACTATACCTTATCTCTATTTTCTACAGTAGAATTATTAAAACAAATAAAAACTCTTCACACTTTAAAAAGTGTAGTAATATCCATACTCTAAACTGGATACGTCATTTTTTAAAGCATAAGTTGTCATGAATATGTGTCTACTTTATCCACTTTATGACTATTTATATTTACCCAGCTTTTTAAAAATGATAATAGGATTGGAGGTGGCGGGTTGCAACCTCAGCACTTCCAAGGTTGGGGCTGAAGGGTTGCTGAGAATTGGAGGCAGCTTAGAGTACATAGGGAATTCCAGTCCGCCTGGGATACTCAGTAAGAAAATGATCCTAAGATATTTAACACAAGACAATCTCTTTGGAAGTTGCATTGACCTCTCTTGGCCTTCGTTTTCCTAATTATAGAACATGAATGAAGATTCCCAGCTTGCAGGTTGTTGCAAGCATCGGCATCTATCTGGTTGTGTTCACCACAATGGCCTCACTGTAAGACCTTCATGAGTGTCTGTTAGGTGAAGGAAAGCCCATGCCATATCAGCACAGACCCTGACCCACAGAGTGAAGGCCTGCACACTATTAGCACAGACCCTGACCCACAGAGTGAAGGCCTGCACACTGTTAGCACAGTCCCTGACCCACAGAGTGAAGGCCTGCACACTATTAGCACAGTCCCTGACCCACAGAGTGAAGGCCTGCACACTATTAGCACAGTCCCTGACCCACAGAGTGAAGGCCTGCACACTATTAGCACAGACCCTGACCCACAGAGTGAAGGCCTGCACATATTAGCACAGACCCTGACCCACAGAGTGAAGGCCTGCACACTATTAGCACAGACCCTGACCCACAGAGTGAAGGCCTGCACACTATTAGCACAGTCCCTGACCCACAGAGTGAAGGCCTGCACACTATTAGCACAGTCCCTGACCCACAGAGTGAAGGCCTGCACACTATTAGCACAGTCCCTGACCCACAGCAGGAACTCCATGGATAATAATGGATACACTGAACAAAAAAGAGGAAGAGGAGAATCTGTAGTTCCTTTAAAATCCAGCAGGCCCAACCAAAGGAAAACAAACGTGTTATGTTTTTAAAATTGGCATTACTTACTTTAAAATAAATAAGGAAACAAAAGGGTTTTTCTTCGATGTCCCTCCTTCAGCAAACCTTAGACATTTATGGTAGAAACTCTGGCGGCCAGGCACGTGCCTGAAAACGCTGCCATTACCCGTTGGCTTTGTACATTTTTTCACATTTCCAGTGCACTCGCTCTCCAGCTGGGCACAGCAAACCCCTCAGAGTTTTGACGGCTCGTGCACATCCTTCAATCACTTGCCCAAGAGACACGTGTTTAGCCAAGCTAGATTTAGAAATGGATTTTCATTTCTTATTCAGTTTACCACGGCACTGTGTAGCTATTAGTTTAAAAATTATAATTATGGAAATTTGTTCCTTTATGTTTCATAATTTATTTTGTTATACCTGAGATAAGTTTCAGTCTATAAAATTATTCTCTCAATACTACGCATTCCTGAGGTGGGCTTCTTTCACCTAAAATTTTATTTATATATTCTCTGGAACTTTCATACTTATATACAATGTATTTTGATCATTCCCACCTGTATTGTTTATGGCTATTATTGCTGTTACGAAATCACTACCAAAAGCAACTTGGGAGGGAAGGGTATACTTCACTCACAGTTCCATATCACAGTTCCTCATTTAAAGCAGTTAGGGCAGGAACTCACACAGGGCAGCAACCTGGAGGTAGGAACTGACCCAGAGGCCATCTCAGATTTAAGTCCAGGAGTTCATGATCAGCATGGGCAATAAAAGCAGGTAGAACAGACAGAGACAGACAGACAGACAGACAGGCAGACACACACACACACACACACACACACACACACACACACACACACACACACACGCACTCTGCTTACAAAGCTGAACCAGAGAATTCTGTTGCACCATGTGTGTTCCGAGGGTTTCTGTGCAGGCGATCTCTCTTACAGCCATTGTAAGCCATCCCAGAAGTGTCATTGGCAGAATTCTTTTTACAGATCAGACTGTTCTAGCAGGTAACTCACCGTGGACGCAAACGGACACGAATGCTCTAAGATAGGTGCTTTTAATGATCAAAGGCGGTTGGTCCGTTACCTTGCATTCTGCAGAGAAGAGGGTCTTCACCCAGGCTCAGCTTGGTTGGACAGTGGTCTAAGCTCGTTTCTCCCTTAGACAGTCTTATCTGTTGGAAGAACATAAAGGAAAGTTATATTCTTAGAAAACCTTGCAGTGTTTTTGTCTGCCCCTTCTGCTCCTAGACTGTAAGAAACTTACCTTCTACAGCCCCACCCCTTGATCCCAGTTGCTTTCCCTAAGGAGAGCATCTAATCTGTATCTCTGTAACTGTGCTGCCGAGGGAAGTTTGCCTGGGGACACATTCCCCAGTCCAAAGTGTTCCTTCCTTTGTATGCTTCAAACCATATCCCCAAATGCACCTTTATGAGTTGTCATGTAAAATAATGATTTAGTCCCCTGTTCCCCAAATCCTTCAGTGGAGTGAAGCTTCCAAAGAGGACCTGGCATCTCCTGGATGCCTGCTGGTCTCATCAGGGACACACTTTACCCTGAGTGACAGCTGTGGCCCTGTGCCTGCATCATGCATTCATGGCCAGGATGACAAATGGCCATTAGGGCTCGTCCTCTCTCACCAGTTTTCTCCCTCTGTATGTTCATCCACTTGCAATGCAATTATTCTTTGGTCCATTTGCATGTTAATTTGTTTTGCTTAAGCTATCCACATCTCAGTAACTCTTACCCAAGACAGTTCTTTTCTTTCTAAAAAATTCTTTTAGATTTATTTTATTTTATGTGTATAGGTGTTTGGCCCGTATGTATGTTTGTGTACCATGTGTACGCTTGGTGCTCACAGAGGCTAGAATAGGGCATCTGATGCCCTGGAACTGAGTCAATGATGGTTGTGAGCCACCACGTGGGTGCTGGGAATCGAACCTATATCCTCTGCAAAGAGCAGCAACTACTCTTAACTGCCGAGCCATCTCTCCAGCCTCCTACCCCAGGCAATTACTAATGTTCTCTTTCCTGTCCTCCCCCAGTTAACTTCAGAAATAGTCTCGCCCCTCCAAGCTCCTTCTCTGGGAGCAAACACCCAGTGATGTTGATGTGACATTCATAAATCAGAAGATATTAAGTCTGGGACTGGAATTATTCTAAAGGCCTCCACACACTTTCCACAGGTCCCTGTCCACCGCCATGCTCATTTCAAGTCCAATTGCCAACTCAGGTTAAATACAGGTCACGTCTTATTCAGTGACTTCCCGGCTCTGTGTAGTTGGCATTATTACAGTATCATTTCTTACTACTGATTCTCCAAGTGTGCAGATTTTTTTCCCTTTGGATGTGGGGGAAAAACTAACTTTTCTAGACCCACCTGAGTAGCTACCAATTTTCAAGGAACCAATATGCAGGGAAAGAATCATCACACAAGTGTTTGTAAATTGTAGCTCGCTTATGGGAAATACCTATCCCTAGTTCTCTGTGATTTGGGTGTCTGGGTCTAGGTAGGCATCCGTCATCCTCAGTCAGGAGTTTGTTGGCTGAATCGACAGACTCATAAACGTTGAGGTCCTGTGTTCATCTGAGTCGCTCTTCCTTTGGAGGGTGGCTGCACGGGCGTGACCTTCGCAGAAGGTGTAGTGTGTGGGTGGAGACAAGCCCGTGTTACTTACTCGAGACTGGGGCTTCCAGGAGAGGTCCAGGTGCAAGAAAGTCGATGGCACATCAAAGGGGATTTCAATGGTTTCTTCTTTCTTCTTCTCGGCTCCTGGCGTTGGTGGTGGCTGTGAGTTTTCCTCGGTTGTAGTTGTGTTTGTGGTTGTTGTGGCTCCGCTTCCAGGTTTTTGAGGTCGAATGTCCCAAAAACATATTGTGCTACAAGAAAGCTCATGTTGTTATTATTATTATTATTATTATTATTATTATTAGTAGTAGTAGTAGTGAAGGAACCGGCTTCCCTTTTGGCAGCCATAACGGTCGAACACGTGCTTCTATGACCTTGCCCTAGACACTAGAAAGTCAGATTCCTGTCTTGTGACAAGGAGCCAATCAGAAGTTAGCTGGTGGCGCTATGCTTTACGACCCTGGGTGTGCTTTACGGACAAGCGCACAGCAATGACGGAGAGAGCATAGCAACCACCCTGGGAGGGCCTATGGGCCATAACAACCAGTTGACCAATCAACACAGGGCAAGCCCTCCAAGCCTGGAGGCACACCAATCGTGAGCCTGTGCGTGCCCCTAGACACTCCCCTTACGCTGCCCTATAAAGATCTATGCGCAGTGGCTTCAAACCGTCTTTTCTAGCCGTCCACCATGGCGGGTGGGTGAAAGGCCCGAGCTAACATGGGGTTAGCTCGTTAAATTACAATAAAGCCTCGTGCAGTTTGCAGCAAGCTCTCGAATCCGCCTGGTGATTGGGGTGACCGCGAACCTGGCCTGGGACCCCGGATACTTGAGTTTTCGGGGGTCTAACAGTAGTAGTAGTAATAGTAGTAGTAGTAGTAAATGGAGTACTTAATTGGTCTAGATAATTAAAAACCCGGAGTCAGATATAGAGGGAAATGCTGAGAGATCAGAGAGAATGAGCAAGCCACAGCCACACCTTACCTCCTTAGCGTCTCAGCAGACAAGAGAGTGAGTTCCTGTTTCTCCCTCCTCTATCCTGCTCCGGCCCAGCTATCTCACTTCCTGTCTGTCTGTACAAACCTCCAGACTTCTATGGTTAGCTAGTGGCCAGCTCCATTCACTGACCTTCAGACAGGCTTTATTTGTACAAGCAAGATATCACCACATCTGACCCTGACCCTGAGTGCAGTGCCCATGCGGGTCAGAAGACTGCCTCAGCCTTCCTGCTGCTGGAGTTGCAGGAGGTGGTGAGCTGCCCTCTGTGGGTGCTGGGAACTGAACTAAGGACCTCTGTCAGTGCACTGAGTCATCCTTCTAGCACCAGCAACTTTTTTTTTTCTTTCGGGACAGGGTTTCCCTGTGGTTTTAGAGGCTGTCCTGGAACTAGCTCTTGTAGACCAGGCTGATCTCAAATTCACAGAGATCCGCCTGCCTCTGCCTCCTGAGTGCTGGGATTAAAGGCGTGCGCCACCAACGCTCAGCCAGCACCGTGTTTTATAATTTGCAAAACCATAGCATTCGTATGGTGCCTTGATGGTGATACATGGGAATTCAGTTTGGAAACTGATGGCTTTAAAAGGTAATATAAACACATTATTAAGTACAACTCATATATAATATGTCCATCCATTAGAACATGATTTTAGTGGTGGTTGTTAAAGTCCCCAAGGCCATCTCTTGGATCTATGGCTTCTGCTCTTGCCAGCTTCTCTTGCACAATGTGTCATTATTTCTGTCCATATCAAGGGATTTTGTTGTTGTTGTTGTTTTTTTGGATTTTTTGAGTCAGGGTCTCATTATGCATCTCTGACTGTCCTGGAACCCACAATGCAGACCAGGCTAGCCTTAAACTCACAGAGATCCACCTACCTCTGTCTCCCAAGTGCTGGGATTAAAGTTGTGTGTCACCACACCCTGCTATGGAGTTAGTTAAATATGTGTTACATTTGTTTATGCTGTGGAACATTTGTTTAATGATGCAAACATGTGTTGCATTGTAAAACTCTGTGAAGCTGTGTTACCTTGCTTGTCTAAAACACCTAGGTGGTCTAATAAAGAGCTGAATGGTCGGGGACTGGAGAGATGGCTCAGAGGTTAAGAGCACCAACTACTCTTCCAAGGGTCCTGAGTTCAATTCCCAGCAACCACATGGTGGCTCACAACCATCTGTTATGAGATCTGGTGCCCTCTTCTGGTGTGCAGATATACATGGGAGCAGAATGTTATATACATAATAAATAAATAAATAAATAAATAAATAAATAAATAGAGTTGAATGGTCAACAGCAAGGCAGGAGAAAGGATAGGCAGGGCTGGCAAGCAGAGAGAATAAATAAGAGGAGCAAGAGAAGGGAGACAGAGGAGGACATCAGGGGCCAGCCACCGAGCTACATAACAAGCCATAACAAGAAGAATAAAGAAAAGTATACAGAGTAGAGAATGGTAGAAACCCAGAGGCAAATGGTAGACAGGATAATTTAAGTTAAGAAAAGCTGGCTAGAAACAAGCCAGGCTAAGACCAGGCATTCATGAGAAAGAAATAAGACACCTGTGTGTTTATTTGGGAGCTGGATAGTGGGCCCTCCAAAGAGCCAAAAAGAGTAAAACAACAACACCCATCTTCAAAGATTAAAAAAAAAAAAATAGGACCTCACCATATAGCTCAGGAGGGACTTAATCCATAATTCTCAGGCTTCAGTCTTCGGGATGCTTTGATTATAATCTACAAAGCTGTTTTTGTTTGTTTGTTTGTTTTGTTTTTGTTTTTCGAGACAGGGTTTCTCTGTGTAGCTTTGGAGCCTATCCTGGCACTCACTCTGGAGACCAGGCTGGCCTCGAACTCACAGAGATCCGTCTGCCTCTGCCTCCCGAGTGCTGGGATTAAAGGCGTGCGCCACCAATGCCCGGCTTACAAAGCTGTTTTTAATAGCAATTCTTTTCTAGCATTTGGAGGCTAGATAAGCATTACTTATCTAGATAAGTATTCCATTTCCTCTGTTGCTATGAATTATTAATTCTATAGATGGGCAGATGTAATTTTATCTGACCTGGCCATCAAATTATGCCAGCAGTCTTCTACTTTTAAGAAGGCTTCCTGTTACCGCTGGATAACCCTAATATCTGTGAGATAAACGGAATGTAAACAGCATATACCATAAATCTACAAATATGGGGTATGATGATGCAGAGTAACTATGGATAATGCTATGTCCTGATATCAACGGCAAAGCCTAGCTAGCTGTTCATTTTCTAAAAGTATTTTCTTTACTATTACTATTATTGTTATTACTACTCCTATTATTGTTGTGTGCATGAGGTGTCTGAGCATGGACCTGGCAGGCCATGATGCATGTGTGGCCGGCAGAGGACAATGTTGAGAGCTCGCTCTCTCCACTCGGAGTTCCAGGACTCTAACTCGGGCTTTTCTGCCAAGGGCTTTTTACCAGTTAAGCCTTCTTGCTGGCTGCTGCTTTCTTATTGTTTCCAGATTTATCTCCATACAAAGCTCTGTTGTTTTCTTTTGGCTCAGAACTTGCTTTGTAGACCACTTGGCTTCATACTCATAGGTCCTGGCCTACTGGAGCCTCCTGAATGCTGGGATTAAAGACACACACACACACACACACACACACACACACACACACACCAAGCTGCTCCAGGTCAAAAGTTCACTTATTTTAAATGGCAGCAACACCCTTTCCAGCAATAGTCCATACAGTTCTCAGTTACGTAAGGGCAATGGCTGTAATAGCCTATTGCTGTCATTGAATGAGTGAAAAGAAACATGGGTTCCAGGGACACCGAGGTGACATGAACATGGCATATGAAGGGACCGGGAAACATCTGAAGTGACACTTACCAGTCTGCAGAGCATGTGACGAGCTGACAGTTGATGCCACTCCGATTTTCAAAGACACAGCCCATTCTGTTAATCTGTTTAATGTGTTTTAAGAAAAGAAAATTCTGTAAATGAATAGTAGTAGATTCCTTCTAAGGCTGCCTCTGGTTTCCCTAGCCATCAGACATATATAAGAGTCTCAAAACATAAAAACTATGGTTAAAAAAGTAAATTCTGAGTAGCTAGAGATGATTTTTCTCATAATTATTTTCCTTAAAAGTCTTCTTCTTTAAAAAAGTTTTGTTAAGAGCTGGGCATTGGTGGCATACGCCTTTAATCCCAGCACTCGGGAGGCAGAGGCTCACAGATGGATCTCTGTGAGTTTGAGACCAGCCTGGTCTATAGAGTGAGTTCCAGGAGAGCCTCCAAAGCCACAGAGAAACCCTGTCTCGACAAACCAAAAAAAAAAAAAAAAAGTTTTGTTAAAATATCATCAACACTATCATAGACATTTGGAATCTGAGTTTTAAGATCAAATACAACTCTACTTTGAATTCTTATCCACTTTCTTTTCACAGAATTTTTTTATAGTTTTATATTTTATATGTTATATTTTTATGTAGTTTTAATTAGATGCATATCGATGTTGATTCTCAGATTTTCCAATTCACATAGCTAGAATTTAACAGCACATTCACAAATAGCTTTGAACATTTTGTAACATGTAGACGGTACACATCATTTCACTATTCACTAGCTGTAGAAACGCAGGCCTTCCAGTTTTTCAAATGTTGAGACCAGTATGGATTTCATGAGACTCTTAAACAAGCAAGCTCAACAGAAAAGGAAATTGATGGTGGCTGGGCATTGTGGTGCATGCCTTTAATTCCTGGTCTACATAGAGAGTTCCAGAACAGCCAAGGCTGCATAGAGAGACCCTGTGTGCCTAAACTCACCAATTCTTTTTAAAGGATAATAAAAGGAAAAAACAAAACTGATGGTGTCCACTGTCAAATTACTGACAACTCTGCAAGCACACAGAGGATCTTCAGGCTCCTCTCATGGTCCTACAAGGTCCAGAGTCCCCATTAACTGCTTGTTGAGGAGGCTAAAGGGTTGGGAGCAACTTGTGAAGGTGACTCTCTCAAATGTATATGGGAGCATGACTTTCTTGATAGGCTTCATGAGTAAAATAGTGGACAGTGATGGGCATCCAGCAGGGCTGAGTGATGATGAGATGCTGTAGCCAGTCCTGTAGGCATCACACCAGCTTGGCAACTGTAGACCAGGTTGACCCACCCTCAGCTCCCAACCCTTTTTGGTTGGGTGCTGAATGTCGACTTCCATTGGATTTGATAGAGTAAGAGTCTCTCAGTCTATTAAGTCCACCCTGAGGGTCTCAGAGATTCATCACTCTAGAGCCTTACATTTTAAAGATTTAGAACTCTGTCTGGATTATCTTTGTCAACTCGACATAGCCTAGAGTCAAATAATAGGAAAACAGTGGTTGAGGAATTGCCAGGATCCAGTTGGCATCCATGTGGGCATGTCTGTGGGAAATTATCTTATTCCTTGGTGCCTGAGGGCCCAACTTATTGCGGGTAGAACCATCCCTAACAGGGTGATTCTGGGCTACATAATGCTGGGCTGTAGTGGTGCATGCCTTTAACCCAGCACTCGGGAGGCAGAGCCAGATGAATCTCTGTGAGTTTGAGGCCAGCCTGGTCTACAGAGCAAGTTCCAGGACAGCCAAGGCTACCAGGAGAAACCCTTTGTGGAAAACAAGCAAACAAAAAACAAAACAAGAAAGTTGGCTAAGCTTGAGTCCAAGAAGGAGCCAGTGGGAAAGCCAGCAAGTGGGATTCCTCCAAGTTTCTGCTTCAGCTTCCAATCGTGTCCTCCCTCAAGGATGGAAGTGTAAGACAAATAAATAAACCCTTCCCTTTCCTACGGTGGTTCAGTCAAAGCATTTTATTACAGCAACAGAGAGTAAGCTAGAGAAAGCTCCTAGAACAACAATACTATTTCAGAAGCTAGGAAAATATATTTTATGAACTCAAGAGGGACTGTGGATAGCTCAGTGGGTACAGTGCTTGCCAAGTGTGCCCAGAACCTTGACTTCAACTCCAGCAGCACCAAATACACTGGGCATGGTGCACACCTCTGTAAGCCCAACACTTGGGAGGAGGAGGCAGGAGGATCAGAAAGGCCATCTTTGACTCCATAAGAAGTTCAAAGCAGGTCCACGCACGCACGCACGCACGCACGCACGCACGCACGCACGCACGCACGCACGCACGCACGCACGCACGCACGCACGCACGCACGCACGCACGCACGCACGCACGCACGCACGCACGCACGCACGCACACACACACACACACACACACACACACACACACACACGCACGCACGCACGCACGCACGCACGCACGCACGCACGCACGCCTAACAGAATTTGGGTTGATGGTGGCTTGGTGGTTAAGAGCACTGGCTGCTCTTCTAGAGGACCAAGATTTGATTCCCAGGACCCACCCAGCCATCAACGCTCACCTCAAATGAGTCTGGCAGCCAGTGTATGTCTGTGATTACTTTTCTATGTCCGTTTTCTATTGAAGACACTGCACAGTGTCTGATGTACATTGCTTCTTTGTTGCTGTCTGGTTCAAGGAGAAACATAGGCTACAGAAATGTTAAAAGAAAGTTACATTTCAGAGAGAGCTGATGGGTGAACTCCACTTTACTGACTATTGCAGTTAAAATAGAAAAATCCAGAGTCATATCATTTAAGGGAAAAAATGCAAATTAGTGTTTCAGTATTCCTGGTATTCAGTAACAGACTTACCAACTTGCCCTTTCAATGCAGTTTAATCACTAAATTGCCAAGGATTTTTTGCCCAATCTATTCTTGAAGGAGTGTTTCCATGGGTATGGGGACGCATAATACATCCTACCACTGCTCACTGAGAGCCCTATGGATCCCAAGGCTGGAGAAGTGGGGCTGGAGGGATTCGGGATATGGAGGGTGAGTACCGACCTGGAGGCTGACTGCTCTTCCCAGCACTGCCAAAGGAATCCACAGCCTCACAGAATCATAACGTATTTTCTTAATTTAAAATTCACATTATTTAATTTATTTTGTACAAGTGTACATGTATGTGTGTGTGCTTGAATGTGGATGTCAGAGGACAGCTGGAGGGAGTCAGATATCTCCTTCCACCATGTGGGTCTCAGGGATGGAACTCAGCTCATCAAGATAGGTGATAGGCACTTTTACCCATGGTCACCCCTTCATCTTATACATGTGAACTGACTCTTGGAGAGGTGAGGTGGCATGGCCAAGCTTGTGAGATGCCACCTGGATAGCCAGCCTTTTCGTCCTTCCATCTTTGGACAAATTATTTGCTTCCTTCATTTTCTTTAACAATAAACACAGTGGCCGGGCGTTGGTGGAGCACGCCTTTAATCCCAGCACTTGGGAGGCAGAGGCAGGTGGATCTCTGTGAGTTCGAGACCAGCCTGGTCTACAAGAGCTAGTTCCGGGACAGCCTCCAAAGCCACAGAGAAACCCTGTCTCAAAAAATAAACACAGTGACAGAACCCCATAAAATTGTGCTGGCCAATGAAACCTGTTTTGCTGCGTCTTTAGTGAACACCGCCATAAAAAAGTGATTCAGGACAATGCCTGCAAGCAGATGTGAAGGATGCTAGAATAAAATTATTGCCGTGTTTCTTATGCCGAGTCTTTAAAAATCTTGGAGAGAGGCTGGAGAGATGGCTCAGAGGTTAAGAGCACTGCTTGCTCTTCCAAAGGTCCTGAGTTCAATTCCCAGCAACCACATGGTGACTCACAACCATCTGTAATGAGATTTGGTGCCCTCTTCTGGCCTGTAGGCATACATGCAGGCCTGAACACTGTACACATAATAAATAAATAAATCTTAAAAAAATTAAAAACTTGGTATATTTTTTTTTTTTTGAGACAGGGTTTCTCTGTGGTTTTGGAGGCTGTCCTGGAACTAGCTCTTGTAGACCAGGCTGGTCTCGAACTCACAGAGATCCTCCTGGCTCTACCTCCCAAGTGCTGGGATTAAAGGCATGCACTACCAATGCCCAGCTGTTATATGCGTTTTTTTCTACACTCTTTTTGTTTTTCTTTTCAGATTTTTTTATTTGAATTAGAAACAAGATTGTTTTACATGACAATCCCAGTTCCCTTCTCCCTCCCTTCCCCCCCTACCACCCCCCAACTAAAACCCTACCTATCGAATAGCCTTTCTTCTATTCTTCCCCTGACTCAACCTTTCTGGTCCCCCATGACCTCTGCATCCTTCCTCTTCTTCCCTTCTCATTCTCGTAGCTCCCTCCCCCCTCTTCCCGTGCTCTCAATTCTGCTACACTCTTGAATGGATAAAAGCATCCTTGTGAGTGAAAAGCTATTGATAGCCAACCTTGAGAGTGGCCTTTTTACTTCTGCTGCTACCAGCCTTAATGTTTTCTATGCGATCTGCATGTGAGGTGATATCCCACAGGACAACCTAAAACAGAGAGAAAGGTCAGGATAGCGTTTTCAGGATATAGAGGCCTGGGCCTGGGAGATTGCTTTATAGGAAGTGAGTGGTATACAGTCTGAGAAAATCAATCACCTTAGGGTGTAATCCAATCTAGCCTGTAGCCTACTAACTCACAACTTCTTGTGGTGATATTTTGTTTATGATTTAGTAAAGCTTGCCTGAAGATGAGAATGCAAATCTAAGCACAGCCATAGAGGTCAAGCAGTGGTGGTGCACACCTTTGACCCCAGCACTAGAGAGGCATATAAGACAGGCGTTCAGGGTCTCATGTTGTAGTCAGACTGCAATCATGCTGAGGACAGGATTGCCCAGCCTTGCTAGAGGTAAGAACTCTCTAGTGGTTGGCTGCTTTGCTTTTCTGCTTTTCAGCTTGAACCCCAGTATCTGTCTCTTGGTTTCTATTATTCATACTACAACTTGTAGAGCAGATACGGAAGAGAATGTTTTCATCTCTCCATCAGTATCTGCAACTCTTTGCTCTATGTTCATGGATGCTGTTATTGAGTAAATAAATGCAAGACAAATACCATGCACTTCCCTATGCTTTGGTAAGATTTTGACCTTTGCTCTGCTCTGAGTCTACGTATAACTGCTTCAAGACGTGGGGTGGGGGTGGGGCAAAATTTACCCAGATTCTTAAGAATTAAGTACGAACATCCAATCATGGGGAAGAAAGACAGACATCTTAATTGCCTCTAACTGCTAACTCAGGATTTTTATGTTACCCTGATGGTCATTCTTTCAAAAACAAGAACAAAGTAGATATATATATTATATATAATATATATAATATATATATATATATATCCCCAAGCTTGGGTAGTTGTCAATGGATAACTAGCATGCCAGTACACAAAATAAATGTTAACAGAATGTCAATGTTGGAGAACCATGAGTGATTTTATTACATAGAGTCCTTTTCTAAAATATTCTAAAACAATGGCATAACTTTTTTTTTTGTCACAAATGCAAAGGACTTCAGATTTTCTTGGCTTAGGAAAGGTCTCTGGGTCATTACTACAATCTCAGTAGCTGTTGAGAGAAAAACAGGGAGGCATTTATTTTCCTGACCTGGAAACTGCTGTGTGTGAGTTTAAACTAAAGAGGTTTCTCAGCCACACACAGGGAGAACAGATTCCTTGATTCTATTCTATTAACTGGGATCGGGTCTCATGTAGCCCAGGCTGAAGTTGAGCTATCTATGCAGCCAAGGATGACCTTAGACTCTGGATCCTCCTGCCTCTACCTCCCAAGTGCTGGAAGTGCAGGTGTGTGCCACCGTTCTCTGAGAGATTGAATTCAGGACTTCGTACATGCTGGGCAACACTCTCTAGTTACACCCTGTGCTCCAAGTGAGGTTTCTAACAGTCAAACTTACTGGATTGAAATAACTTGAAGCTTAGACCATAGAAAGGCTTCCCCAATACAACAAATTTGGAGGGTAGAACTCAATGTGGTATAAATTAGATACCTTAGAAGAAAAATAAAGGAAATGTAGTACCAACTGCATCCAGAGTCAATGATGTAGTTGATGTATATTTTCCAGTGAATTTCTGCTGCTTGCATTCTGCATTATTTAGCGATTCCTACATAGCCTCAGGGAAATTAAAGCCATGGCCACTTTTCTGAAAGGCAGTTTTTATTGTCAGTTTGACATAAAGTCATCTGGGAAGAGAGAGAAGTTCCTTTGGTCAGAGTGGCCTGTGGACATGTCAATGAGGCATTCTCTTGATTGTGAATTGATATAAAAGAGCTCATCTTAAGAGGCCAATTCCTAGGCAAGTAGGTCAGGGCTGAATAAGTGAAAAAGGATAGATTTAACTGAGTTTTGTTATTCTAACTGAATTACACCATGAACACTTCAAGTGGTGATACCATGTCTGACATACTTTCTACTCAGGACCTCACAGAATGATTGACACATGGCCAAGTTGCCTTCCCTGTGCCACACTGACCCTTTGAGTTCTAAAGTTACCAAAATCAAACTTCTTAGCGCATCAATAAACATTTGAAGGCAATTCCCAATTACCTGTCCATTTATACAGCCTCCAGCGATGATATTAGGGTCACTCGGACAGAACTCAAAGCAGAAGATGTCATCTGGACTCTCCAACATCAACTAAAGTCAACCCCACCAATCACAAAAGAACAAGAAAACCTATTAATAATATTGAGATGGGTAGAAGTCTAATTTTGTAGCTTTCTATAAGCAATGCACACTTGAGCCAGCCCTCAGAGGCACTTTTGTTGAATTTTATCATGGACATTGGTCCCACCTATGAGACTGGTGGGTTTGGTCCCTCAGGGATCCGGTTCCTTCCGTCACCCACCCAAGGGATTCATAACTATTGGGGATATGTTATCATATTTAAAATAGAAGAATATGGGATTTTGAAGAGTAAGATGATAAACCCTGTGAGGATAATTGTTTTCCTTCTCTGCAATATCTACTCAAGCACACAGTGGGCAGTTAAAAAGAAAATTCCCGGAGTGGGAGAATCTGGAAATTATGTTGGCAAATATTTCAAGTTTTAAATCATTAAGTTAATGTCACCACCAAGCTAGATGCATGGCTATTATTATTCACACACTCAGCACCAAAAGACAGACCCCAGGGAAAGTTTTCCAACTGGATTCTCTTTTTCTTTCTTTTCTTTGAGAAGGTTTTTCTATGCAGTTTTGGGTGTCCAGGAACTCACTGTGTAGACCAGTCTGGCCTTGAACCCAAAGAGATCCAGCTGCCCCTTTGTCCAGAGTGCTGAGATTAAAGGCTCACACTACCATTCCCAGTCCCACTGGAGTTTTCAACTGGATTTGGTGAATTGTTCTAGTTTATGGAACTTCCTGGATCTTAGAGAGAGCTCTACTTCTGAAAGTAAAAATACCAATACTATCATAATTTTGATTAGAAAATGTAAATAAATTGTATTATCCCTTAAAGGCATCTGTTTTATGCATATGCATATGTGTGTGGCATGTGTACATGTGTGTGTGTGTGTTCACAAGTGTGTGTGTTCATAAGTGTGTGTGTTGTTCATAAGTGTGTGTGTGTGAGTGTGTGTGAGTGTGTGTGTTCATAAGTGTGTGTGTGTGTGTGAGTGTGTGTGTATGTGTGAGTGTGTGTGTGTAGGTCAGAGGTTGATGCCAACTATTTTCTTTGATCTTTCTCCACCTTATCTATTGAGACATGCTCTTTCACTTGAAATCAGTCAATTCAGCTATCTTTAGTTATCCAACTTGTCCCAAGGTCCCCTACCTCGGCCTCAAGAGCACTGGGATCCCAGGATGGTCACCAAGCCACCCACCCAATAGTTATACGAGGGCGAGGGGTTTGAACTCAGGCTCTCACTCTCACACACCTGCTTTGCCCACAGGGCCATCTCCACAGCCCATGCTTGTCTTTTTCAAGCTGTTCTTTAAATCAGAGGTAAGGAGAGTTGTCTAACAGACTGGACATTTGGCTGCACTTCCGTGGCAGAGTGGAGAGTAGTGCGCTTCTGTGTAGACCCACTAGGACATTGTCCTCTCACGACAGAGGCCTGCATTACTTGTGGTAAAGTAAGTGTAGGATTAGAGATCTAGCATTCTGATCTGTGCATCTATAACAGAACATGCACGGTCCACTAGAACATCTGTATCCATAACAGAACACGCATGGTCCACTAGAATATCTGCATCCATAACACAGAACACGCACGGTCCACTAGAACATCTGCAACCATAACAGAACACGCATGGTCCACTAGAATATCTGCATCCATAACACAGAACACGCACGGTCCACTAGAACATCTGCATCCACAACAGAACATGCACGGTCCACTAGAACATCTGTATCCATAACAGAACACGCACGGTCCACTAGAACATCTGCATCCACAACAGAACACGCACGGTCCACTAGGACATCTGCATCCACAACAGAACACGCACGGTCCACTAGGACATCTGCAACCATAACAGAACATGCATGGTCCACTAGAACATCTGCATCTATAACAGAACACGCACGGTCCACTAGAGCCTCTGTATCCATAACAGAACACGCACGGTCCACTAGAACATCTGCATCCACAACAGAACATGCACGGTCCACTAGAACATCTGCAACCATAACAGAACACGCACGGTCCACTAGAACATCTGCATCCACAACAGAACATGCACGGTCCACTAGAACATCTGCAACCATAACAGAACACGCACGGTCCACTAGAACATCTGCGTCCATAACACAGAACACGCACGGTCCACTAGAACATCTGCATCCACAACAGAACACGCACGGTCCACTAGAACATCTGCAACCATAACAGAACACACACGGTCCACTAGAACATCTGCATCCATAACACAGAACACGCACGGTCCACTAGAACATCTGCATCCATAACAGAATACGCACGGTCCACTGGAACATCTGCATCCACAACAGAACACGCACGGTCCACTGGAATATCTGCATCCATAACACAGAACAGGCACGGTCCACTAGAACATCTGCATCCACAACAGAACACACACGGTCCACTAGAACATCTGCATCCATAACAGAACACACACGGTCCACTAGAACATCTGCATCCATAACAGAACACGCACGGTCCACTAGAACATCTGTATCCATAACAGAACATGCACAGTCCACTAGAACATCTGCATCCATAACACAGAACACGCACGGTCCACTAGAACATCTGCATCCGTAACACAGAACACGCACGGTCCTCTAGAACATCTGCATCTGTAACACAGAACACGCACGGTCCACTAGAGCATCTGCATCCATAACAGAACACGCATGGTCCACTAGAATATCTGCATCCATAACACAGAACACGCACAGTCCACTGGAACATCTGCATCCACAACAGAACACGCACAGTGCACTAGAACATCTGCAACCATAACAGAACACGCACGGTCCACTAGAACATCTGCATCCGTAACAGAACACGCACGGTCCACTGGAACATCTGCATCCATAACACAGAACACGTACGGTCCACTAGAACATCTGCATCCGTAACACAGAACACACACGGTCCACTAGAGCATCTGCATCCATAACAGAACACGCACGGTCCACTGGAACATCTGCATCCATAACAGAACACGCATGGTCCACTAGAACATCTGCATCCACAACAGAACACGCACGGTCCACTAGAACATCTGCATCCATAACAGGACACGCACGGTCCACTAGAACATCTGTATCTATAACAGAACACGCACGGTCCACTGGAACATCTGCATCCATAACAGAACACGCACGGTCCACTAGAACATCTGCATCCGTAACACAGAACACGCACGGTCCTCTAGAACATCTGCATCTGTAACACAGAACACGCACGGTCCACTAGAGCATCTGCATCCATAACAGAACACGCATGGTCCACTAGAATATCTGCATCCATAACACAGAACACGCACAGTCCACTGGAACATCTGCATCCACAACAGAACACGCACAGTGCACTAGAACATCTGCAACCATAACAGAACACGCACGGTCCACTAGAACATCTGCATCCACAACAGAACACGCACGGTCCACTGGAACATCTGCATCCATAACACAGAACACGCACGGTCCACTAGAACATCTGCATCCGTAACACAGAACACACACGGTCCACTAGAGCATCTGCATCCATAACAGAACACGCACGGTCCACTGGAACATCTGCATCCATAACAGAACACGCACGGTCCACTAGAACATCTGCATCCACAACAGAACACGCACGGTCCACTAGAACATCTGCATCCATAACAGGACACGCACGGTCCACTAGAACATCTGTATCTATAACAGAACACGCACGGTCCACTGGAACATCTGCATCCATAACAGAACACGCACGGTCCACTAGAACATCCGCGTCCATAACAGAACACGCACGGTCCACTAGAACATCTGCATCCATAACAGAACACACACGGTCCACTAGAACATCTGCATCCATAACAGAACACACACGGTCCCCTAGAACATCTGTATCTATAACAGAACACGCACGGTCCACTGGAACATCTGCATCCATAACAGAACACGCACGGTCCACTAGAACATCTGCATCCATAACAGAACACGCACGGTCCCCTAGAACATCTGTATCTATAACAGAACACGCACGGTCCACTGGAACATCTGCATCCATAACAGAACACGCACGGTCCACTAGAACATCCGCGTCCATAACAGAACACGCACGGTCCACTAGAACATCCGCGTCCATAACAGAACACGCATGGTCCACTAGAACATCTGTATCTATAACAGAACTTGCACGGTCCATTAGAACAGAGCTGCCCTAATCCAGAAGTAGTGAAGAAAGGGAACTAGACCTCATTAGGGAAAGCTCCTATTCTGCAATAATTAGGACCCTCAGAGGAATGGAATATTATTCCATCTAAGGGCATAGAAATAACATAATGTCCACAGCACCGTGTAGTAAGGTGTGTTACTGTGCAGAAAATGGAAACAAGAAATGAGTCCAGCCGCCAGTCTCATGTTATGCGGCATGATAGGGGTTTGTGTTGAATGTGTGTGCGTGTATTTGGGACGCTCATGGGAATGTGTTTGAGTTTAACTATTTAAAGGTTGAAGAGTTCTAAGTTTTGGACCCCCTTGATGTCGGGCTGCCAGGAAAGGAGAGACTGAAGAAAGGATCCTGCACTTTATTCTGGGATGCTGTTCCTGTTACCCTCCTACCCGCTTCTTTTACTCTATCAACCCCTACTGGTTGATAGAGTTAGGGTTAGGGTTAGGGAATTTTTAGGAAACTAAAATTATCTGCATTTGAATATCTCAATATTTAAATAAAACCCATCAAAGAATTGTGTGTGCACGTGTGCATGTGTGTGTGTGTCAGTGTGTGTGTGTGTGTGTGTGTGTGTGTGCACATATGTGCAGTTGCATGCATGCATGTATGTGTGCACGTGTGCATGTGTGTGTGTCTCTCTCTCTGTGTGTGTGTGTGTGTAGGTGTGTGTGTGTGTGTGTGTGTGTGTGTGTGTGTGTGTGTGCGCACATATGTGCAGTTGCATGCATGCATGTATGTAGGGCGGAGGTTGCATGTCCCCGATTACTTCTCCACCTTAAGTTTTGAGACAGTCTTTTCCCAACCTGAAGGTCACCAATTGTCCTGAATTGACTGGCCAGTGAGCCCCAGAGACCCTGCATCTCCTATCCCAAGCACTGTGGTTACAGATGTGACAAACAAGGTGGCACTTTACGTGGCTTGTGAGGATCTGAACTGAGTCTTCATGCTTTCGTGGCAGACAGTTTCCTGACTGAGCCGTGTCCCCAGTAGCACGGGGTTACTTTCTGAAACTGGTCCAATAAACTTTCAATTAAATGACTATGGAGTTTAGCTTGGTTCAGATTAAGTGATGGCAAGCTGTGACAAAAGAAATCCTATTTTCTAAGGATATATAACATTAGGAGATCATCAAATAATTTGCGGTTAACATTTTTCTAAAGACATGGTAACAAACGTGGTGGTATTTGAAAAAGCTGAGCTTTTGGTGTAACGCCCGTCTGTTACCTGAGGGTGTATGGGATCAGAGAAACTCCAGAAGAGAATCAGTGATGGTTGTAGAAGTAATTTACCGGAAAACTGGACCCTCTCTTCGTAGGAGAGACGCACGGCCACAGACACGACTATGAGCCCTGGTTGAAACAGAAGTGAATGTCGTCAGAGGCACCTGTCCACAGAGAGGCCTCCACCTTGGGCTTGTGGTGATTTAACGTTACAGGCACGAGTCGCATGTCAGTCAGCATTCAAAATTTAGCTGTTGCAGACTGACTGCGTGCAGTTAGCATGGACAGCTGACCCGGAAGGCTTGGTAATAAAACAAAGGTTTTATTGTATTTTTAAGTGTATTTTAGTATTTGTATCTGTCTCTGTGTGGTAGGTGCATATGGGTACAGGTACCATGGGGACCAGTAGGAGGTGTCAGATCCCCTAGAGTTGGAGTTACAGGGGTGGTGAGCCACCTGGTGTGGGTGCTGGGGACAAACTCTGGTCTCCTGCAAGAGAAGTATATGCTCTTGGCCACTGAGCCATCTCTCCAGACTTCAAGAAAGATTTTTAACAAGAAAAATGCCAGTGAGGAGGGATGAAAGGGAGAAAGAGTAGAGACTTCTCTTTTCATGGCTACCCTTGAACACATTGCTTTTCCTGGAGCTGCTGAGTTCAGGTCTGTTTGCAGTGTTGGGGGCAGTGAATTCAGCATGGGTGTCACAGGCTCCAGGGAAAGGCAGATTCTTCATTCACTGCCCTAGCAGCCGAGTGACCTGAACAAGTCTTTTCCCCAAGTGCAGGCATGGAAAGTGCTTGCTTGGCAGGGGCCTGGCACTCAGGAAGTTTTTACATGCTTAGCTGAAATCAATTTGTTTTCAGTTTTAGATATTAAAGTCAGAACAAAAGGGAACCCCTGGCCTTTTTTTCCTTACCGTAGATGGTTGGGTGCCATGCGACGCAGGTAACCATCTTCTCCATGGTGCTGTGCAGGTCTGTAAAGGACTGGTACTCTTTAAGGTGGGTGTCAGACTTGTCCCCAAAAGTGCTTTCTTCCTCTGCTAGGTTCTTCCAGTCATCGATGAAGGTGTTCATAATTTCATTTTGCTGCAGGGCTATTTCGACGCTGTCTCATTTTAAAAAGAAGTAGCAGACATGCTGGGTTTTAGTATTCAATGACATAGGCACGAAGATGGTCTAGGAGACATGTGTGCCCATGACAGCAATTATTGCTTATAACCACAAACTGGTGCTGCATGAGTCCCTTGGAAGTTTCTCTCACCATTTTCTTCTTTGGGAAATGATGTCTACACTTAGGTTTATTTTTGATAAAATTCTAAGAGAAAAAAAAAAAACTCTCTTCTTTAAAGGTGTTTACTGCTGTGGGATATTTTGATTGCACTCTGACGTTCCCAAGAATTGCAATAAAGTTACTTTGAATCAGAGGGCAGAGCTAGCCTCTACCTGACCAAAATTGGCTATAGAGGTTTTGGAGGACAAAGGACATAGAGAGACACAAGAATTAGCAGGGAGGGGCTTAGAGAGAGGCTAGGCCTTTTAGATTGAGGAAGGAGAGAGGGGAGGCCACTGGTCACTTCTCTGCTGCTTTTTGATCAATCATATGGCATGTTTATTGAATTATTCTTTTATCAGTAAAAACTTGGAGTCAGATAAGGGGTAAAAACCTGATCTTATAAACTTTGAGATAATATTTATACCTTAAGGAAGGTTTTAAAGAAATAAAATAAAGCCAAAGGATTATGAGATTAGTGGCAATAGAATAGTCCCTTAATTTTGGTTTTACTTCTGTCCCATACCAGGTGGCTCTTCTGACATGAGTCAGAAATTTTGGATTTTTCTTTAACAAGCATGCTTAGGTCTAGAGAAGGAGAGAACCATGCTGTAACTCAAAAGCCAGTTTTAATTTTGAATTGAATTGTTACTACAAAAAAGATCAGTTGCCTTATATGTCTGTAGAGAACAGCAAAAACAAACATTTGGGAAGATTTATGAATTTTATCCTGTTGGAAATGTGTTATACTATTAGAACAATTTACTTTTTTTCTTGGGACATTTTCTCTGGATGATTCATCCTTTTCCTTCGGCTATCTCATTTGTCCAGTGGTCTTCAGATTCCTTAGTTGAATGCTTTCGTTCTCTTGGAATGGCAAAAACAAAACCCTGACCCAACACTAATTTTGAGTTTTCCTTTTTTGGCAGGTTATATCTGATCAAATTAAAGGGATTTGTTAGTCTCCTAACCAAGAGGTCTCTCCTGTTTGAATCTAATATTTATCAATTTTGATAATTCTATAGCTTTTCTTCTACTGTGGAAACAAAAGCAAAACTTCTTCCCCAGTGTAACACATATCCTGGTTTCCATTCTGAAGTCAACACATCCTTAAAGTATACAGGCTGATTTAATTCAGCAGTTTTTCTACTACCCAATGTCTCTTTGAAACTGTTGTCCATTTCTCATTAACATTAAAAAAAGGTCCCACAGTGAGGATTCCATCTAGATTGTGGTGAACCTGCTAAGCTGGCAAACACCACCCAAAGATCAGTTTTGGACTACAAACTGCTCAGGATAATTTCAAGATGGCTAGCTAATATGGTTCAGTCTCAAAGATCACTCCAGCCAGGACTTCAGATAAGTCCTGTGCTTTCCCATCGCACAGAGACTGTACAATAACTAGTTCACCCTGGTCTTGACCATTACCTAAATTTTCTCAGAGTCCTCTAAAGATGCCATTATCCACAGACAACAGGAAGTAATTTTAAGAACTTGATATATTCTCAAGAGGTGGGGTGGGTGGTTTTTGGTCATTGGGTGGGTTATGGATGTTTACCATAATTTCGGGGTGCTGGCTACAAGTTGTTATTGGTCATAGTCAGGGAGGAAACTAAGCAAAGGAGGTTAGATTTAGGGGTCTCTTTCTGAAAAGAAAAAGGGGAGATATAGGAACGATAGGCTGATAGGGTAGATTATTGAATCTACTTTTAAACTATGAAAGCAACTGCTAGTCTTAAATATTTTACATTGTTATGGGTTTTTGTATACTGATACAAATTTAAGGGTATTTTCTTATACATATATATGTACTATATATATTTTCTTATACTATATATATGTACTATATATTTATGTTTATATTCTTTAAGATATTGTACCTATGCAGCTTGTCTAACAATGCAATGTACATTTCTAGTCCTTGAAAGTTATTACAAACTATTTAGGGTAATTAAGAAATACAGGCTAGTATTTAGTCACCATTAACAATCAAGCTTATGTTAGGTATGTTTTCAGGGTTAAACACAGATGTATTTTAGATATAGGTGATCTTAAACATTTCAGAGACCTACAGAATATGACATTTAAGATGTTTTAATAACATAAGGCTTTTCAGTGGCACTGCTCCTGGCAGCACCAATCTACTTCAAAAAAGGATGATGGGCATTGAAGAACCTCTATTTGGAGTTTTCTTTCTTTGGGGCAAAAGAAACCACCTTCCCTTGAATGCTGATAGTATGCTGTCCAAATTGGATAAGCAGAACACAACATAAAGCGACTGCTGAACTTTGACAAGACAAGTAGGCCAGTCCTTCAAAATTACTGCTTCACAGAAAAGCTTTTCAGATATCCTAGGCCTATAGGCTGAAGATGGGTGCCCCAGCGTTACAGGGAAAATATGCAGCTAATTGTCTCTGTTGTTTCTATAGCTGTGGAAGTAGTTTGCTCCATACTTCCTGTTTACTCAGGTAATATTTTATCCTTCTTGGGTCTTTGATAGGGATTGAAGACTAGATAGTTATTTAGTTTTCCGTGTTATCAAATTCACAAAGAAAAAAACTTATATAAAAGATGTAAAGATTATGTTTGAGAAACATAAAAAGCCTAAGTTGTTTATTTAAGAAGGTGCTTTAAGGTCTAAAAACATATTTTTAGGATGGCAATACATATAATATTAAATGGTTTATGTATAAAACTTTGGACTCATCAAGATAATATAGATGAATATAGTAATTTCTCCAATTTGCCAAATGCAAATGAACTGGACATTGTGAGTGTAATTCTTACCTGATAATTGTTCTTATTGTATCTGGTTTTACTGTGTTAGAGTTAAAACCTTCCCTTTTTATTTAGACAAAAATGTTGTGGGGTAATTTGATCACACTCTGACATTCCTGAGACTACCAATAAGGTTTATTTTAATCAGGGGGTGGAGCTAACTACTGGCTGACCAAAATTAGCCATGGGGAGTTTGGAGGACCAAGGACATATAGAGAGACACAAGAAGTAGGGGTGGGAGGGACTTAGAGAGATGCTCAGGCCTTTGGATTGAGGAAGGAGAGAGACAGTCACTGGTGGCTTCTCTGCCGCTGCTCCAGTCGATCAGTTTTTTACCCTGATATCTGACTCCTGTTTTTATTGATAAAAGAATAAGTAGATAAACACTTCAACTTACTCATAGACCTGATTCACACTTCCACAAACTTAAAAATATTAAATAATGCTAAACAGTTTTAAAACAGGAAGAAAAACAATAATATTAGTATAGGTTTCTTATTTACTCCAACCAGTGCTATTATAGCTCTTGTCCAAATTTTGTTCTATTTTTGGGTCTGGGTTCTCTTTCCTTTATAACAGGGAAGGAATTCCAAATGGCCCTTCTTATCATAACATGGCCCGAACCTCCTGATCTCACAGCCTCCACAAGGCCTTGCCTCCCCGCATGGCTCTCTGGAACAGAGGTCAAGAGGCTGTCTGTGCTGTCATTGGGCAGCTCTTGATTTATAGCTGGCTGTTCCATGTTCCTTGTCATGTAGTCTAGGCTGAACTGAATCATGTAATGTGAGACTTTCCTTTAACCATGAAAGGTTATAAAAGTCAGACCCTCCTTTGTGTAAAGTTACCTTCAGCCGATGTGTGTATGAAGCATACATTCATTTTGTGCTTAGACTTTGATCCCACCTACAGTCTGTCATGTCCCAGCCTCCAGCATCCAGATACACAATGCTCAACTCAATCGCTAATTTGCAATTAGGAAAACCTCTTGGCACACTTGGTTGCTCTCGCTGTGATTGGTACAGTCTAGAATGAGGCGCCCATGATAACTTAGCAATAGAAGGGCAGGAATCATGAAGACTCATTCATTCATGTCCCACTGACAACTGTCCTTATATTTCTAAGTGTCACACAAGAAGCTGCACCTCAAGACACCATTCTTAAAAACAAGTGTGTGCATATCATGTGTAAAGTTTTTCGTGTGTACTTTCTTACCTTGTGGACACACTGTTGAGGAAGTCCACCAAAGACCTTGATTGTTCCAGGGTTTCTCTTTCCTCTTCTGAAAATTGTCTTGGATAATATTGCGTAGTAGCATTTTTAGGAAATGTCCTAATATATAGAAGAAAGTTAATACCAAAAACTTGGATCAGAGAAAAGCAAGTATGTGCCAGGTTAAAAGTCCATTTCTGGGGCAGTAGTGTCAGGATATTTTTATTAAAATATTTTACCTTGGCATTTTTTGTTTATCATAAAATTGATAATGATCACCCAAGTCCTACATGTGCATTTCTCCAACATAATGAGGGAAGTCTGGGGAGCTAACAGGAGGCAGAGGAAAGGTCACAGGGGGTCTAAGAAGAGAACATGGTCAAATTACATTATACCCTTATGAAACCCACTACTTTGCACAGTGCATATACATTAAAAATAGCTTTAAGGGTCTTATATTGTAAACTTTATTTAGAAATTATTAAAAATATAGAAAAGGTATAAGAATGATATAACTATAAAAAATTCCTGTACATTCTTTACTTACTCAGGCTCTCCAATTAATATTTGTCAAGTTTACTTAACTGTCTTTCTCTTTAAGTCAATATTTGTTGTGCTTACTATATTCTCTTGCTTTTCTCCTATTTCATCAAATGGATCTCTATCTCTGTCTCTGACTGACTATCTCTCTGGTGTATGTGGGTGGTATAGAATGTGTCTTCGGGTACATGCTTGTATGTGGAGGTGTATATGGAGGAATGCGAGGGCCAGAGAGGGTGTTGAGCTCTATCTTCATGTGCCCTATACCCTTGAGAGAGTGTCTCTTTCCCTCAACTGGAGCTCATTGCTTCTTAGGCTGGTTGGCCAGCAAACCTCACTCAGCAATACTCCTGCCACTGCCCTCCGTGGTGTTAAGAGTTACAGGAGTGAGTGTCACCATGTCTGGCTTTTTAAATGGGTGTTGGAGTTTAGAACTTAGGTCTTCATGCTTGCACAGCAAGTCCTCTAACTCACTGAGCCACAGACCTTTATCTGTGTATCTAAACAAGCACAGCCCATTCCATTTCCTCAAGGGGAATCTGGTGATGGTGTCCCAGTTGGGAAATGCTACCAGAATCTAATGGTAGAGTCCAGAAGCTGTTCCATACCCTGTAAAGCATAATAAACCCACCCACTGCAGAAGCCTGCTTAGCTTCAAGTGCCAATCCCAGGGATGTGGCAGACCCCGCTCTAAGAACACCAAGCTAAGGTTTGTCACATTAGGGCAGCAATGGCATCCACGGCAAAGGAGACATCTAGTTGATCCCGGGGCATGCCTCCACTGTGTAATGCCACACTGTACTTCTGGGCTTTATCCTCGGTCTCTCTCACTGGGTGAGCCTTGGATCCTTGGCCATTGATCTGGGAAATGGTGGATGACACTGCCATTATCAATGTGGACTCTGAGGACCAGCTAGCTGGCTTGAAGGCCTGATTTAATCACTAGCCACTTGACCTTGAGCTAATTGACCACTCTGAGCTGTTTTCTTGTCCGTGAATGCAATTCTTTATAGTGTCTCAGAGTCACTGTCAGGGTGTGATCTGTGAATCTGTGCAGGGCCTTGAAAAGAGCACCCAGCATGCTAAAAGCACTCAATGGGGTCTTGGGAAGTTAATGCACGTGTGTTGAACAAATATCAGTAAGTTGCTGTCGTGGTCGGCAAATGTATTAAATAGTAAAGGAGCAGAAAGGTGAAGAGAGTTGGGGCGGTGGTGAGAGACGGGTTTAGATCTTATTTTCACCTTTTAGCCTCTGTCCTTCCGGCGGGAATAGGCCAAAAATAAAGACCTTTGTGGTTTTATGAAAGTAGCAATGTAGCCAAGAGTCATTCTTGTTTTTTTTTTTTTAAAGATGATTTGTTCTTTTGCTTTCAGAAAAATTATTCATTAATACTTCAGTTTAAAATATACCCTAAACTTGGACTTGTGTGTGCATGTGCATGAGTGTGTGAGTGTGTGTGTGTGTGTGTGTGTGTGTGTGTGTGTGTGTGTGTGTGTGGCGATTGGGGCAGCACCCAGCGTCTCATGTGTGTCAGGTGAACACTCTCCCACCAAGCTGGATCAGCTGAGCTTTCACTCTCTATTTTGTCCTTGTAAGATGGTGATGGAGCCTGCTTTTGACTGAGGGCCACTGTGAGGACTGCGCTGGTGTTGAAGCAACACCCGGAGCATGGAAACAGAGCAAGCACTGCCTCCGCCTCTTGTCGAGACAGAATCACCTCCGATTCTGGGCCTCTCCCATCATGGTTATGCATCCATCTTCCTCATATCTGCTATATTCCCTAATATCTGGGGGTAATGAAGCGAAACCAGCATTTTCCTAGTTGCCTAAGTTTGAACCATTAGAATTCCTTTTTTTCCCTTTGTGAGTCAAGGTCTGTTCATTTCTCTTCTATTACCCCCTCTTTTCAGAAAAATAGTTATGGTTTTTTATTGGTCAGTATTTTTTGAGAGCCTACTACATCCAAAGTTTGGTGGGTTGGGGTCCTGCTAGACAACCACTATTCCTTTTTGAGTCAAGCTCCTTGAGTCTGGCCTGGCCTGACTCTCTTGGGACTTCTCTGTATTCTGTAAGTCTTGGCTGAGAAATCATCTCTCCTTTCTGTCTTGATTTCTCTTCTAGGTGTTTCTGGGTTATGACTAGGAGTCTTTCCTTTTTTTCTTCTCTTTCTCTGGTTCTAGCTTGTCCCTTTGTCTGCTTCTCCAGTTTCTGATCCATTTCCCAGCCTGATCTTTAGTCTATGTATTTGTGCTGACTTCAACTTTACACTTGCATGACTTCTGATGTCATTTACAGAGACTTGAAAAGCATGATTTTGTATTGCGATTCATGATTAAGACCCCCTAATTTAATGTCCCCCCTCTGTCTGTCTGTCTGTCTGTCTGTCTGTCTGACTTTCTCTCTCTCTCTCTGGAGATCAAAGTGCAGAGCTAAGCCACTAGTTAACCACACACCTAGTTAAGAGCTAAGCTACTAGTTATCCTCCACCCCACCAACTAAGCCACTAGTTAGCCACAGCAGACAGGCAATGGTGGCCACACCTTTAATCCCAGCACTCAGGAGATAGAGGCAGATGGATCTCTGTGAGTTCAAGGCCACCCTGGGCTACTTGAGAGTAAATCAGTCTAAAAGAGAAACAGAGCTCACACCTTTAATCCCAGCGGTAGAGAGGAATATAAGGCAGGAGCTCAGTGTAGTCTCAGGGCAGTCTGGGGTTTGGTGAGAGCATTGGTAGAGGTAAGAGCTCTAGTGGCTTGGCTGCTTTGCTTTTCTGATCTTCAGCTTGAACCCCAATATCTGTCTCTGAGTTTTTATTATTCGTCCAATAGGCCAGTCCCTTCAATTTACAGCTTCTGCTGGCCTGCCCTGCAGCACACACCACCATGGATCTTTCTTACACTGTGGCATCATGTGTTCTTTGTTTCAGAGGTTGCCAGCCCCTCCTGCTGGTCCACTTCTTTTCTATGTACCACACTGTGAAGGAAACAAGGCTCTAAATGTTATCCTAAGGGCTCTGGATGGACATTTCTTGTTTTTTCATAAGTGATGGTGGCCTAAATAAGAAATCTAACTAATGAAGCCAGAAAATCTGACACCAAGTGCAAAAGTGGTCATTTGGAGCTAGTGCAGTGGTCCATGCCTGTAATCCCAGCATTTGGGAAGCTGAGGCAGGAGGATCTCGGCAAATTAAAGGTCAGCCTGAAATACATAGCAAGTTCCAGGCCAGCCTGGGCTAAATAGTGAGACCCCATCATAAAACAAAGTCTCTCAGCAGGAAGAATGGAGCTGCGAGAGACAATAGCAACATTCCAGGCGAGAACCAGCAAGCCCTGATTGCTGACATCTTTCTTCCTTTTCCTGCTTCTTGTTCCCTAAGATTTCAAAAAGAGACTTATTGGACCTAACTCAGTCTTCCTGAATTGAAGACACTTCTGTGTCTGTTATATCATGTCATACCTACCATTTTGTCTGAGTGCTTATGTCCGTGACTTCAGGGATGACTTGTAAGCCCATGTCTTTCTCAACTTGTGTGAGCACAAAATTTTTATCTACGTAGGAAGCACACTCAATGTAGACATCTTTCACGCTGGAAGCATTATGGTCTCTGAAAGTCACAGGTGCTCCAAATTTGCTTCGTTTTCTAGAGATCATGTATGTCACCTGCAACACACAAAAACAGGAAAGAAAGCCCAATGAAGTCCCTGAGGAAAATGGATGTGTGGTCCACGGTTGGTATGCCCAGGCTCTCCCAGACTGCTTTGGATTCTGGATGTTCATCTCTAGCTCCATGTGGCTTTTGTTCCCACAACCTGAAGCCACTATTCCCCAGTGAAACCATGTTCACCATGCCTGTAGACACAAAGGACAAGAAGCTACTGGGAGTTTACATCTTAACCAGGGGTGGATCCGTAGGAGGCTTGTGGAAGTCCATCTCTGTGGCTTCTGTTGGGGATTATCCTTAGTAGAATTTGTACTCCTGAGTTCCTCTATGGACTCAGGACAAAGCCTGCTGGAGACCATGGCAAGCTTGTTCCCTTGGAGGTCTTGGTTTCCTTCCTGTCCAGCATCCCCAAGCCAATTGCACACAACCCTCTCCTCAGGAGTTGCTCTGGGAGGAGCACTTCTGTGTTCTTTCCTACCATTGCTGTAACCAGCTACCATAACTGGGGTGGCTTAAAACCTAGGAACCTATTCCTACAGCGGCAGAGGTGAGACATCTGAAACTGTCTAGCTGAAATGCTCTTTCTTAACCCCTGGTGCCAGCTAGCAGTCTTCATTGATGCTTGATCACAGTTACACTCTTCCTCAGGTCTTCACAGTTTTCGAGCAAGCATGGCTGGGGATTGGAGGGCTGGAGATCCAGTTCTCTCTCTTTCATATGACACCCTGTCTACATCTATACGTGATCAACTTCTCACAAGAACACTAGTCAAACCAGATGAGGGACCTATTCTGTTTTCGACCTCATTATAACTGATTATATTTTCAAAGACTCCCCCTGCCATACTAGTAGTGTTACACTCTGGGGCGCTAGACGTCAAGAGATTTAAGATATCCTTCTTTGGGGAACAGATTCAATCCATAACACCTGCCAAAGAAAGAGACCGTTATTCTGTTAGAAAGAAAAAGAAACCCCACATTTTCCTGTAGCTCATATAGCAAAGTTCAGGGTCCCTCAGGACAGAACAATATTCAGTGACAGGGGGGTAAGGACTGGAAAACATTAAAGAGTCTGACCCGTCGTTTTGATTCCTTGACAGATTCTTCCTCAATCTCTTTCTCACTGCCCAAAGACACCCACGGCTTGGACATGGGTGGCTTGTAGACGTATACATCTTCTGGAATGTGCTCCTTGAGTTCTTCTGGTTCCTCTGTCTCTTCTAGGCTCTAAAGAAGAGCAAGAAGCATTCTGTATGAGACTGTATCACACACAATTAACCCGGCTTTTATCTGGGTGCACGAGGCACTTCCTGGGTTTTTGTCAGCTTGTGTTTTCTTAAGTCAACTAAGCAAAAAGGGGGTGGTGGTGAGAGAAGAATCAAGAATGAAACTGGAAGACACCAGGATATAGAAGACGACAAGGAGAGACAAAGATGGGGAGGGAGAGGACACCCCACGTGCTGAAAAAGCATTGTTTACTGCATGTCTTTACAAATAATACAGATTGCTTAGTTTTATGGTTAAAATATAAAACCCAGTTTCCCTGAATTTATGAAGGGTTAGTTGATAAGGGGAGTGTGTGTGTGTGTGTGTGTGTGTGTGTGTGTCTGTGTGTGTGTGTGTGTGTATGTCTTTCTGTGTTTGTCTGTGTATGTGTCTGTCTGTCTCTCTGTCTCTGTCTCTGTCTGTCTCTCTGTCTCTGTCTCTGTTTCTCTCTCTCTCTCTCTCTCTCTCTCTCTCTCTCTCTCTCTCTGTGTGTGTGTGTATGTCTTTCTGTGTTTGTCTGTGTATGTGTCTGTCTGTCTCTCTGTCTCTGTATCTGTCTCTGTCTGTCTCTGTCTCTCTCTCTCTCTCTGTCTCTCTCTCTCTCTCTCTCTCTCTCTCTCTCTCTCTGTGTGTGTGTGTGTGTGTGTGTGTGTGTGTGTGTGTGTGTGTGTGTATTCTGTTTAGGATAACCCAACCCTGAGGTAAAATTCATACTCCTGAGTTTTTCTACAGATTCAGGTCAAAGTTCACCATTTGAAAGTTGAGCTGAGCTCAGGAACATAGACACTTCTAGGGGCCTAGGGTTGCCTCAGAAACACAGCTCTCTCCAGCAACCAGCCTGCAAGGGCTTGGAATTTTCTTACCTTTAAAAAGTTTTCCTTGCCCTCCTCAGTCCCGATGAGGTAAAAGTTGAGTCCGTATTTGAAGTCTTTGTCATAAACGAGCACCAGCTCCTCCCCTGGATATTCCTGACAGGACAGCAGCAGAGGAGTGTGAGAGATCATTGGCTGTGCCAACAGCACATGGACTTGTCTGACATGCAAGCACGGCGATAGTCTGCCTGCTAAACCCACGTCCCCATATTATTTAATTAAAAAGTTCTTAAAAATACAATGGATCCATGGGGGTTTTACAATGCAATTTTAAAAAGATTCATTTATTTTCATTTTATATTTATAAGTGTTTTGTTTGAATGAATTGCTGTGCACCCTGTGCATGCCTGGCTTCCATGGAGGCCGGAAGAGGAAGCTGGGTTCCCTGGAGCTGGAGTTAGCAGCTTGTGAGTCACCATGGGAAGCTGGGAACCAAACCTCCTTCAGAAGAGACGGCAGGACTCTGAATAGCCGGTCATCTCTCCAGTCCCATCACTACACAATTTTATTTCTAACACAGAAGGAAAACATCGGGGCTGGGAAAATGACCCAGTTGTTCAATGTCTTCTGTGCAAGCACGAGGACCTGAGTTCAGATCCCCAGTATCCATGGAAAGAGTGGCACATAGTGGCATTGTCTCTGACTTCAGTGTTGGGGTCAGGGGACACAGGAGGAGTCTCCCAAACTTATGGGCCAACCAGCCTAGCCTAACTGACAGGCTCCAGGTTCAGTGAGTGGCCTTGTCTAGAAAAATAAAGAGGAGCGCTATCGAGGAAGACACAGGAGGTTGACTCCCAGTCTCCACAATGCATGCACACACATGCACCTGCATTCACAGGGTACAATTACCCAACCCAACACACACACACACACACACACACACACACCACACACACTCACACACACTCACACACACTCACACACACTCACTCACACACACACTCACACACACACACACACTCACACACTCACACCACACACACTCACTCACACACACACTCACACACTCATACCACACATACTCACTAACACACACATTCACACTCACACCACACACTCACACAGCACACACAGACACACACATACACACACTCACACACACACTCAACACTCTGACACACACTCACACACTCACACCACACACTCACACACACACACTCACATACACACTCACACCACACACACCACACACACACACACACACACTCACACACACTCACACCACACACACTCACACACACACTCACACCACACACACTCACACACACACTCACACCACACACTCACACAGCACACACAGACACACTCATACACACACTTACACACACACTCACACCACACACTCACACAGCACACACAGACACACTCATACACACACTTACACACACACTCAACACTCTGACACACACTCACACACTCACACCACACACTCACACACACACACTCACTCACACACACACTCACACACTCATACCACACATACTCACTAACACACACATTCACACTCACACCACACACTCACACAGCACACACAGACACACACATACACACACTCACACACACACTCACACACACACTCACACACTCACACCACACACACTCACACACACACACTCACACACTCACACTCACACACTCACACCACACACACTCACACACACACACTCACACCACACACACTCACACACACACTCACACCACACACTCACACACACACACACTCACACACACACTCACACCACACACACTCACTCATACTCACACACTCACACACTCACACCACACACTCACACAACACACACAGACACACACTTACACACACTTACACACACACACTCAACATTCTGACACACAGTCACACAGTCACACACACACTCACACACTCACACCACACACACTCACACACACACTCACACACACTCACACACACACACAAAAGAGTGAAGTGTGAGCACTGTTTGATGGTGTGGCCTACATGCTTGGAGGCAAAGTGGGGCTGAAAGTATGAATTAAACAATTTAAAGCAGTATAAGAAAAATATTTTGAGAGACAGTCTTACTTTGCACCTCAGGATGGTCTGGAATTTACCGTATATCCCAAGTTGTCCCCACACTTGTGATCCTCCTGCCTCAGTCTCCCAAGTGCCACCACGCCCAGCTAGATTCCTATTTTAAGTTTCTGGTAAGAATGAAACTTTCATTTAGCCCCCTCACATAGGATTCCCAGGGGGCTGAAATAAAGGCAGTGCCAGAGTGGGATGCAAAATCTTCTCTAATTAGCTTGTGTTGCATCCTGGGACATTCCTGAGATAAGACTGAAAGCAAAGAGCAGGCTTGTATTTACCCGGACAATTTTTTTGACGGGGTGAAAGTCAGATACTGCAGCTCGGTTCAGCAAGTCTGCCAAGATATCATCTTTTTTGATGAACTTATATGATTGCTCATCTGTGAAATCTTCATCTATTCGGCAGTTGAATATTTCCTGGGTCTTGGTAGTTAATACGAGTGGATAAATTTCTGGATGGCCTGTGAAAACAAAGTGGAATTTGGACATCAACTACAATTTAAAATACTAGTACCAGGAAATGTGCAAGTTGCTGATTTTTTAATAATTTTCTTGGTAAAAAAATGTGAGACTCTAAATTTATTGTTTTTATATTTGAAGTGGTAACATTCACTGTAAACACTTTGAACCGTAGGGCAGCAGTGGCGCATGCCTCTAGTCCCAGCACTCAGGAGGCAGAGGAAGGCGGATCTGTGAGTTCGAGACCAGCCTGGTCTACAAGAGCTAGTTCCAGGACAGCCTCCAAAGCCACAGAGAAACCCTGTCTCGAACTCCACCCAGCCCCTCAAGGGAAACAAAAATGAAAAAACAAACAAACAAACAAAAAAAAACCACTTTGTACCTTGGGCTTTAAAGATGACTCAGTCGATAACCTTTGCCTTATAAACCCGAGGACCTGAGTTCTATTCATAGCACCCATGTAAAAGGTGGGCAAGGTGGGAGACCCTTGCAATGCCAGCCACAGTGAGCTGGGAGGTAGAGACGGGCAGATCTCTGGAGCTCCTGGCTAGGCAGGTTTGCCTACTTGGATATGCTCCAGATCAATGAGAGACCCCATCTCAGACAAAACTGTAGCAGGTCGCTGAGGAACAAATGATATTCAAAGGTGTCCTCTGACACCCACATGTGTGCACACATGCCCACACACATGCATCTGCTCAGACACAAATATGCACGCACACACACAGAAACTTGAGCAAAACAAAAGATGTTTACTCCAAGAACCAGCTTATTAATATTTTCCTCTATTCAGCCCATGTAGGCCTTTTAAGAAATTCTGAATCCTGCTTTTAACATTTTACTGTTACCTCAGACGTGTTTCTAATACGACATTAAATAGCATCTCTGAGACGTTATTTTAAATGAATGTATTCCTGTATCAACCATCTTCTTACTGGCGAGTGCTCGGTTTTTCTTGTTTGTTTCCGATTACTGTAACTACTCTTACAAATTAACAAGCTTATGGGTTCACTCAAGATGCTTATCCTATTGGACATCACTGGCTTCTGCCAAAGCCGGTTTCTGTCTCCCAACAACCTATTGTCTCATGTCAGCGTTGCTGGGGTCCCAGGGCCAATTCTTACTTTCTGTCTCTCATGCTTCTGCGTTTTCTCCACGCTCCCTCTAGCTGGCAGCACAGAGGCACCAGCAAAGGGAGAGGGAAGTCCTGCCTCAGGTTGGAAGTCTGTGCTTATTTTCCTGCAGAAGCACCCTGCCCCCAAGTGGCTCTATGGGATAGTTATTTATGCAATTTGAGGGCCTTAAATGATTTCATGCAGAACTCTGATTATGTATGAGAATATACTCTAAACTGCAGTTAGTTGCTGTAACCATCACTTGGAATACAAACTGATCATGAATTCAGGACAAACCTGTTTTTATCGCCCTCAGAAACAGTTTTAGTTACTGACTTTTCAGTATTGAAAACCAACATCCTCCGTAACTGATTGGAACACAAGGCAGATGGTGATGTTGGCATAGGTGATATGGTAAAGGCTCTATGGCTTCCTTAGGAAGCTGCTGGGGGGGGGGGGCGGTTGTGGACTCCTCTGCACCAGGTGGAGAGAGAGCAGGCACTATACTAACTAATGCAGGTGTTCAGAAGGCTGTCTGTCTCCCAGGAAACTGGACACACACACACACACACACAAAAATCATGTTCTCTTTTTAAAACTGTAACTTAATTTTTAAAGGTCTTTTGGGACAGAGTCTGTTGGTTTTAGCTTTTACTGTCCACTCAGGGCAACCTAGAATCACCCGGGAAGATTATCCACAATAGATTGACCTTATGGGCATGTCTATAGGGGAAGGTCTTCATTAGGTTAACTGGTGTGGACAGTTTCAGCCCACTGTGTGTGGCATTCCCTAGGCAAGGAGGGAGAGGCCCGGATGAGGGCAAGCACTTGTTTCTCTCTGCTCTTGACTGTGGATGTGAAGGAAGTCGCTGTTTGAAGTTCCTGATTTACCGCCCCATTCACCAAAGGACTATAAACTGAAATTGTGAGCCAAATAGACTCTACCACTCCTACGTGGCTTTATGTCTCCAGTTACGTTATCATGGCAGAAAAAACAAAATCTGGAGCAGGCTCTCACACTGTGAAAGCCGAGGCTGCCCAAGAACTCACTGGGGGAAAACAGGTTGTCTTCGAACTTGAGGCGATGCCCCAGCCTCAAGATTGTGTTTCATATTTCCTGCCCCAACTAGACACACAGCTCGGATCCTACTAACTTGGTATTTTTTCATAAAAAACAGTTCATTTTCGCTAACTGGATGTTTTTAAGGCAATTTAAAACAGGATTTGACATTTCCTTATGTAGAGGCTATTTGTAGCTGGGGCAGGCAATCCATGGTTACTGTGAACCCGAGGCAGCTGACAGAAAGCGTGCCCGGTGCCTTCATGTCCCAGTGCGACAGTGGAACAGAGCAAGGCCTGACGATTCTGCCACCCAACAGTCTGTGGCGACATTTAACAACACCATTGCTGCTTAGGCTGTACGACAGGTGCGGAGGACAGCGTCAGGACCAGGGGCGGCAGCACCGTGGGGACTTGAGCCTGGAGGGGGCGGGGTGTTCTTGCTCCCGAGAGACTGAGGAAGGAAGGTCGGGGCAGAGGAGGATGGTGGAGCTTCACTCGCGTGCCAATAAGAGTGAACTGGCACTGAGTGAACCTGCTGTGTGACCTGCCGTTTGGTGTGTGCTGTTCTGATAGAGTAACTCGCAGACATCCAAAGGTCTTTCGACACTCTCACTGCGTATGTGTGTGGTGTACATGTGTGGGCATGGGTGGGTGCACAGCACTGTATGATGTATGTGTGTGGACACGGGTGCCCGGCACTGTGCGATGTATGCGTGTGGACACGGGTGCAGATGAAGCTGGGATGAGCGTGCTGTGCTGAAAGAAGTTTCCACCACATGGCAGAGGGTAGATAGGAAACGTGTCAATTTAAGTTGTAAGAGTTAGTAATAAGACTAAGCGACTGGCCGTGCATTTATAATTAATGAGAAGTTTCCATGTGGTTACTTGGGAACTCGCTGGTGGGAAAGAAAATTCTGCTTACAATCAGGTATACAAAATACCTAAATATAATATAAACAACATACAGCAAGCTCATTGACAACATCAAATTAAATGGAGAGAAATTCCACTAAAGGTAATTGCACGAAAATCAGGAACAAAGCAACGCTTTCTATTCTCGCCATATCTATTCAATATAGTGCTCGAAGTTCTAGCTAGAGCAATAAGACAATGAAAGGAGGTCAAGAGGATACAAATTGGAAAAGAATTCAAAGTATCAGTATTTGCTGATGACATGATAGTATACATAACTGACCCTCAGAATTCAACCATGGAACTCCTACATCTGATAAACACCTTTGGCGAGGTGGCTGGATACATGATTAGCTAAAAAAAAAATCAGTAGTTCTATTACATACAAATGATAAAAGGGCTGAGAAAGAAATCAGGGAAACAATACCCTTTATAATAGCCACAAACAATATAAAACATCTTGGGGTAACTCTAGCCAAGCAAGGGAAAAATTTGTATGGCAAGAACTTGAAGTCTTTGAAGAAAGAAATTGGAGAAGATATGAGAAGATTAACATAGTAAAAACGACTACCTTACCAAAACCAATCTAACACAATTCTTTACAGACCTTAAAAGAACAATACTTAACTTCATATGGAAAAACAAAACAATCCAGGATAGCTTTAAAAAAAAACCTGTACAATAAAAGAACTGTGGGAGGTATCATCATCCCTGATCTCAAGCTCAACTACAGAGCTGTAGTAATAAAAACAGCATGGTACTGGCATAAAAACAGACACATTGATCAATGGAATTGAACCAAAGACCCAGACATAAATCTGCACACCCATGAACACTTGATTTTTGACAAAGAAGCCAAAAACTATACAATGGAGAAAAGAAAGCATCTTCAACAAATGGTGCTGGCATAACTGGATGTCAGCATGTAGAAGATTGCAAATAGGTCCATATCTATCACCTTGCACAAAAGTCAAGTCCAAGTGAGTCAAAGACCTCAATCTAAATCCAGTTACACTGAACCTGATAGAAGAGAAAGTGCGGGGACCGCCTTGAACGCACTGGCACAGGAGACAACACCCTAAATATATCACCAGTAGCACGGGCAGTGAGATCAACAGTTAATAAATGGGACCTCATGAAACTGAAAAGCTTCTGTAAGGCAAAGACACTGTTGGTAGGACAAAACTCCTGAAGAATCTTCACTAACCACACACCCAGCCAAGGGCTAACCTCCAAAATACATAAAGAACTCAAGAAACTAGACATCAAGTCCCCAATAACCCAATTAAAAATGGGGTAGAAGCCTACACAGAAAATTCTCAGATGCAGATTGTGGAGGCCAGCTTCCAGACCTGCTCCAGGGTAATTAAGAGAAGACGTCAGAGTGGCAGTGATTAGGAAGAATTCTTATCTGAGGGTAGCTAGACTTTTCTACCTGAGGGAACTGAATAAGCACACGCTTTCCTGATGGTGACCTTCTCTTTTACTTCAACTTAAATAATCTCTCTTTTTGACAGTCTTTCTTACAAACATACATCTCTCTCCTGCACGGTTACATATTTTTATATTCAGTTACATGTCTTTTCACATGGCCACACATCTTTCTTTTACACACATTTCCCTTCTACAGCTCTTTCCTATACAGCTTCTTCTTCCTTGCTTTCACACAGTTACCAATCTCCACACAGTCGCAGCTGTACATCTCATTTACATGGACAGCTCTCTCCCCATATAGCACTCTACATAGTTCCTGGGCCCAGCTTCTCTACATAGCAGAGGCTCCTTCACACAGCCCTCTCTCTCTTTCATACTCGCTCACTCGCTCACTCGCTCTCTCTCACACATACTTCTACGTTCCTCACGTTCATGCGTTCTTCCACTCACTCACTCTCTTACACCTCTCCCATGCTTCTTCGTCTCCCACACTTCTCTCTCCACGGCTGCCTATTCTCAACCCCGCTGCTCCTGCTCTCTCTCTCTGCATCAACGCTGCCTTTCACACAACCAAACTCTGGACAATTATAAGTAACATTTTCAGCGTCCTACCCATACTCATAACACAGGATAGGTCATGTAGTTTCTCTTAGGCTAGCGATGTCACATTGACCCAGACAGTAAACAATTGGCTGAACCTTGAGGTCGGGGAGTATGTGCAGAATGGCCATTGCCGCAGGGACTTATGCTTACTAAGGTTGCTTCTATCCTGACCTTGTATTAGCAAAATAATGCCTGGGAAAATGACCTCATGCATTTGTCTCCGGGGGCAACCAGCCTGCTTTGAATTTGTTCTGAAGTATAAAGTTAGTTGTCTGTGTAAAAGATTGTCTTTGTGACTGAGAATCCTATGTCTGTCTTCCTGGTCATCCTATGGTCATCTTCCTGACCATCCGCAGCTATGTGTGTTCCCAACAAGTACAAAACACACCGCCAAAGGGCCGTGGGAAGAGCCCCACAGCTGTTCTTATTAGGGAGGCAAGCAGTTGCACTCGAGAAAGTTACAGACAGAAAACAACTAATCATTCATAGTCACTATCCCTACAGCTCTCCAAGTGGAGCTCCCCAAGTGGGTCAACTTGTTAAACACCAGTTGCCACTGGTGTACATTCCCATTGCCCCCCGAGATTCTCAACAGAAGAATCTCAAGTGGCAGAGAAACACAAAAGAAATGTTCAACATCCTTAGCCACCAGGGAAATGCAAATCAAAAGGGCTCTGAGACTCCATCTTATATTTGTCAGAATGGCTAAGATAAAAAACACAAATGACGGCTTATGTTGGAGAGGAAATGGAGCAAGGGGAACACTCCTCCATTGCTGGTGGGAGTGCAAACTCATACAGCCACTCTGGAAATCAATATAGTGGCTTCTCTAAAAAAATTGAGAATTAATATACCTCAAGACTTGGCCATACCACTCTTGGGCATATACCCAAAGGATGCTACATCACCCAAAATGACACTTGCTCAGCTGTGTTTATAGTAGCTTTATTTATATTAGCCAGAACCTGGAAACAATCTAGATGCCTCTCAACCAAAGAATGGATGAAGAAAATATGGTGCATTTATACAATGGAACATTACTCGTCTGTAAAAAAAAAAGTGACATCAGGAAATTTGAAGGCAAATGAATGGAACTAGAAAAAAGAATCATCCCAAGTGAGGTAAGCCAGACTGAGAAAGACAAATATCATATGCACTCACCAATAAGTGGAATTAGCTGTAAAGTAATGAATAACTATGCTATAATCCATAGCCCCAGAGACACCAGGTAATAAGGAGGGCCCAAGTGGGGATGCATGGATCTCCTGGGTAGACTGGGTCCGGTGGGAATGGGAACTTGAGGAATTGGGATGTGGGGTGTTTGGAGGGGGAGAGTACTGAAAGAGATGATTGGAAAGGGGGGCATTTGGAACCATGGAGAAACCTGATTCAAGGGAAACTCCCAAGGATTTACAAGGATGACCCCAGCTAAGACTCCTAGCAATAGTGGATATATGGCCTGAACTGACAATCTCCTGTGATCAGATTGGTGACTCCCTCAATTGTCACCAGTGACAGACGGATGCAACACGAAAAATAAAAGGTCCAGAGACTGATATTGGGGTTCAAGCTTCAGGTTGAAGATCAGAAAAGCAAAGCAGCTGGCCACTACTTTTACCTCTACCTCGGCTCAGACGAAAGGGGCGAATCTCAGACTGCTCCCAACTTCACTGCTCCTCAGATTCACCCAGACTGCTATGCTCTCCTCAACAAGGCTAGAGACTCCAATCAATGCCTTCATATCCTCAATGTTGCTGGAGAATGAATGCCAGCTCTGAGACCCTGTTCCTGTCTTAAATACCTCTCATTAGTCTGTGATTAAAGGCGTGTGATCTCAAGCACTGAGCTCATCTTTGTGTGAGCTGCTTCTCTTTAGGGCTGGATATATTTCTTGTACCTCAGAGTGGCCTTGAACTAACAGGGATCTGTCTACCTCTACCTCCCAAGTGGTGGGATTAAAGGTGGGTACCACCACCACCACCCCCTGACTTCTATAGCTTGTGGCTGACTTTGGCTTCTGAATCCTCAGGCAAATGTCAATAAATCATAAATAATATATCACCACAGATGGAAACAGATACAGAGACCCACAAGCCAAACAATAGATTGAGCTCGGGGAATCCTGCTGAGGACAGGGAGGAAGTATTGTAGGAGGGAGAGGGGGTCAAGGACATCACAAGAACACCCACAGAAACAACTCACCTGGTCATAGGAACTCAGAGTCTGAACCAACAATCTAGGGACCAACCTAGGCCTTCTACATATATGTGGCAGTGTGTAGCTGGGTCTACTTGTGTGACTTCTAACAGTGGGAGCAGGGGCTGTCCATAATGCTTTGGCTAGCTCTTGGGACCCCACTCCTCATACTGGATTGCCTTGCCCATTCTTTTCCTTTTCCTTTTCCTTTTCCTTTTCCTTTTCCTTTTCCTTTTCCTTTTCCCTTTCCCTCCCCTCCCTTTCCCTTCCCTCCCCTCCCCTCCCCTTCCCTCCCCTCCCTCCCTCCCTCATCCCCTCCTCCCCCTCCCCAACACTGAGCCATCTCTCCTGCCTCTCCTCACACTTTTTCTGGGGTTCTGGGGATCAAACTCAGGCTGTCCAGTTTGCTTTATCCACAGCTGTGTCAGTCACAAGCCCTTAAATAGTCTCAATAGACTTCTTTTCTAAAGAACTGCTTTGACCAAATCTATTTCTCAGTTTAATTGCTGCTTTCTACTCTTATTTTTATTGTCTATTTTAAAATTACAGGCCAGGTGTTGCAGATGCAATCTAAGCAGATCCAAGGCTTGGGACCTAACTGGGCTAGATGGTGAGACTGTAAATAACACAGTCTCCGTGTGATTCCCACTCACCCATGCTCTCCATGTTCATTGGTTCCTCTTCTTCAGCAACTAAAAGGCAATGAATACCAAATTTACATTTTGGAATCAGATTACCTCACTTTGTGATGACATTGTAAAGCATCAAACCTGGAACAGACATGAAAACGTGCACTGGAGAATTCAACTACCGTGTAACTGGTTAGAGGAGAAGCAGGTAACCGCCCTTCTCTTAGGTGATGGAAGTGCTGGGGCCTTTCATAAACACTGTAGTGAAGCAAGGGGGGCGAGGCTAACCTCCAACACCTACTGTCCGTTTGACTTTATAACAGCAAAAGTGTTTCATTTTACTCGGTAGGTGATGCCAGAGTATGTATACACCGCACACAGCAACATACAATAACACACACAACAAGAAACAACCCATAAAAATCCCATTAAACAAAACAGACAGACAAAAAACCCAGTCCTACCTGGTAATGACGGCTTGATCTTCTTTTTGCCACGATGGGCCTTTTTCTGGCCCTTGGGGCTCTTTTGTGCTTTTGGTGCCATGGTTCTGAGGTAGGCTACAAAAAGAGATACATGATTAAGTCCTGGTTTACGCATTCAGGCGGGAGGCATTCTTACTTCGTGAACATGATGTTTTCTAGGTTCGGGCCTAGACTAAGCGGACAACGCATTTTCAGTAGGAACTTGGGGTTAGTCGGGTGCTCTGACTACAGGTTTTAATGCAACGACAACGTGGCTGATAAGATCCTGCTCCTGTGGCACCCTTGGCTGAGGTACCAATTCGCTACCCCTGCTTCACTGGGGTCTCGTTCTCTGTGGCTGCTCAATGCTGCTTTGTCCTTTGCCTGCTCACAGATGCCTCAGCTACACGGATGAGCCTAAAGTCCATGGGATGAGTCAGGTCTACAGCACCACATTGGTGCTTAATTTTTATTGGGTATAATTTGTCATACTCCATCTTAGCATGTAACCATTCAGGTCTTACTTGCGCCATCCCAGGACGCTTTGACAGGCATGGGGCAATGTCATCCCATGACGCCATCCCTGTCAAGACAGACTTATCCTATTAAGGGGTTGAAAATGTGATTTTCAACCTGTAATCGTATCTCTTGGGGGATTGAAGCAGGAGGATTGCCAGGCATTTGAGTCCAACCTGGGCTACAGCATAAGACGTGCAATTTCAGGGGTCTATGCACCAGGATTGACAGTCTCTACTTTTTAGCTGAATGGTCCTGGAAAACCACAGACCTTCTTAGTCTTTGTGTATTTCTTTGTTTAGTGGGGATAATAAAATCTACCTCAGAAGGTGACTAGGAAGGCTCAGTAAAAGTAGTAAAAAAAAAAATCAAGTCATTAAGACTGTTACCTCAGAGAGGTTTGTTTTATTGTAAAATCCACAACACAGGCTGGGCATTATCTTGCAGCCAATGGCTAAAACACTGTCAGTTTTTGTTGATTTTTACCCAGTCCCTTCGTTACAGAATCTTGACCAAAGTACAGTGTCTGTGTGCTTGCCTATAAATGTCTTTCTTGCACACACTGAAACACCATTTATCATTATTGTGCATGTGTGTGCGCGCTTGTGTGGCTGTTGAGGGAGAACTTTGTGGAGCCGTTTCTCTCCGTTCACCTTCATGTGGGTTCTGGGATTGAACTCAGGCTGTGAGACTTGCACAGCAAGCACTTTTCATGTTGAGCCCCAAAAGTCCAGTATGCCTATTTTTAAATAGTAATATTTACAAATCACACTTACAAGTGTTTACACCAGGCAGTTTGAAGCATTATGTGTGCATTTTAAAGTCAATGGATTTTTTTTTTTTGAGACAGGATTTCCTTATTTGCCTATACCCACACTGGAGGTGAGTTTCAGATACTCCTGCCTCAGCTCTTCTGTGAACTTAATCTTACTCAGTTATTATTGCTGTCATTTTTTCATCTTCATTTTATGAAGCCCTGAGGGGTCAGGTCACTGATGAGAGGACATGGAGAGCAGTGGCATTTAACCAGCAAAGTTTATTTCCTCAGTCCTGAACTTTCTACTTAACCAAATTTAAATTAGCTTTTATTTATTGATTTTTTTTTGTATATGCGTGGAGGATAGGGGACAAGTTGCTTGTTGCAAACTCAGGTCATCAGGCTTGGTGGCAGGTGCCTTTACCCACTGAGTCACCTCACTGGCTCAAATTTCTACCTTTGAAGTATTTTGTGATAAATGGCTCTCCCAGCTTTTCAGATTCTCCAGAACCATGAATCCAAATCCTGGACACCATTCTCATCAGTGTATCCCTCTGAATTTTCTATTCCAGTTTCATTAGGCTTAAAATACCCAACAACATTGTAAACACCGTTGGGCTTCCCACAGCTGCAGCGTGGGCAATCACACAGGTGATAATACTGATACGACTACAACTGTTCACGGCATATTGTACACAGTGAATGCTATTTATATATGCATAAAATGCTCAGGTCACTTCCCGATACAAAGACATTCTCTTGGAGTATAAGATCGACGCCGCTTGAAATGCAAATTTCCCAAGTCCCGTCAACTTCTGCAGAGTGGATTTTGCGTTTTAGAAGCACGCGTGGGAAGATAACGCTGCCCTGGTGGCCTGCTTCCTCACTCAGCTTGAATCAGTCTTATTCTGACAAATCCCAGTGACTGACACCGGTCCTCAACCGCACTGCCCGAGGGGTCGCTGTGGATTCGCTTAGCGTTCAGCATACAGTGCTAGGAGGGAGGAGACGCACGCACCGAGCAGCAATTAGGTCCTAGATATAGTAGTAGTCACTAAGGGAATGAAACAAAAGCTTCCTTCAAAGAATTCACGATCTGTGTCGTCTTCCTGGTTAGGCCTCTCCCACCCCCCAGAGACCCACTTCCTCCCACGTTCATCTCCCAGAGTGTTGATGAGTAACCAGGACCACGTCACTCCCTTATTCATTTATGCATAATTTTTTGCGCTCCTACTGTGTGCCAGGCAATGCAATGCGAGAGCAAGAACAAGGCAGGATCTGCTCTCTGTTCGCAGCATCCTTAGGTCGCCCGCGCTACCTGCTCTCTCACGGCTGTTTTGTCTCACCGCTTAGGCTGGAAGCGTTTCTAGAGCAGTGGAAAAAGCCTTGCTTACTTGGTAGACTTCACTGCCACTAGCACGTTTGGGGAGGTTTCTCTGCCTAGTGTTTCCACGCCTCCTTTTCCATTCGGAACCACCCTTACCTGGAGTCACTAATGGGAAAAGGAGGCAGCCTCTGGGCAGTACCCGGGAGAAAAGCGCCTTTGAGGGTTGGAGATGGGAGCTCGACTCTTCTCGCTCCGAAAAATATATCTGAAATCTCCAGCCACAGCCGCCCGGCGGGCGTTGCTAGGACGCGTCCGTTGCTAAGGGGGGGGTCTCTTTTGCTGAGATTGACAACCCCCCTCACCAATACCGTATTGGCTTCCAACAGTTTCTTTGTAGAAGTCTTGTAATTGGCTGTCGTGTTGTGACGTCACCCAACGTACCCCAGGGGAGCGGACAGTTGCCCACAGTCAGGAGAGCGCTGGCAATTTCGGTCTTTCCAGGGCGGGGCACCCGCTGCAGCGTCCTGCGGGGTGCGCGTGGGCGGCCCCAGGACAGCCATCTGCAGTGACTCCACTGTAGGGAGCAGGATGCACCTAGAACCCGGGTACAGTTGCCGTGTGGAGCGGAAGCTGCATTCCAGTTGTCCTTCACGCCCCCAAAGTAATTTCCTACCGAGTTTGACTCAAGACAGAAGTACGAGTCTCAGAGGGAAAGCTTGGGTCCCTATTGATTGTAAGGACCATTTCATCTGACTACCGGCCCTCTCCTCTGGGATGCTTAGACCGGAGCTCCTCTCCCCTCTCCAGGCTCCTCCTCCTCCTCCTCTTCTTGTTCTTGGTCTTCTTCTTGTTCTTCTTCTTTCTTTAAAAATACAAATTAGAAGTGCTAATTTGTAACCCGGCAAAATTCAGTAAAGTAATGCAGTTGACCGCCATGATTGGTCTAAAGAGTTTTGTATATGGTAGGAACTTACTGCTGTAGGATGGATGGATGGGTGGGTGGGTAGGCAAGTGCCACCATGCATGTTTGGAGGTCAGAAGACAACCTCAGGTATTGGTCCTTACCTTCTACCTCATTTGTTGTTTTTATGTGTAGGATTACAGGTGTGCACTGGCACACCCGGCCTCTGCGTGGGCCCTGGGATTGCAGGTGTGCACTGGCACACCCGGCCTCTGCGTGGGCCCTGGGATTGCAGGTGTGCACTGGCACACCCGGCCTCTGCGTGGGCCCTGGGATTGCAGGTGTGCACTGGCACACCCGGCCTCTGCGTGGGCCCTGGGATTGCAGGTGTGCACTGGCACACCCGGCCTCTGCGTGGGCCCTGGGATTGCAGGTGTGCACTGGCACACCCGGCCTCTGCGTGGGCCCTGGGATTGCAGGTGTGCACTGGCACACCCGGCCTCTGCGTGGGCCCTGGGATTGCAGGTGTGCACTGGCACACCCGGCCTCTGCGTGGGCCCTGGGATTACAGGTGTGCACTGGCACACCCGGCCTCTGCGTGGGCCCTGGGATTACAGGTGTGCACTGGCACACCCGGCCTCTGCGTGGGCCCTGGGATTACAGGTGTGCACTGGCACACCCGGCCTCTGCGTGGGCCCTGGGATTACAGGTGTGCACTGGCACACCCGGCCTCTGCGTGGGCCCTGGGAATACAGGTGTGCACTGGCACACCCGGCCTCTGCGTGGGCCCTGGGAATACAGGTGTGCACTGGCACACCCGGCCTCTGCGTGGGCCCTGGGAATACAGGTGTGCACTGGCACACCCGGCCTCTGCGTGGGCCCTGGGAATACAGGTGTGCACTGGCACACCCGGCCTCTGCGTGGGACCTGGGAATACAGGTGTGCACTGGCACACCCGGCCTCTGCGTGGGACCTGGGAATACAGGTGTGCACTGGCACACCCGGCCCTGCGTGGGCCCTGGGAATACAGGTGTGCACTGGCACACCCGGCCCTGCGTGGGCCCTGGGAATACAGGTGTGCACTGGCACACCCGGCTCTGTGTGGGCCCTGGGGATTCCAACACAGGCCCTAACAATTGCAAGGCACAGACTCTGAGCCATCTCTTCAGCCCATCTTTCAGATACTTTTCAGATTCCTCCCCAGGTAGTAGCATCCCTGTCCTGTTGACAAAACTAGAAATCCGAGCCATTCCTGATTCCTGTTCTGGCCTGAACACCTGGCAGGTACCCGGTTCCTTCTTACCTCATTTGCTGCATCGTCAAAGTGCAACCAGGTTCCGCCCAGCGCTTTTGATCCACTTCTAGCAACCAGGGCATGGAGGCTCAGGGGTAAAGGGTTGGCAGTAGGCTGAAGGGACGAGCACCTGCCATGCAAGTGTGAGGACCCAGGTTCAGATCCAAGACTCCAGAGGGCAATCCCAGTGCTCGCACAGTAAGATGAGCTGTGACAACAGGAAACTTGAAGCCATCCACATGAAGTCTCCCTCCACATGGGCACTGGCTGTATGACCCATTCACACAAAGATTAAGTTTGTGAAGGGCTTGGCATTATTCTCCATGATGTGTTCATATTTACATCAATTTAAAATGTGTAGAGTCACTGTTGACTATCGAGAGATGATCCGTAGTCTGTAAGGTCAAGATATCTTTATTTAGATAAACACCAGCCAAACACAAGCCAGAGTGTGCCAGACAAGGCAGGGAGGCCAGAGAGAAGGGGCTCCCATGTGCCTTGCAGCCCCTTAAAACCCTATCCCTCGTCATCCTGACCTCACCTTGACCACACCCTGACAGGAGTGGTCAGGTACACTTGTAGCCAGCTTCTGGCAGGCGTGGCTTACACTGTCCCCTACACTTGACTAAAATAGACATAATATTGATAGAAAGAGAAATAGGCGGCCATCACGTGCTCATCACTTGATTTTAGGCAGCTCTGACTTCCTGTCTCAGGGGACAGCATGTCCCCAGTGGCTCCTGCTGACACCCATGGAAGCCTTTTCCTCTGGACACGGTGGTGTAGCTTTGATTTCTGCTTTAGTCTCTGTCCCTTTCTCCATCTTCACTGTTTCATGAGGCCCTTCGTCTTTCAGGGCTCAACTCAGACGTTCTCTCCTCTGCACAGACACATGAGCACACAGGAGTTAGTCACTCTTTGCTGCTCCTGCGTTTGAGTTCACAGTGTGCAGCTCTGGCCACTTTATGTGGTCCTTCCCTTCTTGATGGTGAGGCTGGGGCATATCTCATTCCTTTAAATGGATCTCATCCAGCACAGCTCCTGGATGAGATAACTCATATAAACATTCATACATGTAAATATAAATATATATAATTTCTTATCCTAGAACATAAATGCAGGGGAAATTAACAAAGGCCTTTAAAAATCCTTTAAATGATATATTCTCCTTTAAAAGTTTCCCCCACAGTCCAATAACAGGATTTAAGGACGATGTAACCTTGTGATTTGATTGAGACACGGGTCCTGCTGTCATCTTTCCTTTAGACACACCCCAACAAATGAGTCAAAAGTCACAATACTAAGCAAGTAATAAAAGAAAAGGGAAGTGACTATTGCTTTCTTCATCTTGCAGATTTGTGGCTGACATAATCCTTTCTTTAATGGGCATGGCCACAAGAGGGGGCCAGGGTGACTAGTGATCACCTATGTACTCCCAGCGGTTGTGGGTTAAATTGGTCTCAAACTCAAAGACACTCAAAATTCGTTTCAGTTTTGTTAGTTAAATGAAGATGTAGTGAGTCAAGAAGTTACAATGGAAAATAAGGATGCCTAGAGAAACTTCAAACTGAGTTGATCCTAGAAAATCTGGCAAGTTAGAGATAAGACTGTTTTTTTTTGTTTGTTTTGTTTTGTTTTGTTTTGTTTTTCTATTTTGTTTCTTAAAGAGCTCAGAATGGAGCTCTTTACCGTTATTTGCATCAGTGTCCTTGGGAGAGAGGACAGGTGAGGACAGGGGTAGTCATGTTTGAGCTCTAACCTTTTGGGATCACTTCAGGTTCCTGGGAAACTGTCTTCGCCTATGGCAGAGGGAACAGGGGAACATCCCCCCAGTGAATCCTCAGCTTCCAAAATGAGCACATCAGATGGAGACACCTGACCTTGGGGCAAAGCTTAAAAGTCAGTCTTATCTCTAATTTGTCAGACTTTGTACAGTAAATTCAACTTCCATTGATTGGAAAGCACCAGTTCTAATATGGTGTGTGTGTGTGTGTGTGTGTGTGTGTGTGTGTGTGTGTAAACACCCATGTGTGCAAGTTCCTGTGTGTGCAGGTGTGTGTGTGTGTGTGTGTGTAAACACCCACGTGTGCAAGTTCCTGTGTGTGCAGGTGTGTGTGTGTGTGTGTGTAAACACCCATATGTGCAAGTTCCTGTGTGTGCAGGTGTGTGTGTGTGTGTGTGTGTGTGTGTGTGTGTGTGTGTGCAGAGAGGCAGAGTGCGAGTTCCTGTGTGTGCAGGTGTGTGTGTGTGTGTGTGTGTGTGTGTGTGTGTGTGCAGAGAGGCAGAGTGCGAGTTCCTGTGTGTGCAGGTGTGTGTGTGTGTGTGTGTGTGTGTGTGTGTGTGTGTGCATAGAGGCAGAGTGCAAGTTCCTGTGTGTGCAGGTGTGTGTGTGTGTATGCATGTGTGTGTGTGCATAGAGGCAGAGGGCAACCTTGGATCTTGTTCTCACTACCTGTCCATCTAGATGTTTGAGACAGGCTTTCACACTGGCCTGAATCTCACGAAGTAGGCTAGACTGGCTGGCCATAAAACCCCAGGAGTCCATCCCTCTCTGCCTCCCCAACATCAGGACTACGCTCACACACCACATGCTTGGCCTTTTTAGGTGGGTCCTGGGGGTCAGACTCAGCCCTCAGGTTTGTACAGTGAGCACTTTACTGACAGAGTCATTTCCTTGGCCCCAGTTGTGGTAATTACAAAAAGGTAAATCTAAAAAAACATTGGTGGGAATTTGGAACGTGTGCTACACTAATGGGAACGAGAGGAAGGAGGCGTCCTCATCGCTTCTGCAGGGTAGTTAGTCCAGTGGGGACTTGGAACGACTCAGGCGCTGTCTGCACAGGTGACTCCAGAGAGGCCAGTGTGGCAGCCCAGGAGGAAACCAAGATCCTTATCCAGAAGCAGAGTGTCTGTGGCTGCATGAGTCTTCACGCTCTCTACTCAGAAACAGCTGTGGGTGGAGAGCCATTGCCAGCTGGTGCAGGACATGTGGTGTGAGCAGGCATGGAGCCCACTGAGAGCTGGTGAGACACCTTTGGTGTGAGCAAGCATGGAGCCCACTGAGAGCTGGTGAGACACCTTTGGTGTGAGCAGGCATGGAGCCCACTGAGAGCTGGTGAGACACCTTTGGTGTGAGCAGGCATGGAGCCCACTGAGAGCTGGTGAGACACCTTTGGTGTGAGCAGGCATGGAGCCCACTGAGAGCTGGTGAGACACCTTTGGTGTGAGCAGGCATTGAGCTGTGGTGAACAAGCACCAGATGTTAATAATTTTTTTTAACCTTTAAGGACACTTTTAACCTAAAAGGACACTTTTAATATTTTTTAAAGTGATAATATTACAGTTAAAGCAAAATAATTATACTGAAGCCTTATATGTTATTGTCTAGACAATTGCCGCCGACAAATTAAACTTTCCAAATCTCAGTGTGTGGGGCGACAGTGCTTCCCTCAGAGTAAGACAGACAAAGGTGGGGCGAGCCTTCCTTGTAGATCACAGGCAGGCTCCTCAGCCACAAAGAACTTTCTATTAGAGAGAGGAAGGGGAGAAGAGGGAGAGGGAGTCAGAGGAGAGAATGCAGGGATTCTTCTCTCAGCCAAGTAGACAGCTTTGAATTTAAAAATAAGATTTGTGTTAAACAGTTTTGTCATGTGAGGGACAAGTCATATGGTTCAATCAGAAGAAAACTCTCCCATCCCTGAGGCTGGCCAATGCTCCCCTCCCACTTTTCAACAGTTTGGTGTGCTGTCCCCAAAGCTGTCCAGTTTGGAAAAAGAGATCTCTAATTAAAAGAAAATAATCAAATAATAATTAATTTGAAATGTAAACATGGGCATGTATATCTGTGAGAGAAACTGTGTCCCCATCCCCCAGTTGGTTAATTTTCCTTTCTCTGTGATAAAAATGCTCTCACAGAAGCAGGTTGAGAGCAAAGGGTTTAATCTGGGTCACAGTTGACAGCCCATCACCCCAGGGAAGAGACTGAGGCATCTGGTCTATTGCTCCCACAGTCAGGAAGGAGGCAGCGAGAGATGAATGCCGGCTCCTCAGCCCACTTCCTCCTTTTAATTCTAGGGCCCAGGTCCATAGACTGATGCCGCCTACAGTTAGGGTGGGCTTCCATCTCATTTAACCCAATATAGTTAATCTCTCACAGGCATGCCCAGAGGCCTGTCTCCTAGGCTGTTCTAGATCCTGGGCACCCGATGACTGTGGAGGGAGGGTATGTTTCTTTGTGTGCCCACTGGTAGGCTGTCTATGCTCCAGTGCATGGGCCCACACCCATGCCTGTTACAGACACCACTAGTTAAGACTCAGTGAGTCACAAAGATGACAAAGAAGAGAACATGGAGTTGGGGGGTGAGCAAGGAAATGGAGGGATGGATATGATCTTTATATTGTACACATATATGATAGTCTCGGAAATCAAATAAAAATTATGCAAAAGACTGCATTTCAGTCACACATAATATCACTATTTTGTAGTCATTTATAATAAAAGTAATTAAAAGAAGGAAACTGCAAAATCTTGACAGTAGTAAAATAATGGTAAGCTTCTGTATAGTTGAACAAAACGTTTTCTCTACACCCTTACAAGCCGTGTCATATTTGTTGTTGTTGTTTACTTTCTGTTAAAAATGAAGACAAAAAACCACACCTGGGCCCAGGGTTATATAAGGTCAAGATCACCATTTTCTTTACCTCACTTGAGAACCTTGTCCTACCAGACGGTTTTCAAGGGCAGCAACATGCCCAGAGCTGCCACTGCCTCTGACATTGATTCCCTCTCTGGAAATCCCACCAAGGGGAGTCCTCTTAAGTATATTTTACAGTCATCTTTTCTTCAAAAATATAATATACTCCAAAATACAGTAGAAATAAACTGTAAACGACAGCAACTTAGTCATTTATCACTCTCGGATGCTGTATTAGTTGCTTTTCTATTTCATGCTGTGATAAAACACCATGGCTAAGGTGACTTGCAGAAGAGTTTACTTTGAGTCTTAGTTTCAGAAGGTTGGAGTCCACGGTAGCCGGGTGGAGGTGGCAGGTAGGCATGGCAGCTGGGGATGGAGCCCAGAGCTCACATATGAACCGTAAGCATCAAGTGGAAAGAGCAAACTGGAAGAGGTTCAAGGTTTTAACTCCTAAAACCTGCCCTCACTGGCATACTTCCTCCAGCAAGGCTCATAAATCTCAAAACAATGCCACCAAATGGGACCGAGTGTCCAAATCCATGAGCCTCTGGAGGGCATTCCCAAACCACCACAGGTGTCGTGCACAATACACATCAGTGTGCTGACGCTTTGTGTGACTGGTAGCAGAGCCAACTTGTTCATGCCCGCATCATCCCAAGAGATGCTAAATTGCTATGGTGGCTGTATCGCTAGGTTATGGGGACTCTCTGGCTCTGTTTTCATCTCATGGAACCACCATCTTTTATGTCATGTGCTGTTGACCAAATTACTCTTATGCAATGTGTGCCTGGAAAATGCAGCGGAGTTGATTGGGATTGGATAATGTTCAAACAATATGTTTGCACTTCCTAGCAACACTAATGAACACAAAATCTTAACTTAAAATGGAAATTTGGGGATTTATAATATTTCCAAAGCTTACTTTTTGGAATAGCCATCCATAGGATTAGTATGATATGTTTCGTGTGTATGAATGTGCTCACGTTTATTTATTTATTTTGAGAATGATGCATCAGCAGTTCAGGAACACAGGAACACATACTTATAACATGGTAAACGCAAGACTGACTGACTGAATCAGAACTGCTTCTCTTTCCTACTTCTTCCCTGCTTTCCAGAAATGTCCACCCAGATATTTGACTCTGGTACCAAAGATGTTTTTCTTTTGACTTCATGCCAGCATATCCTGACTATTTCTATTTTTAAAGATTTGTTCTTGGTGTGTGTGTGTGTGTGTGTGTGTGTGTGTGTGTGTGTGTGTGTGTGTGTGTGAGAGAGAGAGAGAGAGAGAGAGAGCGCGCGAGCGAATGAGATCCTGTGTACCACACGTGTGCAGGCACCTGCAGGACCAGTAGAGGGTGCCAGATCCTATGATGTCAGAGGTAGAGTTGGTTGAGAGCTGCTATGTGGTTCTGAGAACTGAACTCAGGCCCTCTGCAAGATCAATAAATTCTCTTGTCCCCCAAGCCACCTCTTCAGTCCTGAAAGAGGACTCTGCTGAGCCAATAGCACTACTATGCTGATTATTGAGCCTCATTTCCCTCTTTATATTATCTTTATATTTTGTTAAAACTTAACAGACCAGATGCATGCATAAGAACCTATTTCTAGACCCCTTTACAGCGTTTAGACATGTTCTTTTTGTATATTACGCAACTGTTTCACTCAGACAGCTTTAGGAGTCCTGGTACTGGGTTTGGTAGATACTCTAGCTTTGTTCTTATAAAAACTGTTCTGTACTCTAGGTTTTTTGCATTGCTGTATGAGTTTGTCAAAATTAAAAAAAACAAAAAACAACCCAGCTTGTTGGAATTTCCATTAGGACTGGATCCAAACTATAAATGAATTGAGCAAAACCCAAGATCTTTAACAATACTGAGTCTTTGCAATTCATGATCAGGGTTGATTTTTCCATTAAGTTTGATTGTCCCAAAGACAAGAATGGACACCTGTCAGCACATAACATGACCCATAATTCACATAGGTCATATTAATATTAGTTAATATCAATTGAGTAATAAATATTCACTATTCCTTTCATTGGAGAGATTAGATATGAAAGACGTGGAGAGGAAGAGAGAGTAAATGACTTCTTACAAACAAGTCGGTGTGTGACAGAGAGAGGAATTTGGGCCTCATTGAACTGACTCTAACGCCCAGCTTTTTTCATTCACTATCAGACACAGCTCAGTTCCATCGGGGCTGAGGGAGGCTCACTATTCGTTTTTGCAAACCTCCCCAAAATTCAGATCGTTTCTGAACAGTTATGCATTTCAAATTCTTGCTACAATGATAATAACCGGCTACAGCAAGGAAGAAGACAGCGTTAGAGATTAAATTATACTTCCAAATTGCACTTGAGAGTAGAGTGTGCCAATTAAACCCTCTCAGCAGCCATATTGTCTGTCACACTTGGGATTTGCACTTCATTGCAAAACAAAAAGTAAAAACACTTCCCCACACAAACAGACACAAGAAAGGGTAATTCCATTTATACATTGTGCAAACTGGTCTAGGAGTTGAAAAATAAGTTTCCAAAATGGTCTGTCTACTCTGGATATAGTTTGTGGGATGCCCTGTTAGGGAGATCTGCTTATTTTACAATGTTAAAAAGTGTTTATTTTTTTCAGAGGAGAGAATGCACACAGTCCCCCACTACCACGTATTATGAATTGAGTTTCCCACATTTGGGGAAATCGCAGGGGTCAGGACATCCAGAGTGCAATGGGCAAGCCTCGCCCTGGGAAAACCATCTTTGCAATCATGGAATCTCCCCTGGCGGGTAAGTATTCATGTCCCAAGATAATAAAAATAATTTAATAGTAAATTAAAACAAATCTCGAGTGATTGTAATTAAAGTTAGCTAAAGTTCCTGCTATTCTTGGTAAGCAGTAGAACCAATGCCAAATGTTTCCAAGGAATTCATGAAGAAAGGGTTGCAGTTTAAAGTCTCTTCCCAAGCATTTGCTTTAAGGGTGTATTTTTATTTTGCGTGGACAAGTGTTTGGACTGCATGCTTGTATGTACACCCCACGTGTCTACACGGTGTCCTCAGAGGCCAGAAGAGGACATCTGGTATCCTGGAACTGGAGTTGCAAATGGTTGTAAGCCACTATATAGATTCTGTGAACCAAACTTGGGGCCTCTGCTAGAGCAGCAAGCAGCACCTAATGGCTGAGGCATTTCTCCAGTCTGGCACTTTTGAAAAATGCATGTTTGGTGGCTGGAGAAATGGCTCAGCAGTTGAAAACACTGACTGCTTTTCCAGAGGACCCAGGGCTCAGTTCCCAGCACCCACATGGCAGCCCACAACTGTCTGTAACTCTGAGATCTGACATGCTCACACAGACATAAATACAGGCAAAACACCAATGCACATAAAAACTAAAACAGAAAATGCATGTATGAGCATGTGCCAGCTTGTGTAAAGATGCAGCTCTGTGTGGCCATGCTGGTGCACATGCATGCCTGTGGGGGCCAGAGGACTGCTTACGATATGTCACACTGGAGAATTCAGTGGAAAAAGGTCTCTAATTGGCCCCGAGCTCACCAATAGGACTAGACAGGCTGGCCAGTGAACTCGATCTCCTCCAGGACTGGGATTGTGGGTGCCACATGGATTGGGAGGATTGAGTCAGTTCCTCAAGAGTGCAAGGCAAATGTTTTTATAACCAAGCAACCTTTCAGCCTTGTACCCATGCCTGATGTGCTTGTGTTCACATAGCACCTCAGGGCTCCTCAGGTCTCTTTCTGTCCCCTGGTTTGAGGAGAGTCAACAGCCCTTCATTTCCCATTCTTTGATCCATGATCCAAGGCTCCGGATGGACGCCTTATATATATTTTTTTGAGTGAGTGTAGCAGGCCTGGGAGCCAGGTGAACTTACTGCAGGTGAGCCTCAGTGTGTCCACACAGCGTTTCCAGCTCCATGCCACCTGTTGGAATGGTCCCCTCGTGATCCACCTCACCAGTCACTCTCCAGCTCACAGAGACAGCCCATAGGGATGTTATCCGCAGCTGGAGGTGTGGGAGAGAGGAGACAGCAGCCACACTCCTTCAGACGGCCCCCCTCCCCACCTGTCTAGAGGAAGGCCGCCCCACAAAGGGCGTGGCAGGGAACCCGAGCCTCGAGCCTGGGGGAGGAGGGTCACGAGTCTGGGGCTCCCGAGGAGGGCGGATGGCTGGAGCCCGTCGCGCTCGGAGTTTCCCTTCGAGCTAGCAGGACCTGACTCTTCCCGGCGGGTCCCAGCTGTTCCCGCAGGTGCCCCCTAGGCGCGCCTTGGGCCGCAGGTGAGCCTAGCCCAGTGCTGCCCCGGGCATCAGGTGTCGTGGGAACCTCGCCGGCGGCGCTCGGGGAGGGAGCCCGTTGTTTCCAGCCTTGGGTGACACAAAGAGGGAGGGTAGGGGCCCAGGACACCTGCGCTAGCCATGGAGGGCACCCAGAGGGGAACAGAGTGCGAGATGCACCGGTTTGGCAACACTGGGGCTCCGCCATGGACCACAGGTCAGTGGGGTTCGTGGCTGGGGTGGGAGCACCTTCCCTGTGTCACTTCGGCAAGGTTTGGAGGTGACAGCAGAGTCGCGCCTGTGGATGCTAGCTGTGTTTTCCAGGAGGCAGGTGAGAATCCAGCGCAGGCAGCCACTGGAGCCCAGAGTGTCCCTTCTCTCTCGGAGGCCAACTGGACTCCCGCCAGGGTCTCAGAGACCACTCCTGGAGTGGTTTCGCGTCTGCTCTTAAATTGGGCCCTTTCTTTATAAAGGCTGTGCCCAGGGTAGAAATGGGAGCAACAGCAGGGGCTCTGCAGTAGTCTGGACTCCCGCGGCTTGCAGAAGCCAAGATCTCAGGGTGTGGTGAAGGGATGGCAGCAGGCCAGACTTGGCTTTCTCGCTGGGAACCAGCACCACGGAGGTAGTCCATGGCGTGGAAGAAGAAAGAGGAAGGAGGGACGGCGGAGAGAATAGAACAGTTCTCATTCTGCAGGAGCAAAAGCTAAGGCTCAGCGAGGACCTAGTGAGCTGCCTGAAGTCACAGACTTGTCGAATTGTAGAAGCAGAGAGGGAGGGAGGGAAGGAGGAAAGGAGGGGTCTGGTAGGAAGCAGCAGCCCTGAAGAAGCAGCTTGTGGCAGCTTGCGGTGCTTTCACCAACTACACATTCCCTCTCTAGCCTACATTTCTGCAGCTCAACCCAATTTAGCCCCTGGCTGCTGAGAATAAATAAGTCTGAGTCCGTCTAGGGCCAGCACCTGGACACCCGAGATCCCCTGGGCAGGGGCTCACGCCAGCCAGTGTGGCTCCCCGGGGTTTGTAAGCTTAGCACTCAGTCCAGAATGAAAGCTGGGCTTCTGGAACAACTTGAGCAGTGTTTTGAATAAATTAATGGTGATTGGCTGTCTTCTCTTTGTCCCTGTAGGTTACTGTTACATGGTGCATGGCTAGTGTGTATAAAGTTTATTTTTCTCTTTATCATAACGGAAAAGGGCTTAGTGGGATATCAAATCAGTAGTTCACCAAACACTTTACTATCAACAAATTCATTGTTGTAGTTATTCATATGGAGTAACCAGGAGAAAGTGTTTTAAGTCTCTCCTAGTTAGGTTCTCTATTGCTGTGATAAAACACCATGGCCAAAAGTAACTCAGGGAGGAACGTGTTTATTTCAGTTTATAACTCTCAGGTCACAGTCCGTCACTGTGGAAAGTCGGGGCAGAGGCAGGGGAACTCAGGGAGGAACGTGTTTATTTCAGATTATAACTCTCAGATCACAGTCCGTCACTGTGGAAAGTCGGGGCAGAGGCAGGGGACATGAACTTAGCAAGGCAGGAACTGAAGCAGAAGCCATAGTGAAACACTTCTTATTGGCTTGTCTCTTAGGGTTTGCTCATCTTTCTTTTTTCTTTCTTTCTGCCATCCTTCCCCCCTCCCTCCCTACCTCCCTCCCTCCCTCTCTCCCTCCCTTCCTTTCCTTTTCTTCTTTTAATCTGTTCTTCGAGGCTTTCACCTCATGCCTCTCATCCCATTCATTTCCCTGTCCCTTCATATCTGCCCTCTGCCATTGCAACTTCTGCAACCCACCAAAATAAAATAAAATTTAAGAGAGAAAAAAGAAAATAAGTGAGAAGGAAAAAATCCATTTTGCCATGGAAACTGTAGCATGACACAGTGAGTCACGAAGTAATCCCTTACATCCAGATATCTTTACTTGCAAGTGTCCTTGCAAAGAAGTCTGGTTCAAGGCCTCTATTTCTGTTACACTATCAGTGCTGGGCCCTCACTGGGACTCCTCTTAGTTGTCCTGTTGTTGCCCTGTGTTGTGGGAATCCTGCAGCTTCGGGTGTGCAGGACTGATCCCTTCACGTGCTCAGGCAGATCACAGATGAGGTGGATGTTGGGGTGGGCCAATTCCTAACCCTGGTTCTGGGCCTGGGTAGTTGCAGGGTTGGTCTGCCTGCCAGCCCCCCCTGTCCTCACCACCGGGGTGAGAACTCCTGAACTGCCTTGGTGATTTTACCCCTTGAAGCAGTGAGCAAGGGATGGATGGGGCCAGGTCTCTTGTTTTCATGTCCTCCGGGTTGGACCTCCCACACCTACCCCTCAGGGTCAGCTTTCCTGTGCTACCCAGGCATGGCATAGGGGACACTCTCCTGAGTACAGCTGCTGATGACAGGCAGGACCAGCTCTTGAGCTCTTGCGGCCTCAGGGCCAGCTCTCCCACCTGCCTCAGATGTTGATGGGAGGGGGAAGCCCGCCCACCCCCACCCCCAGCCTGTGCACCACATGACAGATGACTAATGGGGACAGCTCTCCCACGCTCATTACCGGGCTGGCTCACCCACAGCTCTGCCAATAGGATTGGCTCTATTGTGCTGCCTGGGTGAGGTGTAGGGCCTGCTGGAGTGTTGCAGCTGGTGGGTGACAGGGGCAGCTCTGCTGCCTTCTGACCTCAGGGCCAGCTCTCTCCCTCATGCCACAACATGACAGATGAGTAATGGGGAGGTCAGCTTGCTTTCTTACATCACCTAGGACCATCTATCTACCCAGGGATGGCCACCCCTTCCCCCAAGTGGGCTGAGCCTCCTAGCTTAATATTAAGAAAAGGTCCTAAGGACACGCCTACAGGCCAATCTTACTTTTTTTTTTAAAGATTTTATTTATTTATTATGTATATAACATTCTGCTTCCATGTATATCTGCACACCAGAAGAGGGCACAAGATCTCATAATGGATGGTTGTGAGCCACCATGTGGTTGCTGGGAATTGAACTCAGGACCCCTGGAAGAGCAGTCAGTGCTCTTAACCTCTGAGCCATCTCTCCAGCCCTACAGGCCAATCTTATAGAGGCATTTTTTTCAATTAAGATCCCCTCTTCCACGGTATGACTGGATTGTGTCAAGTGTACACTTGGGGAAATGAGTAGCCATCCCTGGGTAGTGTGAAGTCCCACAGACATAAAGGAGAGAAGGAAGCCATCAATCCTTAAGATTTTCACTCAAGAATGTCTTATCCCCTTCAAAAGACTACAAAGGGCTGGGTATGTAACTGAGGGGGCGCCTGTCTCACATGAACAATGCTGTGGGCTCTGTCCCCAACATGACAAAAACAAGCAAATGCTGTCCCAAACACCCCATTGCATTTTAAAATTTGTTTTGCCATGCTCTTTTCTCTCCTTTGTGTCTTTACCCAGGAATTATTGTATATACTCATGTTTTGGGGTGCCTTGTGACACTGGAGGAAAACCACACTTCAGTGCATGCCGGTATGGTTTTCTTTGGAAGGAACTGACTTTATTTATTGCATAGTTATATGTTTTGTGCATTATTATCTTCACTAAGCAGTGGCCTTATTAATCTTTCCATTAATCATGAGTTTGGAGTGTTCCCCATGACTGGATTTTATAGTCCAAATCTACATTTCAGGAATGTTGGATTGTGGAGAATGTTGTAATCCGTGTCCAACGTGTGATTCTAGACTTTGAAAGCAGTAGGTCTGATTTATCAGATGTGTAATTGTAGGCTAAACTCCACCCACTTTGTTGTTGAGTACACGGCATTATGGGACCATTTAACACAGAAGGGCTTTCTGCTCTGTGTGGAAGGACTCTACTCTCTTGGTGAGTGTGTGTGTGTGTGGGGGGGGGGGTTATTTGACTGGGTTTCCATAGTATCACTACTATTCGGAGGGGTCAACTCCTAGTCTCTGCAGAGACTTCTTTCTCAGTCTGAAAAAGCTTCTTTACATAGCATGTACACATGCTTGAAAGGGTAAAATGTGCTGGATAAGTGTAAGCAAGTTCAAGAATTGGGCAGTTGGGGAACTAGGCTGCAGTGGAGGACAGTCTTCTCCTGTGTAGCAGAGCTCAGACCTGGAGGCTCATACAGTCCCTAGAAATCTCACCAGTGTTAGAGAGTAAGTGAGGCTGCCCACTCACACTCTTTGTTAAGGCCTTATTTTCATTCTATTTCATGTGTGCTGAAGTCTTCCGAAGATAGATACTATCATTTACAGGACTGAGGCTTTGTCTGGACTGAGTGAGTTGAGGCAAGTCATAGAAGCATAAAGATCCAAACTGGTTCTCGAAAAACCTATTGATTGATTAATAATTGCATGAAGTTCTTGTTTCTCCCCAGAGAGGGAAATTAATGACCATATCCACATGAAAATCTGCATATCATCTCAGGGTCATTAACTCTCTGAAGTTCTTACTCATCCTCTCAGGCTCTGATCTTTGCGATGACTGTATCTGGTACCCAATGAGCCAGAAAGCACACACATACCACATAACAGCCATGCATGTAAATGCAATTTTCTACTAATAGGAGCAGAACTTGAATCTGCTAACTTTTAACTAGGTGAGAATTCACGTAAGTAATTGAAACCAGCTGGAAATTGATATCCTCTGTTGTAACCAATACCCATCTAAGATGGTGGTGGTGGGGTACAAGACAACTCTATAGACCCTGGGGTAGCCATGCAAGCTTTCTTGGACATACTAACCAAAGTAGTTTGCAACCTTCCACCCCCACCTGCAGCAGGGTTGGGGGTATCCTTAATCTTTCAGGTACTTCCACTGGGGTAAAGCTGGACACTTGGCTTTGATATGGAAAGGAATTTCAGGACTAGCTAACATGAGGCTGAGTGAGTGTTTATAAATGACATTTTAATACATCTTTAAAGCATGAGGGTGAATGACAGAGAGAGGTGGCCCAAGAAGGAATGTAATGATAACTCTTTCCGCCAGCTGCCTGGGTTCTGCGGCCACTTTAGGGCCCCCAAATAACACACAGAGTCTTATGTTAGTTACATTGCTGCTGGACAATGACTAGGATTTCTTATTTGATAGCTCAGTCTTAATTATTAACCATAACTACTAATCTATATATTTTTATAGGGCCTTATCTTACCGAGGATGCTGGCTGTATGCATTCTCTCTTCCTGGGATCACATGGTGACTCCCTCCCTTTTCTACATTTCCCAGAATCCTCCTTCTCTCCTAGTCCTGCCTAACTTGCTTCCCTATTGACCAACAGTGTTTTATTTATCAACCAATAAGACAAACATATACACAGAAGGACCTCCCCCATCAAAGGAAGAGTAAGGCATTGCATGCCTGGGCATGGGCTTCTCAAGAGAGGGTCTCAAGTGTTAACCTTGTGTACCATTTTGGTGACTTTAAGCCATCTCCAAGCATTGCTGGGAAACTTCCTTTCTTTCCCACTTTGATAATTAGGATGACAGGTGATTCCAGAGATATTTAGGATGGAATTATAATCTAATAAAGTAAAACTAAGAGCCACTAGGGCCATGCAAGGGGTTTGTAATATGTCTTTTTCCTGTTAAGGGGGTTTCCCACTGAGAGTTCTAGAAAACTGCAGGTGTAGCTTTGGAAATGTAGGGAGGCCTTAAGCAAATGTTAATTGTGCTAGAATATTTGATTCTTAGCTGGTGAGAGGCTTGAACCAAGCTCTGAGCGAGGAGCCCACGCCATTCCTTTCTCATGTCCCCCGCTTTCCAGTCTTTCTTTTCTGCCTCACTGACAGCGATCCTTTGATGTGGGCCCCTGCCTCTCCCCACTGAGTGGAAATGTTTGGTTCCCTCCCTAGAGATGGCGAACCCTGAGGTGGCTGGAAACAGCTGCAGCTCCCACCAGGATGAAAGTCCCTGCGCTTTCCACCAGAGCTCATCCCCCAGCGAGGATCTTCTCTTAGAAGACCAGATGAGGCGGAAACTCAAATTCTTCTTTATGAATCCTTGTGAGAAGTTCTGGGCTCGGGGTAGGAAGCCATGGAAACTTGCCATACAAATTCTGAAAATCGCAATGGTGACTGCCCAGGTTAGCATCTCCCAACACAGGTTATGTGCAAGCATCTTTGCATAGCAGAGAAGGAGGGTCTTGTTTATGAGACAACTTTTAACTGCATGCATGAAGACATAAAAAAAAAAGATACAACTGTCTTAGTTAGGGTTTCATTGCTGTGAAGGGACACCATGACCACAGCCACTCTTATAAAGGAAAACATTTAATTGGGGCCGGCTTACAGTTTTAGAGGTTCAGTCCATTATCATGATGATGGTGAAAGACCCCCGAAGAGGTACTTTCGTAGAAGGAGACCCGCACCCAGGAATCAGCGAGGCCACGAACTTGGATGCAAACCGCAAGAGGCTTTATTGGAGACCCGGGTACCCGGGCGACTTAGCTTCTGTGAGGCCAAGCGCCCCGAGCCAAGGGAAAGGGGTCCTTATATAGGGAAAAAGGCGCAAGCTAGAAGCAGGGATTCTATTGGATAATTCTAATGAATTCTAATTGGCATTGTACAGAGCTATTCCCATTGGTCAATGTATATGAGGCGCTATACAGGGTTATTCAAATGAGGCGAAGTACAGAGTTATTCAAATGAGGTGAAACACAGAGTCTTTCAAATGAGGCGAAATACAGAATCATTTCTATTGGATGGTTCAAATGAGACACAGAGCCATTCCAGATCAGCATATTCTCAAGGTCTGGTGTCTGGTACAACAGACTCAATTCCCCCCCCTTCTGCGTCCAGATGGCTGACCTTGGGGGCGGAGACCTTGGGACGGAGTGTTTCTCATCGGGCGGAGGCTCAGGGGCAGGGCTCCAGGCCGGCTCACTTGGTGTTCGTTCTCGTGCCTGCCCACCTGGTGCTCGTTCTCGGGCCGGGCGTGCGGCAGGTGGTGGGGGAAGTGGAGGCCGCCGGGGGTGGGGATCGGGGAAGCCACCGACAGGAGGAGGAGGAGACAAACTTGAGAAAGAAAGGGCTAAGGGGCAGGGGTCTTTCAATGGGAAAACATAGTGGAGGCCAGGTAGACACGGTGCTGGAGAAGCTGAGATCCCACATGAGCAAAAGCAGACTGTGTGTCCCACCGGGCTTAGCTTGAACATGAGAAGTCAACAGTGAGACACCTCCTCCAGCAAGGCCACACCTACTCCGGCAAAGCCACACCTCCTAATAGTGCCACCACCTATGGGCCAAGTATTCAAACACTTGAGTTTTGGGGACCATACATATTCAAACCACCTCAACAACTCTAAACCCTTCTCCCTTGAACATTTGTGAAAAACTTTGGCTTTTTTTTTGTGTGTGTGTGTGTGTGTGTGTGTGTGTGTGTGTGTGTGTGTTTCTCTCTGTGTGTATATGTGTTATGTTTTTTATCATTTTTTAATTTGAATTAGAAACAAGATTGTTTTACATGTTAATCCCAGTTCCCTCTCCCTCCTATCCTCCCCTACCACCCCCCCCCGCAACTAAAACCCTATCACATATCCTTTCCTCTAATCTACACCTGACTCAACCTTTCTGCTCCCTCATGAGTGTTACGTTTCTTTAAAAATTTTTTTTTTGAGACAGGATCTCACTATGTAGCTTTAATTGGCCTGGAACTCCCTATAAAGACCAGACTGAGATTGAACTCATGGACATCCACCTGCCTCTGGCTCCCCAGTGCTGGTATTCAAGGTGTACACCACAACATCCAGCTCATTTTTCTTTTTTCATTATTATAACTTTACTACTATAATAGTTTTTTTAAACAAATAAACAACTCTAACATTTGGATGGTAATGAAGACATTCCTTGAGAGGTACCTTAATTTCCACAGATAATAGCTGATGCCCAACAAGAGGTTTTTCTTTTCTTCCTAATATTCTGGGCATTTCTTTCTCTAGAAACTGCGTGGATTTTTGCTGTAGGCTATCTCTTGGATTCTTGCAGGCCTGGATCATGAGAGCTGTGTCATGGAAGAATGTGGAGTCAGCAGAAGGGGGCTTGCCCTGGCCTGTGGAATATGCACCTCCATTTTTGTGAGGAGGGAAAATTTCAATCTATTTTCCATAGCTTCTCTTAAACAGTTTTTGAGGAACCATGATTTGTGATTGTTGCATATACTGTTGTGGTTTATTATAAAATGGATTCTGGGGGATGGCAAGAGGGTTCTGCTGGTCAAGGTGCTTCCACACCAAGCCTGGCAACCTGAATTTGATTCCTAGAATCCACATGGTAGAAGGTGAGAACCTACTCCTGTCAATCGTCCTCTGACATCCACACATGTGTGAACACACAAACAAAATAGATAAATGCCAAAAACTGGGCTTTCCTGCTGGTGAGAGGAAGTATCTCTTGTTTAAAGCAGAAGGACAAAAAATGAAGGCCAAGTTTAGGTTAGCATTTTTATTTTCTGTCTTGGTGAACACCTGTTCTTGAAGGAGAATTTTTTTTTTAATGTTGAGATGGCTAATCTTAATTGCTTATTGAAAACAAGTGAACAGTAAACAGTTGTTAGAATCATTTGAAGTTGGTGTAATTGTTATTTAGATTTCTAACCCTAGCTTGGGTGACCACTCCATCCCAGGGCCTCATTTCGTGTTGCTGTAGCCATCCTCCGACTGGGGAAACCCTCTCTCACCTTCTGGAGAAGGGTACTGATGCTTGCAGTGGGTAAAAACCTCATGACTCACACATGGCTACATGGAGACAACAGAGACAGGTGCACTTACCCCGAAATATAGCACCGTGAAAACACACTTGGTTCTCAGTATAATACTTGGCAACTTGCACTTGATAATTATCCAGGTGATAATGCAATATGTCACAGCACCGAAAAGCCTATTTGTGTCATTTCTATGGGGGATCCTGTGCCACTCGGATAGAAATGCTATTTACATAGAATAATGATAGGCACATTTGGGTGACAGCTGTGTGCCAAGCTCAATATGTACACATGCTCATGCTGGGACTTAAAACAAACTGAACCTGTGCAGTATATCTCTGTCTCTCAGACAGTGGCTAGGCTTAGCGTGATTGTGTTCCCTGATATAAGAAACTATAGCAGAGAACAGTGATGCACGGTCTTAGATTTGCACACTCACAAACTTATGTTCATACATACTCCCTCATCCTTTAGAGACTCCCCAGTAGTTATTAGAGTGGTCAAGAGGGATGTTAGTCAGTTTAAGCCTTTTGGTAAGAAATACACAAAGGTGTTTAGGTAAGTGTTTTGTTTTGTTTGTTTGTAGTTTTGAGATAGGGTCTCAATCTATTGCCCTGGCTAGTTTGGAACTCGCTGTGGAGACTAGGCTGGCCTCAAAGTCAGTGCACTCCTCTTACCTCAGCCTCCCAGGGCTGGAATTACAGACGCGGCCTCCAGACCCAGCATTCAAGTTCTCTCCCTCCCATCTTCCTCCTGCTCTTCTCCCTCAGAATCTTTGAAAGAAAAACTGCATTTAAATTGTGTGTGTGTGTGTGTGTGTGTGTGTGTGTGTGTGAGTGTGTATTTGCCATATGTGTGACAGTGCCTCCAGGAGCCACAATAGGGTGCCAGTTCTCCTGGGTCTAGAATTATAGGGCATTATGAGCAGACTGGAACTCCAGTCTGGCTTTGAACCCATGAAGGTCCATCAGCTACTGGATGAAGGCTCTAGGATGTGCCTAAATATTAGCGAGTGTTATTTTAGCATACTCTAATTTAGAGAGTATGGCTTTCATTTTGGGTCTTATTGGAACAACTTGGGAAACAGGTCCAGGACCTTAGCTTTTTCACATGACTTGGGCTTTATTAGTTTGTCATCTAATGAGTGTGAGCATTCCTTCTCCCGCTCTCCCTCCCCCGTCTGTCTCTCTGTGTGTCTCTGTCTCTGTCTGTATGCGTGGTGTGTGTGTGTGTGTGTGTGTGTGTGTGTGTGTGTGTGTGTGTGTGTGTGTGTGTGCAATGTATGTGTATGCACTTTTGGGCATATGAATGCCAGTGCATACTTGCCATACCATGCATGTGGAGATCCGAGGACAAAGTGTGTCAGTCCTTGGCTTCCAACCAGGTCTGTTGTTTTCCACTGTGTACACCAGGCTACCTGGCCCGTGAGCTTTCAGATATTCTCCTGTCTCCATGTCCCTTGTCCCTAGAGTAGTGCTGGATTGCTAGAACACATCTGGCTTTTCCTTGGATCTGAGGATTCGAACTCAGGTCCTCATACTAGTAAGGAAAGTACTTCCACCCACTGAGCCATGAACCACCCCCAAGCTGTGAGCTTCCAAATATCCCGCCAAATCGCTTGCAAACTCTTGCCAGTCAAGCCCCTGAACCATGTGTCTCCATTTCTTTTCTGTTCAGATTTTTCATCCTCATGCTGTTTCTTTTTCCTTTAAGCTGGTCCTGTTTGGACTAAGTAACCAGATGGTAGTAGCTTTCAAGGAAGAGAACACTATAGCCTTCAAACACCTTTTCCTAAAAGGATACATGGATCGAATGGATGACACATATGCAGTGTACACTCAGAATGATGTGTACGACCAGATCATCTTTGCAGTGAACCAGGTAAATCAATTGTGTGCATTTGCTGTTGATTTCGATTGTTCATTTTAGGTATTAGGGGTTGAAATTGGGCCCTGCACAGCTAGGCAAGCGTTCTAATAATGAGATACCCAGACAGTGTGTACACTTTATTTGGGAGAAAGAACGGCTGGACAAATGGTAGCAACAGATTACATAGAAACCCACACTCAAGTGTTGAACAGTTCTGCTTGGAGGTGACCTAGGAATAAACACTTTAAATATAGTTTAAGGCTGGAGAGATGGTTCAGCAGTTAAGAGCACCTGTTGTCTTCAGTGGACTTGTGTTTGCTTCCCAGCCCCCACACTGTACCTTCAGCTTTAGGGGATCCATTGACTTTCTGGCTTATGCAGATAACCCCTCCCTAAATGCAGGGCACAGGCTCTCTTTCTCTCTCTCTCTCTCTCTCTCTCTCTCTCTCTCTCTCTCTCTCTCACACACACACACACACACACACCTAAAAATAAAATACATATTTAAAATTGATTGAAAAATATTGTTAACAAACTTTTATACAAGTAGAAATTGGTAAGAGCTTTCATCTCCAACTATCAGAAAGGTTGAATTTCAATGACTTAATTAAAAGGAGCAGGGTCAATCAAGAGCTTCAATATTTGAAATTACTAAGATAACCCTGGATATAAGTAGTCATTACCTCTTCAAAGCTTGTACTTTCAGAGACCTATAACAAATAATGAGGGTTTTAATTTCAAAGTCTGTGTAACAACCAAGGCTTTCAAGCTCACGTATAAGCAAGGCTTTTTTGTCATGCCTGGTGATTTCACTGAGATGCTAACAAAAAGGAAACTTGTTTTTCATACTCCAGAGTCAAGTTTTCATTCTGGGTTATTCTTGCTGTAATTTGTGTTTTCTCAAGGTTTGAAATCATTTCTTTTGAAGGGTTAATTAAAAATGCTTTTGAAGTCAGTGTATTGTTTGCTTATTTTTGGAGACAGGATTTCTCTGTATAACAGCCCTAGCTGTCCTGGAACTTGCTCTATAGACCTGGCTGGTCTCAAGATCCTCCTGCCTCTGCCTCCTGAGTGCTGGAATTAAAGGTATGCAATACCACAGCGTTTTTTAACCTAGGGTGGTTACAGATTACATTTCAATATTCTTAACTCCCTTCTTCAAGCATTGCTCCCCAGCAATCGTGACTCTGCATTTTCTAGAGGCAACCTATTCAAGCAGCAACCATGAGCTGCTGGGGTGAAGTACATCTTTATGGAGCCAAGGCTCTTGGTTGGCAGTGGAAAGAGGAACTTAGAGACAAAAGCTGAACAAAGTTGGTAAACACAGTCATGCCCGACGATTTTTAGAGGGACAATAGCAAATAGCTTAGTGGTGAAGATAAGTTTAGAGACTTTTTAAAAACATACGTGTGTGTGTGTGTGTGTGTGTGTGTGTGTGTGTGAGAGAGAGAGAGAGAGAGAGAGAGAGAGAGAGAGAGAGACAGAGAGACAGAGACAGAGACAGAGACAGAGAGACAGAGAGAGTATGATGTGTGCAGGATATAACATGGTATTTGTGTCAAGGTCAGAGGACAGCCTTGGTTGTCAGTCCTCAGCTTTTACCTTGTTGAGTCCTTTATTCATCATTGCACATGCTAAGCTAGCTGACTTGCAAACTTCTTGGGGGATTTTCTTGTCTCTGCCTCTCAGCTCACCATAGGAAAATTGGGATTACAGATGCAGGCTACTGGACCTAGTTTTCTATAGGTTTGGGGATTTGAACTTAGGTCCTCATGATTTGGTGGTAAGTGCTTTACACACTGAGCCGTCATTCCGCCCTAGATTTAAGTTTTAAATGCATTAATTAGCTGTAAAGCACGGTACCAAATTTATATGTTTCTTAGGTGTTATGTAGAGACGAGAAGTAAATAGTCCATTGCATTTTGTTGTTTTGAGGCAGGACCTTAGGTAACCCAAGGTGACTTTACACTCTTTGTAGCAGAGGCTGGCACTGATCTCTTGAGTCTCCTGCCTCCACCTCTGTAAAGCAGTCACTATGCCTAACTAAAGGCGCAGTAAATTCTTTTTCTTTTTCTTTTTTTTTAAAAATCATTTCCTACACTGGTCCTGAAGAACCATAGCCCCAGAATTTCCATAACTCGGGGCAACAGTAGGATATCTTAGAGAAGTTTTGGTGAGAGCCCAGTTGTTTTTTTTTTTTTAAGATTTTATTTATTTATTATGTATACAACATTCTGCTTCCATGTATATCTGCACACCAGAAGAGGGCACCTGATCTCATAACGGATGGTTGTGAGCTACCATGTGGTTGCTGGGAATTGAACTCAGGACCTCTGGAAGAGCAGTCAGTGCTCTTAACCTCTGAGCCGTCTCTCCAGCCCCTCCCAGTAAATTCTTTATAAAACATTTTTACCTTTATCACTAGAACTAAATTCAGTCTTCAAAATACTGTGCCTGGCATGGAAGCCACACTGCTTGTTAGATCTGCGTGTTCTCTCCATGAAGAGCACTGACCTTTGCTGCCACATTTCTTTCTGATGCTATAGGAAAATATCTGTGAGGATAATAAGTGAGAGCAGTGTCCCCTCACAGTTCTGTAGGTGTGGAAGGCTAAGAGCAAGATGTCTACATACTCAGCTCTTGTTGGAAGAATACAGAGGGCCAGAAGGCCCACATAGTCCCTCTATCCCTGCTGTGCTGGAACTGCTTGGTCTAACAGTCAAACTCAGCATGCTAATTCCTGCATCCGGGTGTTTTCTCTTAGTCCTCATGCAGTTGTCCCCAGCACCTCTGCACGGGTTTCTAAAGAACCCACCAGAAATCACGACTCTTACCATATAGTACTGCTCATGCAGCTGAGAGACACACATTCTGTTCAAGTCCAAGCAATCTAAACCCTCATCAGCATAGCGTTTGCTGACATTCCTCCATGGAGACGGAAGCATCAGAGAGACACAAAAATGTTGTGTCTTATTGTATGTGTTCCAGTGACAGGGAAGGAGCACAATTGAGCAATGTACGATTGCTTTATTTCTGTAGTGCAGTGCTTGACTAAGAATCCTTAACTTTGGTTTACTTTACCAGTCAAAGAATGACCTGAGATGCTGCATCTACGTGAGAAACCAGGAGATTCAGGAACAGGAGTGTAGTGCAGAGAGAGCCTGTGGTCAGAAGGCCATTGACCTGGAGAATTCCTGGGTCGATTGTACAAAGCATCTGAGTGTTCAAGGCCTCTATGGGGCTTTCTCTGGACTCTACTGTCCCTTCTGATCTCTGCTGCTATTTCTTAAAGCCACCCACTCAGATGCAGTGTCCCAGTGTGTGTTTCTGGAATGTCTGCACCCCCAGGGGAGATGGGAACCTACCCTCTCAAGACATGGCCAGGAAGGGTTATCATGGCTTTGCTTTGGCCTGCCTGGCACCCCTTTGCCCTGGTTGGTGTTCCATTCCTGTCTCTCTTTTCTGGATGAAGTACTTGCAGCTTCGTAACATTTCTGTTGGCAACCATGCTTATGAGAACAAGGGGACGAAGCAATCGGCTATGGCAATCTGTCAACACTTTTACAAGCGAGGAACCATCTGTCCCGGGAATGACACCTTTGACATCGACCCAGAAATTGAAACAGGTGATGATCTCCTATAACCTTGAACTGTATTTTTTAACTCCCTGATTTCTGTCTAAGCCCCATGATAACTAACCTTAACCCTCTGCTCTTATGGCGTAGGAAGAACTGTACAGTTCTTCTGTGTCAGCTTCTATGTGAATCTTTGGTATACAACTCATGAATTCAAAAGAAAAACTTACTGACAGATAAAGCATTGAGGAAATAGAGACTGGGAGAATGATGACACTCTGAGACAGAGTTTGAATGTGTCTAAATCTTTGACCATTCTAGAAATGTCTTATGTCTTAAAACCAGGAGTGTCAGACCAAGTGGCATTGATACCTAGTTCCCACAGTCTTGATTCTAAAAAGTAATAACACGGATAATTGGTCTTAATCTTCATCCTATGAAAATGCATTTTATTTATGGTTTTGTTCCTTGCTGTGGCAGAATGTTTCCTTATAGAGCCTGATGAACCTTTTGATATCAGAACACCTGGAGAAAATAAACTCAACCTGACCCTGGACTTCCATAGGTGAGGAAAGCAGAGGGGCACGCAGCTCAGCCTGTGTGTCCCCTCATCTCAGTGTCCTCTGAAGGAGCTCACAGCTCAGCCTCTGTGTGTCCCCTCATCCCAGTGTCCTCTGAAGGAGCTCACAGCTCAGCCTGTGTGTGTCTCCTCATCTCAGGGTCCTCTGAAGGAGCTCACAGCTCAGCCTGTGTGTGTCCCCTCATCTCAGTGTCCTCTGAAGGGGACACAGCTCAGTCTGTGTGTCCCCTCATCTCAGGGTCCTCTGGAGGGGGACACAGCTCAGCCTGTGTGTGTCCCCTCATCTCAGTGTCCTCTGGAGGGTCTCATAGCTCACTCTGTGTCCCCTCATCTCAGTGTCCTCTGGAGGGGCTCACAGCTCACTCTGTGTGTCCCCTCATCTCAGTGTCCTCTGGAGGGGCTCACAGCTCACTCTGTGTGTCCCCTCATCTCAGGGTCTTCTGGGGGGCCCATAACTTGGTCAGTGTATGTGCCCTCTTTTGATGTATCCTCTGGAGGGGCTCACGTCCCCTCATCTCGAGTATTTTCTGCTTTCTAGACTCCTGACAGTGGAGCTTCAGTTTAAGCTGAAAGCCATTAACCTGCAGACCGTTCGCCACCAGGAGCTTCCTGACTGTTATGACTTTACTCTGACTGTAAGTGTGGGCTGTGATGAAGGCCGCTCCTGTCTAGAGAAAATCTGTTTTATCTAGGTGTACGGTTCAGGATCACATATTGGTACTAAGTAAGGCATGGTGAAAAATATAGCATGTCCCACCCACATGTGCCTGGGGACGTTGCTGCAGCAGCGCTACCCTGCAGATTGCTTACTTGTTTGTCATCTGCACCTCATTGCATGTCCTGTAAGGAGGGACTTAGCTTGTCTGCCGCTGTATGCAGTGTGCGCATGAGATGACCAGATACCAAAGGATCAGGTGTGTGTGTGTGTGTGTGTGTGTGTGTGTGTGTGTGTGTGTGTGTGTGTGAGAGAGAGAGAGAGAGAGAGAGAGAGAGAGAGAGAGAGAGAGAGAATGTGTGACACAAAGAAAAGAAGAGTGTGTGTGAGAGAGAGTCTATGTGTGACATACACAGAAAGAGAAAGTATGTATAACCGCAACTGTGCATGTGAGAGAGTATTGTATGAGAGAGTGAGTGTGTGTGAGAGTGAGTGTGTGTCTCCTCTCTGTGTGTGAGAGAGTGAGTGTGTGTCTCAGTATGTGAGTGAGAGAACAAGTGAAAGTGTGAGAGTATGAGAGTGTGTGTGTATGAAAGAGTGTGTGATATACACACAGCGAGAGGGAGGGAGGGAGGGAGGGAGGGAGGGACGTAGGGAGAGAGAGAGAGAGAGAGAGAGAGAGAGAGAGAGAGAGAGAGAGAGTTAGTTTTCTGTTGTTGTCCCGGGGTCTTTATTGAGCTCCGTGATGGCTGATGTTTGCAGCCTTTGGGTCATTGCTCCCAGCTCCTTGTGTGGCCCCGAGTGCTCTGTGCTGCCTCTCTCCTCTCTTCCACGCCCTGTGTACTGTATGTGCTGCAGAGCAGATGGAGCTGCCAGGTTCCCTTAGCGCAGGGGCTCTCAAGAGGGGTCAGCGTTTCAGAAGACACAAGTGGTGGCAAGATGCAACACTGTTTCACTACACAAGAGTGAAACAGTCCTAAAGAGAAACAGCTCACACAAGGATGATCTCAACACTTGGGATCACACGCCTTAATCCCAGCACTAGAGGGGCATAAAAGATAGGAGCAGGGTCTTCAGTAGTCAGTGTCAGGCATCCATTCTCCAGCCACACTGAGGATAGGAAGACCTTGAAGTCTCAGGATTCTCCAGCCATGCTGAGGGGCTTCAGTCTGAGGTTTAGGGGAGCCAGGATCACATTTCAGTCTGAGGTAGAGTGAGAGCTAGTGCCTGGCTGTTTTGCTTTTCTGATCTTCAGCTTGAAGCCTGAAGCCGAGTGTCAGTCTCCGGGTCTTTGATTCATCGTGCTTCACCTTACTGTTGTTTGGTCCATACATATGTTGCCTCATTTATATGGCCTTCGCAGTAGCTTGTATTCATGAAGCTTGATGATTTGGTTTTTGATGAAAATGGGGTTTTCAGGAGTAGGGGTGAAGAAATATTCCCTCATGTAATAGAATGGCCATGGAGAAGTTTAACATGAAAAAGCACCCAGACCTGAAGAGGATTCTGAGCCATGCTATGTATGTCAATCCTGGTATCAACCAGGAAGCTATGAATTACCAATATTGCCTGATAGCAAAGATTTTGAGATATCACGTCTTCTCTATTTTGAATTTGAGGAATGATGTTTTCAGAATTTTTACAATCTTGATGCCTTCTTGGTTGACTTTTAGTGATGCTTCAGTTATAAACACATTCTATAATCTTCCAGGAAGCGCCCTAATTTATTTTGTTCTCATTTCAGCTTTCATTTTGTTTTCCTCTTCTCCCTTTTTATATTTTATGTGGTTGACACTTTACTCTTTATTCTATAATTTTCTAGGTGTTTGACATCATCTCTGTTATACTGGAAGCTCCTTGAAGCTTTCGATCCTTTTACTAATATCTTTCCCCTCAAACAACACCCAGTAGGTGATTCTAATATTGATTGAATGAATCAAGAAAATGCTCGTGAAAGCTGGGCCCTTTCCAATGGCTCAACTTGGATATCTAACTCTAGATTCCTTGAAAAAGTATTTAGCTTTTGCTGCATGTGCTAAGCTGGATTCATAATGGAAAAAAGATGCCCATCTGCATTCACAAGCCTCATATGATTTTTTTTGAGCCTCTTCGTTAGGTGTATAAGCATCTGTTCCTTTGTGTGTGCCTACTATGTGTGTGGTGTGTACATGTGTTCACATGTGTGTGGTGTGTATATGTATGTGTTCACATGTGTGTGGTGTGTATATGTATGTGTTCACATGTGTGTGGTGTGTATATGTATGTGTTCACATGTGTGTGGTGTGTATATGTGTTCACATGTGTGTGGTATGTATATGTGTTCACATGTGTGTGGTGTATATAAGTGTTCACATGTGTGTTGTGTACACATGTGTGTGGTGTGTATATGTGTGTTCACATGTGTGTGGTGTGTATAAGTGTTCACATGTGTGTTGTGTACACATGTGTGTGGTGTGTATATGTGTGTTCACATGTGTGTGGTGTGTATATGTATGTGTTCACATGTGTGTGGTGTGTATATGTATGTGTTCACATGTGTGTTGTGTATATGTGTTCACATGTGTGTGGTGTGTATAAGTATGTGTTCACATGTGTGTGGTGTGTATATGTGTTCACATGTGTGTGGTGTGTATATGTATGTGTTCACATGTGTGTTGTGTTCACATGTGTGTGGTGTGTATATGTGTTCACATGTGTGTGGTGTGTATAAGTATGTGTTCACATGTGTGTGGTGTGTATATGTGTTCACATGTGTGTGATATACACATGTGTGTGGTGTGTATATGTGTTCACATGTGTGTGGTGTGTATAAGTATGTGTTCACATGTGTGTGGTGTGTATATGTGTTCACATGTGTGTGGTGTGTATATGTATGTGTTCACATGTGTGTGGTGTGTATATGTATGTGTTCACATGTGTGTGGTGTGTATATGTATGTGTTCACATGTGTGTTGTGTTCACATGTGTGTTGTGTATATGTGTTCACATGTGTGTTGTGTATATGTGTTCACATGTGTGTGGTGTGTATATGTATGTGTTCACATGTGTGTTGTGTATATGTGTTCACATGTGTGTGGTGTGTATATGTGTTCACATGTGTGTGGTGTGTATATGTATGTGTTCACATGTGTGTGGTGTGTATATGTATGTGTTCACATGTGTGTGGTGTGTATATGTATGTGTTCACATGTGTGTGGTGTGTATATGTATGTGTTCACATGTGTGTGGTGTGTATATGTATGTGTTCACATGTGTGTGGTGTGTATATGTGTTCACATGTGTGTGGTGTGTATATGTATGTGTTCACATGTATGTTGTGTTCACATGTGTGTTGTGTATATGTGTTCACATGTGTGTGGTGTGTATATGTATGTGTTCACATGTGTGTTGTGTATATGTGTTCACATGTGTGTGGTGTGTATATGTATGTGTTCACATGTGTGTGGCACATGATGTGCATTTGTAGTGTATGTGCACGTGTATATGTGTGTTCACACATGTGTGTGGGAACATGCATATGTGGGTGTGTGTATATGTTAACGTTAGGAGGCTTCCTTGATTGCTTGCCTCTTCATCTATTGGGGCAGGGCAATAGTTTCCCTCACTGAACCCAGAGCTCACTAATTCTGGCGAGTCTGGCTAACCCGCTTGCCTAGGAGACTCCTTGTCTTAGTTTCTCAAGTGTTAGAGGCAGCCACCGTGTCAGCCTGGCTTGCACATGGGTTCTGGGGATCTGAAAACCAGGCCTCAGGCTTGCATAGTGAGTGCTTGCATCTTTAAACGTTACTACCTTTACTTCTCTGATACTTTTGTAAACCTCAGTCAGCATCCTTTCTTGTTGGGGAGATTCGGCGTCTGCTGAGGCTTACTGAGATGCAACCCAAGACATCTCCTGAGTTCCTAACAGTCCTTGAGGCTCTTGCTGTGAAAAAGATACTTTCACCTGTAGTGGGAAGTTACCAATACAGAGCCAGGTAGAAATATAAGGGTATTTAATAGGGAAAAGCCTTACTTACAGAGCGACCTAGCCAGCTGGCGCAGCATCAGTCTGTACGCAAGCCGAAAGGGGGCATCAAACTGAAGGCGAAACTCAGCCAACTCAAGCTCTTACACTACATCACCCTGACCGTGCCCTCGCAGGCGTGGTCAGGCAGACCTGTAGCCAGCCCCTAAGCAGGCGTGGCTACAGTTTCCCCTACATTCACCCCATCAAATGGCACTGATGTCTCCTTGTGTTAGTTGTGTTCTTCAGTCACTGTGGGGAAGGCAGCCAATGGTAGTGGCCTCAGGTGTGTGGGGAACGAAGCTGACACTCCATTGTGAGGGGACACAGAGTGACTAGACCCTTTGAAGTGACTTTAAATCACATATCTTAGCAATGCATGTCCCCGTCATCTGATACAAACAACTTTCAGAGACATATGAGCAATTCTTCCCAAACTGTTGTAATCGGGATTTAGTTTTTGCTATAGTAGTTGCAATTATGCCATTGTGCAATATTTTAGTCCCTTGGGCTTTGTCTGCCTCCCCTGTGTGGAGAAACTTCAACAAAATTCATTTAAATGGCAGAGCTTTTTTGAGCATTTTAAAAAGTTCTTTGAGCATTTCATAGATAAACATAATGTATTTTGATCGTGTTCGCCAGCACTGTCCCCCTCTTCCAGACCCTGCCCTACACCCTGCTGCTGTACCCCCCACACTTGGTCCAGTTAGGCTGTCTGTGTCTGCATGGGTATGAGGCCACTCCCCAGAGCGTGGACAACGCATCAGAGGCCATACGCCCAAACACAAATGACTCTTCCTCTTCCAGGAGCCATCACTGACAATGGCCCCTCAGCGGGGAGGGTGGGGGGTGTCTCGTGCGCGTCTCTCCCCCACCACTGCCTCACAAGTGCCGTGGCCTCACACGACACATTTCCACAGCAGTCACCCCATCTTTTGGCTTTGGCAGTCTTCCAGCACCCTCCTCTCTGATGTTCCCTGAGCATGGGGGTGGTCGGTGAGACAAAGGTTCTTTTAGGACTGAGCAGTAAACGAAGGACCTTCACCTAAGGTGTCCAGGGCTGGAATGCATCCTAGAAAAACAGGGGTTTTATACACTAAAATCTCTCTATAGCAGATCTAATTCAATATTATTGACCCATAGAGAAATAAATGGTTCTCTTCAGGGACCAACAGTTGCCATGTGGTCAGCATCTCCTATGTCCTCCAGGGAACTGCTTCCTGATGTAGTCAGAGAGCTAGTTTGACTCTAAAACATAGTTAAGCATACTGGACCCTTTCTCTTGTCTTTACAGATAACATTTGACAACAAGGCTCACAGTGGAAGAATCAAAATCAGTCTAGATAATGACATTTCTATCAGAGAATGCAAAGACTGGCATGTATCCGGGTCAAGTGAGTAGTGAGCTCCACTCATTTGCAGGGTGCTAATTCCATAATTAAACATTGAATTACTGCCTTCGGGACACAAGGACCACTAAGCAAAAGACTGAGCTAGCTCCAAGTCTCTTGATGTTCTGTAAGCAGATCACGGTGTTGTTGATGTCTGGTGTTTCAGACAGTATGCGGCACTGAGTGGCTCTTTACCTTCTCCACAAGTCCTCCTCACCTGCCTCCTCCTTACTAACTACACACTCAGGTCTGTACTACAAGCCTACACATACCTATTTTCCTCATGCTGATATTTTTAAATATCTCAGTGAGCAGCAAAGTGGAGAAACCAAGGCTCAGAAGTGAAGTGTTGTGTGACCTGTGGTCTTACAGCGAGGGAGATGTCAGGTGGGATTTGACCTCGAAGCTATGACACACTGTAGTTGTCTTCCATCTGGCTTTAAAAGTAAAGTAATGTGGGAAAAAGTCTGTCCTAAAAACATGAACAAAAATTCAGGTCAGAATGAGTCCTGTCAGGAATTGGAAAATTCTGCCAGGAAAGGATTTCCGAGTCACTTTCTAAGTAGCGTGAATGGAAGGCTGCACTGTACAGAATGATTACATGAGAGCTTCAGGGGTCATGGCCGAGGAGGAGTGTCTTGGCCACCTGCTAAGACACAGGTTCCTGTGCTTTATCCAAGACAGTCAGTAGGTCTGGCTGGGTCCAGAATGTGTCAGTGCTGCTCAGCAGACCAACAAGAGGGTAATCCCTGTCGCAGGGTTTGTTTCTGACTGGTTTGCCAAGCCCCAGGTGACCATGATGAGTCTGTGGAGTGAAACAGTCCTGATGGTGTTATTTGCACAGGAGGCAGCTGAGTGTGCGAGGCTCTCACATCGCAAGCTTCATCGCTGTCACAGACTTGTCTGTGTGGGGTGCAGGAGGTCTGTTTTGCCAGCGGTGAGAGGTGAGCAGCATCCCACAAAGGAAAATGGGAGCACACGCAATCTGTTTTTAAGTCTCTCTAAGGCAGAGTTAGATGTTTGGGCAGCCATTAGAAGCCACTTGGAACATCCTGGTTTGCTTTATTCCAGCACTTTCTGAAACTCCTTCATCACTGTGTCAGCTCACAGCAGCCTGACTGGTGGAGATAAGCTCATCTTGTGGGCCATGGCTTCGCACTTTCGATTCTCCAGGATTTCAATGTGGCTGAACAAAGGCTATCCTCTCTCTCTTCCCTCCCTCCCCACCCTTCCCCTCTTTTCTCCTCTCCTGTCTCCCCCCCTTTCCCTCCCTTCTCCTCCCCTCCATTTTTTCTTCTTCCTTTTTCTTTTTTCCTCTCTTTTTGCCTCCTCTTCACTCTCCTCCTCCTCTTCTTCCATAGTTTAAACAGGGTCTCTCTATATAGCTCAGGCTGTCCTCAAACTCACAATCTTTCTGCCTTGGTCTCTAAGTGCTGGGACTTTAGGTTTGTGCCACCAAGCCTGTCCGAAGCTGGTCATTTCTTGTCTCCCAAGGCTCTGTGAAAGCCTTGGTGAGGCCTGTTTCCTGGCTGCCTCCTCTAGCATGGCAGGATGGCTCTGAAACATTAGCCTTGTCTGGAGGGCCTAGCGGCACAGCACCTCTGGCTCAGTAGTTTATGGCAAGAGCTGAGGATGTCCCCTAATGATTCTAAAACAAAACAAAATGAGCCTGATGAAGAGTGGGGGGGGGTGCTGGAAGCAGGCTGTGAGGGACTGAATGCCAACTGGGCCACTTACTGTGTCACCTAGGCAAATTATGTGGCCTCTTTGTGTTTCAGTTCTCTCATGTGCAAAGTGGGGGGAAATCATGGCAGCTTCCCAGGAGCTTTTGTGAGGATCCTGTACACACAGGGTGCTTGGAACTGAGTCAGGCGAGAGGTGTGCTGAGCAAAATGTGTGGCTGTGGTGTAACTGCTCTTGTATCCCTCCATCTGTATGAGCTGTTTGTGCCCTGCTCTTCCCTTTGCTTTTCTTGCCGGCATAGACGCTCTCAGTAGGCCAGGGGCCTTGTCTGCCTTGTTTACCACTGTGTCCCAGTACCTAGAAAAGTGACAGGTGCATGGGGTACTTAATGAATATTTTATACCCTGCCAAGTACGTTAACAAGCAATGTGGGGAGGCTTACTGATTGGTTGATTGACTTTTTTTTTGGAAAGAATTTCACTGTATGTGGCACAGGTTGTCCTCAAATGTAGTAGATAATGCAAGCTAGCCTAGACCTCCTGGTAATCATTCTGATTCTTGCTCCCAAGTGCTGGGATTGTAGACATGCACCATTACATCCAGCAAGGAAAACCTTTTCAGCATAAAGACTACAAACTGATAATTAAAGATCTTTTTTTTAAAAAAAAAAAAAAAGAAGCACCCTCAGCTTTCTTTAAATACTAATGGGAAGAATGGCTCATAAATTCTTTTTGTTGTTGTCATTCTGAAATGCTTGAATTATCTAAATTATTATAAAAAGAAGCCAACGTCATCATATTAATGCCTCATCCATGAACATCCAGGGCTCTCTGTCTTCCAGTTCAGAAGAATACCCACTATATGATGGTCTTCGATGCCTTTGTCATTCTGACCTGCTTGTCCTCGCTGGTGCTCTGCGCCAGGTCTGTGGTTAGGGGTCTTCAGCTTCAGCAGGTAGGGCGCTGCTCCCCGAGAAGCCACCGACACGCTCAGCCACAGGGACAGGATGCTCACAGTCTCTCTCCTCTTCCCCAAAGGAATTTGTCAGCTTTTTCCTTCTCCACTATAAGAAGGACGTTCCTGCCTCCGACCAAATGGAGTTCATTAATGGATGGTACATCGTGATTATCATCAGTGACATACTGACCATCGTCGGGTCAGTTCTGAAAATGGAAATCCAAGCCAAGGTAGAAACTCTTTTTCCCGATTGTGTTACCACAATGGTAAAATGTATTTCCCAAACTGTGAAGAAATTCAAAGCAAACGCTTTCTTCTGAGCCTTATGGTCAGTTAAATGGAAACTGACAAGCGTAGTTTTCTTAACTCTAGCATTAGTCTCCTAGTCAGAGTTTTACAAGTCGTAATCCATAAATATAGGTCAGAATCATGAGTGTTCACAAAAGGCTCTGTGCTAGACCAAGAGAGTTCAAACTCTGCAGGCCACAGACACCAAAGCCATGTGTACACTAGGGAAACTAGCTGAGAGTTCTCAAAGGAAATGTTAGAGTTACATATTCAACAACAACAAAAGGGGTACAGGGAGGGAAAGTGACGTCAAGCATGACGCTGTGGATTTTTGTTTCTTCTCACAAATGTGCTTATGTCCCCCCCCACACCCCTGCATGCTTTTGTTCTTACTTTTGCCATTGATATTAGTCTCTTGAAATAAGATTAATCTGGTCTAGGATTAATCACTCTCTACAAACAAAAATTTAAAAAATTAACAATGTTCAAATGAATCTTGCTCAACTTTGTACTTTCCTCGTCTTGCTGGCATTAACTGCACTTCACCTAGGAAGCAGGTTATAAACCTAGGTAGAGACTCAACACACCGGGGCTGGGTCAAAGGGCAGCTTGTTCTCTTTTCTGAAACCATCAGGGTGGGGCTCTGGGTTGGCAGGGCATTCAGGAACCTGAACTCTCTTCATTTGTTCTTTGTCAGAAGTTGAGGACTCTTCCTGGCTTCATGGCTGACACAGTGTTGCCTTGTGAACTGACTCAGCCTATGGGAAGTGAAAACACCAGCTGGTGGCAGCCCTCCCCTGTCACGTGTCACGTGGCCCAGGTGCAGGGCTAGCAGATTTCATTTCTGTTCACATGCTCTGGAGAAGAGCTGTCAAACTCACCTGCAAGGAGATCTGGGGAAATAAATAGACACCTGCTTGAGAAGGAGGCGGGGCATACATACCGTTGTTCACGATGGGATAGCCACTGTGGTACATGGCTGCCATTTGAGTAGTTCAACTTTAGGGAACAAAAGAAAAAAAAAAAAGATGGTGGATTTGCAGTACATATTTATTTATTTAGTTAATTACTAGGATCTCATGCATCTCATGCTATCTTCAAACTCACCATGTAGCTGACTGGTCTTGAACTCTGATCTTCATACCCCCACCTCCCAAATTCTGGGACTACAGGCACATACCATACATGGCACAATTATTTATTTTTTATCAACCTCAACTATCATTTCCTCAGTGAGCCCTCAGTTGTGTCCAACATTTTCTTCATTTTCGGGACCTTCTTTTTCTCTTCTGAAACCTCTAGCGATCCCACCCCCCCTCACTCCCTGTTTCAGAACAGAGACACGCCTTCCACAGTCGTCTGTCCCCCACCCCACCCCTCACTATCTCCAGTGTCCCTGCATTCATGCTGTGAATGATTTGGGCTGCTGTCCAAGGCTAGCTCCTTCAGGTACCTCTCAGAAGCTGATCCCAGGTTCTCAGTGGAGGATGTAGCTTCAGCGACTCTTTCTCCTCTCTGGCAATTCTTGTCTCCTGTAACTTTCTCACACTGCTGTTGCTTCTTCTGTAAAATTAAAATCCCAATTCCTCTACCCAACGATTCCCCAACGTCTCTGCTCCACCCCATTGAACGAAAGATCTCACAATAGTAATTAACCTTGTCGACGGTTCTGTCTCGTCCATCCGTCCTCCCCCACCTTCTTCTAGTAAGTCTTCCAACCCGTGGCCTCACTTCCCCATGGAGATTCCTTTCTGCAGATGCCCCGTGGACCGTTTCCCATCAGTAGCTTTTCACTGTGATCTGTGATGAGTTGTCTTTTAGCTGAAGTGACACTTCCCTAGGTTTCCCCCCCCCCCCCCGATCCCTGGCTGGCAGTCAGAGCTTTCCTCGCTGGTTCCCTCTCACTTGGCCAAACACCGTGTGAGACATCCTGCTTGGACAGCTCTTTTCTGCCACTGCCTTGGTGTTTATCATCCTGACCAGATATTTTGGTATTTATTTGCCAGTGTTTGCCAACCTGGAACTCCACCTTGGAAGTCTCTGTGCTGTATCCTGAATGTCTGAGAGTTGACCCTATATCTTCTCTTGACTCCCGACGTATCTTCTCAGATTTAACACACCCAACTCAGAACTCCCCCAGTCCTCAACCCAAATCCACTTCTCCCATTGCCTCTCCAATGTCCATTAACAGCAGCTCTCAGTGTGTCCCCCCCAAACCATGCATTCACAGAAGCTCCTCTTTTTCATGAATCTCCTCCCTCCCATGCTGAATCCCAGAGGGAGCCTAGGTGTTCTACCTCTGAAAATGACCCCATCACCTTTACAGTTCCAGCCTGAACAAAGTTATCACCAGCTCTCACTTGCATTTCTTCCAGAACCTTCTCATCCCTTCAGCAGGCTGCTGCCAACCATAGCACCCCTATTTGGTCATGTTGCTCCTGTTCAAGGCTCTCAAATCTCACTAACCTTTTCTGACAAAAAACACAGCCTTAAGTACCCATGAGGTCTTCCAGTACCCACCCCTCACCCCCATATCCCCACACTCCATCTGTTGCTCACTTCTTGCCTGGCTCCTGGCTGCCTTGGGTCCCTTGTACTTGCTGCTCTGTATGCCAAAGGGTCTTCTAGATTCTTGCTTGACTTTCTTTGCTCATTTCTTTCAGATCTTTGATTCCGTGTCACTAATTCATTGAGCTTGTTCCTGCCCGTCCTATTTCAAGTTACAAACCCATGCTCATTCCTTTTCTCCCTCTCTGATCGGCCTTCTTCCTCAGCATTTACCCAAGGCTGTGTCCATCCAGTGCTCCACACATTCCACTAGAGTCTAATCTTCATGAGGGTAAAAACCTATTTGTCAGTTGCTTTATCCTTCACACGTAGAACAGCTCCTGGTGCATAACTACTTAACATTTCTTGCCCAACTGACATATTGCTACTTAACCAATCTTTCCCCTTCTATCTAGAGTCTCACAAGCTATGATGTCTGCAGCATATTTCTTGGGACTTCGACCATGCTTGTGTGGCTTGGCGTCATCCGATACCTGGGTTTCTTTGCGAAGTACAATGTAAGCGATCCTAAGGAACTGACCAGAATCTTATCCCACGCTTTGACTAAAGGGCAGAGGGATCCTAATGTCCCCTCTTCCTTCCACAGCTCCTTATTCTGACGCTCCAGGCAGCGCTGCCCAACGTCATCAGGTTCTGTTGCTGCGCCGCTATGATCTATTTAGGTTATTGCTTTTGTGGATGGATTGTGCTGGGCCCTTACCATGACAAGGTACTGACAGCCAACTTTCTTCCTGACACTATTAACCTCAAACAACAAGGACAATGGCTTTGATTTTATGATTACTACTTTTTATTCATTTATATTTTTGTTTGTGTTCAAGTTGGCTTTGAACTCACATATGTAGTCAAGGATGACCTTAAGTCCTGGTCCTCTTGCCTATATCTCCCAAGTGCTGGGATGACAGGTGTGTGCCAACCTGTCATCCCATGTGTTAAATATGTTTTTTGGGGGGTGGTTTCCGAGGTAGGGTTTGTCTTTGGAGGTTGTCTTGGAACTAGCTCTTGTAGACCAGGCTGGTCTCGAACTCACAGAGATCTGCCTGCCTCTGTCTCCCGAGTGCTGAGATTAAAGGCATGCGCCACCACTGCCCAGCTAAAAAGTATTAATACTTTTATTTATTCGTTGAGAATTTCACACATAATGCATAGCATATTTTATCATATTTATCCCTATGCCTCCCAATTCCTCCCAGATTCTTACTTCATGTCTTCTTTTTTGTAACCCAATGAGTCCAGTTAGTGCATTCCACATGTACATATGGGTGGAGCCAGCCACAGTAGTATGGTCAGTCTACCAACGACCCACACTGACTCCGCTAGCCAACAGCCACCACCTGCTATCAGTGTTATCCCTCTTAGATGAACTCCCTTGGTCATGTGATTGAGTCTAAGATGTGGAAAGTCATACATCTACATTCACATAGGGACCAAGAGTGAGTGCATCACTATTTATAAATCAGTCAAATGTGAGCCCCCTGCGAGAGTCATTGATCCGCTCCATTGCCTGAAATCCTGTTTGGAATGTATTAGATAATTACGTTCCATTAACAACCAGTGAAGTTGTTTAGTCCATTTGAATTCACTGAGATACATCTATACAACTATAGAGAAAAAAAAAAACAACGCTTTAGGAATATTTGAAAAGTTTGCTGTGAGAACTGTTGTCTTGACTGTTAGACATTATCTTGAGTTTGGGTGAGCTTCAGAATGAGGCAAAGGACCTGTGAGTCTGGAACCTGGATGTTTCTGCAGAAGCATTTAAAGTATTTCAAGGGTTTCTTTCTGTGAAAGGGAAAGGCAGAGAGGAGGAAGGGGAAGGAAGGGAAGGGAAGAGAGGGAAAGGGAAGGGAGAGGAGGGGAAGGGAAGGGAAGAAAGGAAAGGACGGGAAGAGAAGGGAGGGGAGGGAGGGAAGGAAGGGAAAGCATGGCTCTGAAGGCCCTTGGAGAGCAGAGCAGCTTCTCCTGTTCTTGTTAAGGCTGCTGCAGCTCAGAGGAGCATCGGGAAAGAGCTGCTTGACCCCGGAAGAAGCAGCAGGCTAGGACACAGCATACGCAGTAAAGCAAATGCTTGTGGTTACCTGGGGGTGGCTGTTGGGAAAGTGTCACCTGGAATAGCAGGTCTGACCATTTTCAGGATGATGTCATGAAGAAAAGTCTCCCACATGAAGGCACTTTGGAAAAATCCTAAACCTTTTCTGCCCCCCTTCCCCCAGTTCCGGTCTCTGAACAGGGTCTCCGAGTGCCTCTTCTCTCTGATAAATGGAGATGATATGTTTTCCACATTTGCAAAAATGCAGCAGAAGAGTTACCTGGTTTGGCTGTTCAGCCGAATCTACCTCTACTCCTTCATCAGCCTCTTTATATACATGATCCTGAGCCTTTTCATTGCGCTGATCACAGACACGTACGAAACGATTAAGGTAGGCTCGTCAAAAGCCAGGGCACCGCTCTTCTAGAACGTGTGTATGGCAATGCAGCTTAGTGCTGAGATGGAGGACATTGGTGGAGAGAGATGCAACCCAATTTTAACAATTGGGGAATAGAAAAAAGTAAAGGGAAATGAAATTTCTATAATGTTGAATGTCTTGTTTCTCAGTATTCATGTCAAAAATAAAAGAGAGTTCTTTTTTCTTTTTCTTTTTTTAAAATTCACTGTTAGTTGTACTAAGGATTAAACCCAGGGTCTGGCATGTGGCATGTGTTAGGCACACCCATGCCATTGAACTGTATGTCCCCAACCCTTAAGTACATTTTATAATCTTTTGTTACACTAATAATGGTCAGTAGGTATTGGGTGTACACAACAGACATTTGAGAAAGGCAACATTTTGAGCTGTGAAGGATGTTCATAGCTCAGATCCCAACCAGGTTGGGATTCTGGCTGCCTGAGCCAGGGTCCACCCAAGGAGCTTCCTTCACACTGTCCACCTGGAAATTCAGAGGATGTAGGGCAGACTGATGGTGGACATCATAGGGCTTAGGGCAAAGCTGGCTAAGTATTTCCCAGGAGAGGAGGCAGGGCAAGATTCACAAGCAGACTGGGAGGAGCAAGCACAGAAGGGCTGATGCTGAGTCTCAGGCCTGCTTCACTTCCGCCTAGCCTAAGAGTGGCTCTGGAGGTGACAATTCCTAGAAATGCCTGGGAGTGCAAGGTAACCTCCCAGAGAGACCCTTCCATCGCCAAATGCTCCATTATGAGTTTGGAATACAGCTGTTGGAGAGAGTCCTATTCACAAGTACATTTCTCTTCTTCTGTGTAGCACTACCAGCAAGACGGCTTCCCAGAGACAGAGCTCCGAAAGTTTATAGCAGACTGTAAAGACCTCCCCAGTTCTGGAAAATACAGATTAGAAGATAACCCTCCAACATCTTTATTCTGCTGCTGCAATAAGTGACCGTGGGCTTTCTCTGTGCTTGGAGAAGAAAACATAGTATGTGGCTGAGTCAGAGACAATCTGGATGGCTTGTGATCACGCAACAGTATGTTCAGATATGAGTATTCTAAGCCAACTCGCAACGATTTAGCAAGACCTGTGTCTATGTCTTAATATATTTAACATCTTTTCTGCTTACATTAGCATTTTAAAGATAACTGATTTGATGAGGGAACTACTGGATCACTGCCCTGTCTTAGGTGAGTAGCTCTTGCCTGTGTTTGTTCTCTAGTCCCCCTTTTCCTGACGGTGTGGCTTGTCATGCACTGGAGAATGAGCTCCGGTCTCTTAATGCCTTTGGGTGACCCAGTGTCCCTCTCTGAGAGTTGGGAAAATGATCACACATCAGACATCACTGCATCTTAGAGTCTCCCCTTAAAAGAAGACAGAACAGGAAAGAGGCCTTCAGCACAGCTGGCGGAGCGATGCCTGGCTCTTAGAGACAGCCATTATATGGTTCTCATATTCATTGAGAAGCTCTCTCTGCCTTCCAGTGTTAAGGTTCAAGGCTGGAAGAGATTCTACACATGAATGGAAGTTAAAGCATGTGCCAATGGAATATTTGATTAAACAGTGATGGCTTTATTAGCATCCAAGCAGCGTGGGGAAACTAGTGATACATCGTGCCTTCCATAGGCATGTGGGGTCAGGATCTGTGGGCTCCATGGACTGCAGTTCTAGAACGCATGCTAGAAATTTTAAAATAAATATATGCAGCTTGAAAAGGCACTAAATTAGTCTCTACACTTTGTAGTCCACTGATGGGCAAGTATTGAGGTTCTTATGGTATGTACTCATTCTGTGTACTATTTATCTATGTAAATATTAATTCAATTATGTGTAATAATGACTTTATAAAAGCACCTTTAGAAAATCAAAACTTTAACATTTTAATGTTGTGCTAGAGACATAAGGAAAATAAGACATTGAAATCTTTTTTTTTTTCTTTTTGTTCTTTTGAGACATGATTTCTCTGTGTAGCTCTTATTCTGAAACTTGCTCTGTGGACTAAGCTGGACTGGAATTCACAGAGATCCACTTGCTTCTGCCTCCCAAGTTCTGGGATTAAAGTGCATGTTCCACCACCCCCTGGTGACATTGGAATCTTGATATTTAATCATAAGAATGACTCCAGATGTTGCAATGTGGGGCTTTACAGTAATAGAAGACACTTTTGAGGTCCTTGTGGCTTACAGTTGTGGTGCCTAAGCTTTTCAGGTGAGAGCGTTAAGGCTTAGCTCTAACACGGGTATCTTAGTTAGGGTTTCTATTGCTGTAAAGGAACATCATGACCAAGGCAACACGTATAAGGAAAATGTTTAATTGAGGGGGCTCACTTACAGTTTCAGAGGTTCAGCTCATTATCATCATGGCAGGGAGCATGGCGGCCTGCAGGCCAACATGGTACTGGAGGAATAGCTGAGAGTCCTACATCTTGCAGGCAACAAGAAGTCTACTGAGACATTGGGCAGCACCCTGAGCATAGGAAACCTCAAAGCCCACTCCGAGTGATACACTTCCTTCAACAAGGCCACACCCACTGCAATAAAGCCACACCTCCCTAGGAGATTATGGGGGCCAAAGACATTCAACCCCCCCCCACAACGGGTATCATGTTTATCTTGCAATTTATTAAGATGCAACATGAAATTTAAAACTGTGTTTACTATCTAAGAACTCCTTACTGTTACTCTCTTTGAGTGGTTTTGGACTAACTATAATATTTCATTGGAAACACAAAACCTGGGGTTGGGCCTGGCGTTGCTTCCCTTTGCACGCAGACAAGCTGGCTGTAGACTAACAGGGCTGGAGAGCTCTGGGCCTGCAGGGCCGGCCCTTCACATGCAGCAGATCACAGATAGAAGTTGGGGTGTGCCAACCCATAACCCTGGTTCAGGGCCTGGGCAGCTGCAGGGTTGGTCAGCCTGCTAGTTCTTCCCTGTCCTCACCACCAGGGTGAGCTCTCCAGCATTGCCCTGGCTAGTTCATCCCTTGTATTGATGATGAGCCAGGGGCAGGGCCAGTTCTCCTGCTTTCAGGCCCTCAGGGTCAGCTCTCCCACATACCAGGCCCAGCTGTGCCGTGCTGTCCCACATTCCCGGGTGCTGCAGCTGGTAAGGGGGAGGGGTAAGCTCACTTGCCCACCACAGGTGGCAAGGGCAGGGGGCCGGAGAGTGTCTTTCCCTCACCCTCATCATCACATGGCAGATGAGAGGGGTGTGGCCAGCTATCCCACTATCACACACTCAGGACCAGCTCACCTGCTCTTCTGCCAGAAGGATCAGTTCTACTGTGTTGCCCATGCAACTTCCTTGAGTTTGATATCTGATAAGGGGAAGAATCGGCTCCCTTGTCTGTCACAGGTGGCAGGGGTAAGGGGAGACATCTCTCCCCCACCCAGCAGCAGCCCAGGCCCAGACATCACCATGGCCCTGGGCTGCAATCAAGCCAACCATCTCAACCTGCTCCTCACAGCTTTCACCTCTTTACATAGGCCTCTGTCCACAGGCTAGGAACCATTCTCTCTCTCTCTTTCTCTCTTTCTCTCTCTCTCTCTCTCTCTCTCTCTCTCTCTCTCTCTCTCTCTCTCTCTCCCCTCCAATACCACACCATACATTTGTTCATCATAATAGTGCCTGTCTGCCATTGCTGCAAGGTGCCAGGTGGGCCCATATTTTCTCCTTGGAGCCTAGGGTGGACCTACCCAGGCCTGTGTGTGGGTCTCCTTGTCCTGCTCCATCCATCATGGCGGTGGGCAGGACAATGTTTCCTCATCACAGAGAGATCATGATAGTGTCCAGCTGCCCCGTGCCAGAGGGTTCCTGGTTGGTGAGGAGGCGTTGCTGGAGTCCCATTGAGGCTGGGACTAGAAACCCAGGGCTGCGTTTGGTTGAGTCCTGCCCACCCCAGATGTAGGGCAGAGCTGTTGCCACTTCTGGACTTTCTTGGCTTCAGAACCATGAGGCAAAACAAACTCCTGTCCTTTGTGAGTTACTCAGTTTCAGGCATTCTGTTATAGCAACAGGAAATAAATGGGGAGCATTGAAATAAGTAATGGAGCATGGCTATACAATACTTGACTATGTGGAGGCTGTAGTCAAGCTGAGTAATGGGCCCAGGCTGCAGCAGTGTTGGAGTGAGCGCCAGGAAAGGAGCTGGTTGTCATATGTAGAAAACTTGGGGCAATTCTGGGGAGAGCTCAGGAAAACACAGGACTAAGGACAGTGTGGGAGTAAAATAGTTGTGGCTGTAAGGGAAGGGAAGCAAAGACGTCTGTCTTCCCTGACAGAAGGGAAGCAAAGACGTAGGTAGAGATGAGGATGTCTTTCAGGGACGTGGAGGGAAAGTCACCCTACTACACAGCTGCAAGGAAGGGGGCTGTATGAGCTCTTTCTCACTCTGTGGAGACAAGGGTGACAGCATGGTGTATCTGGAGGAAGAGCCACCTGTCCTAGACACTCCCTGGCCATGCTCCCTAGTAACTTCTGGGACGCAACAGCAAAGGGGTGTGTAATGCTGGGAGTCATAGTTAAGCACTGAAACTGGGGAAATTAGTGGCCTGGTCATGCAAGAGTCAAAGAGCATGGCCAACAGAGATTGCCAAGTGTGTGGCCGAGCCGCTGTTTGTGAGGCAGGCCAGGGCAAGCACAGATGAGGCAGGTCCTACTTAGCAGAGCAGTGGGGAAAGGCCACCAAGCAATTTCAGAGCCTTTGAGTCTATTTCTTTCAGCCAAGACCCAGAACCCTAGAAGGGGTGACTGGTTCCAGGGGACCGACCCTCCAAGGCTTTATCACTTCTAGTGGCCCAAGGATTCTGCTCCTCGAATCACATGTTGGTTCTACTCAGCCACTCCCAGCTTTGGCTCAAGTGTATCCAGATATGGCTCCGGTCTCAAATCCAAACTACCTGATCAGCAAACCCCGGGCAGCGTGCTGTGCCTCAAGTGGGCTCAGATGTGCCTTCTACTGCTGCTGCAGAGGACACAATAAGCAGATGCTAGAGGTACCCACTCAGTAGGTGAGCAGAACGCAGGGGCTGTGAAGGTGTATAACCCACCAACTAAACATCAAAAGACTCACTGGACCTTCTGGGGGCGACACTGGAGACTTGCCAGGATAGGAGGTGGCAGTGTAGGGGTGGGTCTGCACCTGTGATCCCACAGTGCAATGAAGACTTCTCCTCCCCTTCCCCCTACAGTAGCCACATAGATTGAATGCCCAAAAGATGTGGGAACAGAGCTGCCTACTGTTTAGGGAGCCCACCTCTATCCTGTGCCTAGATAACTCTAGATTTTTAAGATGTAATATCGGTTCTGTTGGGTGCTATCCATCCTATGGTCACTTCTGTCTTTGGGAATGAAAGTGTTTACCCTAAGCCTGTTCTGCTTTTACATCTCAAAAGGTGATGGCGTGTCCTGATTTTACAGCCTCACACTTCACAGGGCTTTGAAGATGATTCTGGAACTAGTTGAGAGGTGGAGATTATTAGGACAAAATAAATGTATCTTTCATAGCAAGAAGTACATGAATGGGGGACAAAGAAGGAAGGCTACAGTTTGAGTATGTTCCACCCGAGGCCCATGTGTTGAGAGCCTGGGCCTATCAGGAGGCATTTGGTCCATGGAGATAGAGGCTTAAGAGTGCATATGTTTTCCTCGTGGGAATAGCAAGTCATCCTGAGTGTTTGTGGCCTGTTCCTTTTCCCGTGTGCATGTCCCTCCTCTTCCTTCTGATTTCTCATAGGTCCGAGCCCCATAGAGTATTCCTCGAAGGTAACATGCTTCTGGAATTTTGGACCACATGAAACGCTTTCTTTATAAATTACCAAGTATCAGGCATTCCTGTTACAGTAACAGAAGAACTAACTTCACACAAGGGAGAATAGTTAGTTGACATTTTTCTTTCTTTGTTTCTTCTTTTTATTTTATTTTAGAGACAAACTCTAACTATGTAGGTAGACCTGGCTGCCTGGAACTTGATATGTAAACAGGCTGGCCTCAAACTCCCAGAGCTCTGCCTATCTATGCCTCCCAAGGACTGGGATAAAAGGCATGTGGCATCAAATATAGGTAAGGAATTGAGAGTTTGAATAAGGAATGTTTATTAAATAAATGAATCATCAATAATTCTTTAAAGCAGAAGTATATGCTTTGCAAAAGATACCAAGAGAAATAGATGAATAGGAGAAAACACTTGCAAAAAACCCCAGAGTTAATGATACTCAAACATAATATACAAAGAACTCAAAATTCAGCAATAAGACTACCCCTTTAAGGTGGATATAATAGCTGGAAAATGCCTTACTAAAGATGACATACAGGTGGCAAAGAAGTGTGTCACAGATAGTCAACTTCACATACCACTAGGGACCTGCACATGAACTCATCTACCACACATCCTTATAATAGTCAAAATTCAAAAGACTTAAATTCCCAGACATTGTTGAGGATGTGAAGTGACAAACAATCTTGTTTATTACTGAGAATTCAGAATGCTATAGTCAATTTGGAATATAGGAGGTTTCTTACAAGACTATATTTTCATGGCATACATTCTAGCAGTACTTTGAGCTTCTCAGGGTTTATCTAAAGGATCCAGAAGCATGCTCAACATTAAACAACAAAGAAAAACAATGTTTACACAGATGCTTATAGAAGCTGTCTTCAAAATTCACATATGCAAGCAACCAAGGTACACTTGAGGAAGTGAATGGATAAATATTCCGTGCTATGTCCATTCAATAGAATAGTATTCATTGCTAAAAAGTAGTGAGCTGGCAGGCAATGAAACAACAAGGAAGACGCTTAAGTCTGTATTATGAAGTGAAAGATGCCAACATGAAATGCTACAGACTGTTGGATTCCAGCATTCTAGAAAAGGAAAAAACGGAGACAGTAGAAAGATCCATCATTCCTAGGGGTTACTGGAGATGAGAGGATTAGTAGCTGGTACACAAAGTGTTATCAGTCACTTCTGGCTTCTATAACACAGTAGTATAGATCCAGTAGCTTAAACCAAACGATAAATCATTTCCCACAGTTTTGGGAGCTGGAATTGTCAAAGTCAAGGTGCCAGTAGATGTGTTGCCAGTGAGAGCGAGTTTTCTGATCCGCAGTCCAGTGACTGTGGGAGACTCTGATGTGGGGTGTTGGTTGCTGGGGAGGCAGAGGACATATAGGAGGCGTCTGCGCTTTCACTTTGAGCCTGTATCTGCTCTGAGAAAAAATTCTGTTTTTAAAAACATAATAATATTTCCACGGCTGGAGAAACAAAACCATTTCTTGTTTGTTTCCCTCTTGTCTGGGCCAGTATCTATATCACATATCAGTTTCCACAGAGGCAGTGCCATTCATGGAGCCCAGAGCACAGCCCTTCTCCTGACAGAAAGATCACCAACCCAGGTTACAGGCTGTTTTTGCTGAGCGGGGTTACTTTCTGCAGAGTAGCCGAGCCGCCCTCACCTTCCACCCACGTGAAAGCTGAAGCACAGGGAATTTGATAGGGCAGATAAAATCGTGCGCCTACAGAGGAAGCAGAATACCCGTGGCTCTCGAGAGTAACCTTACTTCCCGACACCAGAAACACTCAGGTCATAAAGATAGGCATCATGGTGAATTTCCAACTGCAGAAGGAAAGACCCAGGCCAAGGAGGAGTGAGTTCAGAGATTAAGGATCAAATAATGTATTTACAAAGCCTACTTTCTTGTACATCAACAAATAAACAAAAGGCACATTTCCCTGTTATTTTATTGTGCTCTGCCTCCATATTGACTTCCCAATAGATATTGATTTGGACTGCCTGTTTTATAAAATTGTTGCTGGTCTACCATTACCCTGGCTCACATTTTCTAGAGGACTTTAAAGAAATTCCTTTTAACAGTTTATCTATGAAATTGTCCTAAGAAGGAAACCCACTAGAGAAATTTATGACTATGACTGGCAAACCTGAAAAGTTGTCTGATACACAGTACAGGGTTGATCAAAAGATTCTTGTATTGTCTGGTCATGACAAAGCTGAGTCAAGATACAAACTTGGAAGTGTGGTATGCAGAGCAGAAACCTGAGACTGGAATGACCAGCACACAGCACAACGCAATGCCTATGGTCATCCACTGAGAAACGAGCTGGGATTCACTGTAAAACAAGAGACCTTGGTGGTCTAACCATTGAGAGTGGCTCAAGTGGGTGCCTGGAAATGATAATTCATGTCTCTCAGTGAACCTGGTAGCCAAACCCTCCAGCCATCGGATTCTGTTTTCCATCTTTCTTGTCTTCTCTTCTCTACCCACAGCTCCTTCCTACATCTAGGTTAAGTCATTTGGGGGCCCTTGCTACTGTAAGAGCAGCATGTGCACCTGCTGCATGAGTAGCATCTTCCCATTGGGGTGCAGAGCACTGCCTGATTCCAGCCAGGCAGCCTGGAGTCACGTGGGGCGGAGGTCTGAGACCCAGCACCCAGTGAGTTAGCCTGGAGTCATGTGGGGCCGAGGTCTGAGACCCAGCACCCAGTGAGCTAGCCTGGAGTCATGTGGGGCCGAGGTCTGAGACCCAGCACCCAGTGAGCTAGCCTGGAGTCATGTGTGGGCCAGGACTGAGAGTCAGCACCCAGTGAGCTAGCCTGGAGTCATGTGTGGGCCAGGATTGAGAGTCAGCACCCTCAGCACCCAGTGAGCTAGCCTGGAGTCATGTGGGGCTGAGGTCTGAGACCCAGCACCCAGTGAGCTAGCCTGGAGTCATGTGTGGGCCAGGACTGAGAGTCAGTACCCAGTGAGCTAGCCTGGAGTCATGTGTGGGCCAGGACTGAGAGTCAGCACCCTCCCCTCTGTTGGGAAGCTTCTCTCCTCCAATGCTCTATGAGAGTTTGCAGGACTGGAAAGACGGTTTAACAGATCGGAGACCACTGCTCTTCCTGAGGATCTGAGTTCCAATCCCAGCACCCACATTAGGAAGGCTCAAAACTCCCTGTAACTCTTGCCCCAGGGGATCTGACACCTTCTCCTGGCCTCCTCAGGTACCTGCACTCAGATACACATTCTCATACATAGACACACAGGTATACATCAAAAATAAAATAAAATTCTCTTTTTAAAGAAAAGAATTTGCCTGCTGGTTATATTTCTTATACTTGTTTTTTATTAAATTTTGAGATAGTGTGGTGTTACGTAGTCTGGGCGGGCCTGTACCCACTATATAATCCAGGCTGTTCTCAAACCTATTGCGATCCTCCAGTTTTAGCCTTCCAAGTGCCAGGATTACAGGATAGACACAGTGCACCACACCCAACCTTACCTTTATACTTATTCATGATACAAGATTCATTGACTACAGCTGTTTAAACACTTCTTTAAATTTTACTTTTAAAAATTAAATTAATTTAAAATTGAAATAATAACATCACTTTTCCCGTTTTTTTGTTTGTTTGTTTGTTTCCCCTCCAACATCTCCCACGTTCCTCCTCACTCCCTCTAAAATTGACGACCTCTTTTTGCTCATCTTGTCTCTGCCTATGTGGGGTTGAGTTCATCTAAGTACGGCTTTTGTACACATGATTTCAGGACTGACTGTTTTGCACTGGATACCCCTGCACCGCCTGCCCAAGGGAAGATCTTGGAAGAGGGGGCAGAAAGAACCTGGATGCCAGGCAGTCAGCTGTGACGTCCTGTCTCCTAGAAATGACAGGGAAGGCCTGCCTGAATAAATGTCTTTTACAGCTATTTAGGTAACACATGTTTTCTCCACTTGAGAAACTGTTTCTAGATTTTCATAGTTTGGAACCTGTTTAGAGACCATCATTCCGATGAGGAAAACTACAGAACACCAGAAGCTGTCTTTCCGATGTGTCTGTCTGTCAGCGGGTGGATTGAGTGAGAACGAAAGTTTTGGGGAGTCAAAGACCCAAAGTCAGAGGATGACTTTGGAGAAATAACAAACTTCTCTGACCTCCTCCTCCGCTTCCTGTCTCCCTTCCCCCTCCCTTAAAAAAGCCTTATTGATTTCGTGGTGGGAAGAGGGACAGCACACAGGCACCGCTGATGTGGAGAGCGGAGGGCAGCTTGCTGTCTCTGTCAGACTTAGGACTGCTTGCAAGCACCTTTACTGCCTTAGCTATCTTGCTGGCCCCATCTAGCTGCTTCAGGTGGGGACAGTGTACAGAATCCTGAGCACGCTGGTATGGTGGGCGCTGTGACTTCTCAGACGGACTCCCCGGGCTCTCTATACCCAGTGGGCACTTCCGCTAAGAGGAATTCTGAAAGAAAAAAATAAGGGGGGTATTTTTTACCTAATGGTTCTTGGGAAGTGACTTTTAAACGAGGGTAGATTGTGTGGGGGTGGGGCGGGGCGGGATGAGGGTGGAATATTCCTTAACACCGTCAGCAGCTGTGAGGTGAAGGCAGAAGGATCAAGTTGGAGGCTCACCTGGGCAGGTTACACGAGGCTGCCTCAAAATTAAAAACAAAAGCAAAACAAAAAACAACAAAACCCCTCACAGAAAGGGTCAATAACGCTTCTACACCCGTCTTTCTGTCCACCTGTTTCTACACAATCCTCTGCAAACTGTCCTTTGCCCTAGCTAACCCTGGGGACCTTTTGAACACATACTGATGTACGTAGCCCGGAAACGTAGGGGTTTTGTTCGTGCTGCTCCTGGTGAAGTTAGGAAGCCCTGGGAGGGTTCTGTCCAAAATGTCCTGCCAGCTTCAGGTGGAGCTCTGTAGTCTGGTTCACGAACGGAGGCGAGCCATCGTCTGGAAGCTCCTGGTTTCAGGCCGCAAAGCGCAAGGGCAGGGCGACCGCTGGGGTCTGCTGCTGTGGGCTCACCAGGGTTCTCCAGACTGTGGCTGCAGAAGGTGCGCTTGCATTCCACATGCCTGTCCGACACGCCTCCCATCCCACTACTTGTCAGGGGATTATCAGAACCAAGACTCGCTAATGAAGAAGCCCATCCCCACCAACTTGTTGATTCCTAGACGGAGGGACTGCAATTTATTAATCCCATAGAACATAGTACGGACACTTAACACGGCAGAATAGAACTGGCCAAGGAAGCGGACGAGCCGGGCGTTGGTGGCACATGCTTGCAATCCCAGTACTCAGGAGGCCGAGGCAGGAGGATTGCTTTGAGTTCGAGGCGAGTCCGGGCCACAGAGCGAGCTCAAAAGAAATGCAATGTACGCCTGAAGGGGTCAAACACCACTCGGGGAGGAATGGGTGGGGGTAGCCGGGGTGGCGGAAGGCAGGGCGGGCGGGGCAGGGCGGGGCGGGGTGGACAGGGTGGACTCGGGGCGGGGCGGGGTGGACTCGGGGGGGAGCCTGGCTGCAGGCTCCCCGGGCGACTTCCCTTTATAAGGGCGTCTGCTCCTCCTGCCTCCCACAGACACCGCAGGCGGAGCCAGGTGTCGCGCCAGAGATCCGGCGGGCCGAGGCGGTGCGGGAGCCTCGCACGTCGGGGGCGATCGCGCCATGCCCGGAGCCGAGGAGGCGCTGGACCTGCCTGCGTGGAGCCGCGCCCCGGACCCGGCCCGGGACCCCGGCCACAGGTGGGTACTCCCCTGGGGCGCCACGTCTTGTGGCCTCCTGGATTCCAGCGTCATCTCCTTCCGGGACTGGCCCAGCCGCGGTGTCCCTGCGCCCATACCTGGTTCCCGCCTCCAGCTAGTGGCCACGTAGAGAAAGTCCCTCGCCACGCCGGCCGGCAGAGCAGCGCCCGGGGTCGCCCAGCTCTGGAGGAAGGCAGTGGCCGCGGGTGGGGACGCGGGGGCGTGGCGGGAGAACCCGGGCCAGGCTCACACAGCCGCCGCGGGGCCTGGGGCTGCAATCAGAGCGCTGGCTGGAAGGGTAAAAGGCTTTGGATCACTCCAGGCTTCCACTTGGGGGTTGATGTCCCTCGGGGCGGGAAATGGGCGAGCAGTGGATCCCCTGTCCAGCTCCTTCTAGACCCCGGAGCCCTGGAAAGTTCCAAAGGCGGACAGAGAGCTGGCCTTGCACCCTGACGGTTTTCCCAGGTAAGGGCCCTGGAGAGAGATGAAATGTTATTAGGTTAAAGTCCTGGTGAGGCTTTTTCTGGAGACAGGACTCTGAAAGTTCCAGGTTGACTACACTGGAGCCTTCTTCCTACCTTGGGCAGGCCCACGCTAACTACATGCACTTAGTTAAATAAGGCCAGTTTTTACCTTCCGGAACAAACAGGCCTTTTCTTAGGTGGGAGGGTTTCGGTGTGGTCAACCCTGGTTTCTCCAGCTCTATGAAAAAGCGTTCAGTCAAGCCCGATGGCTCTGCCAAGAGGCCCCTCCTATGTACTTAAACTTCTGCTGGCCCACAGTTGAGCCAAGAGGAGAGGTGGGGACAAAGTGGCCTTTGGCTCCTGCTTGCTGCTCTTAAAACAAATAGTGGTGGGCTGTTAAAGTTTTCTAAGGCAGCCAGGAGCAGCTCCTGCAGTCCCAGCAGGGTGCTCTCAAGGCCACCAAGGAAAAGTGAACCAGAAGGGAATTTACTTAGTCTGTGATCATTTCCGAGTGGATAATTTTCTGCAAGGGTAGCATAGATTTCCCAGAACTTTGAAAGACCGATTTTGAATTATAAAACCTACATTGGTGGGGCTAGAGAGGCGGTTCCCTGTGAGTTCAAAGATGGGGTCGGAGCAGCAACAACCAGGTAAAAATACTCAGCGCCTGTAATCATAACACAGGAGGGGCAGGAGACAGGACCCCAAAGTTCACTGGCCAGCCAGTCTCCTGACCAATGGGAGACCATGTCTCAAAAGAGGCCTGCTTCGTTTCTGAGAATGACTCACAAGGTCGTCCCCAGAGGCACAACACGTGTGCACACTTTTGCATGTAAACGAATATACACACATTGGTAAAAAAAAAAAAAAAAAAAAAAGGTTCAACTTTGACAACTGTAATGGGTTGTGAGTGTCACATCAAAATGACTAATGTCTTACAATCACAAACTACCTCTCTGAAGTAGACGAGCTTATTTGTAATTGGCCACATGGGTAGAAGTTGTGCACCCTCTGCTCTGTCTTATCCCTAAAGGCACTGTCCTCAAAAGTAAGGCGCAAATGCCTTTGCGTTCATGGGCTCGCTGTGTTCATATTGGGTTCGATGCATAACCTTCAGTTTTATTTTCATTTGACATTTTTCCTAGCACATTTCATTCAGGGCTTAAATGGTTTTTTGGCATATTCTGTGTCTTTGCAAGCTGTGTGCATGGCTAAAGGGCACAGACTTGATGTTCATGGAGACAGAGTTTGAAGACTTGCAGATGTGAAATATACCACAGGCAGGTGCCTGGCTGTCCAGTGCTAGTGGGGAGATAAGACCATGTTGGTGTAAACTGAGAACAGAAGGGAGGTGATGCAGGAGGTGGAACAATTGCCAGTGGCTACCAGGATGCAAGTCCTGTAATTTTGTGTACAAGGGACCAAGGATGCAACTCTCTCTGGAAGTGGGTTGTGAACTCTGCACTGCCAGGCGCTGCTCATGGTATCCACGGCATTCTACACTAACAGCACGTGTCTGGGGCAATTTATAGGTTTTCCTTGTAGAGTCTGAGTGCTGCTAAGATTTTCGCTCATCTTCCTCTTTAAATCTCAAGACGTGTTAAGCTCCTGTTCACCTGAACTGGCCCCTCCCCATGGCACACCGTTCTCACTCAGCCTTCCTTAAGCCAGGTCCTACGGCCAGGATCTGTTTATTAAATGGGCACCTCTCATGTAACCTCCAATATTGAGACTTTCACATTCTTCTCTTTCAAGGAGGTTGATTTTTATTTATAAAAAATGTCACAACACTGAAGTCTGCCAACAATGGGAGAAGACTTGGAACACATTTTGAATGGAACTCTGGGGAATGGAGAACTGAAAGTCAGGGGCCACACAGTTGGAAGCTAATCTCTCTGGCCAATGGCTTCCCCATCAGTGACATGAAGCCTAAATTAAGACTGTTTTTCTAACTTAGTGGAAAAAAAAAAACAAAAGCTGACAGCCAGGTGGCTTCTTGTGGCTGAGGTTTGTGAGTAAAAACAGTTGCCAAAGAAAGCCAACTTGGCCCTAAAACTTAAAGTGAGCCATGCTCAGCTTATTGAGTTTAATTTCTCAATATCACTTCTTAGGAATGAAATGACTCTTTAGAGCACCTGTGTGTGTGTGTACATGTGTCTGTGTGCATGCTGTGTGTGTGTGTGTGTGTGTGTGTGTGTATGTGTGCTGTGTAAGTGCCCATGGGAGCAGAAGGGGGCTTCTTATCATTTGGAGCTGAGGTAATGGGTGACAGCCAGGATCCGTACTCGGGTCCTCTGGAATAGCAGCAAACACTTTTAACCTTGGTGCCTCTGCTCCAGCCCCAGACACTTAAAAAAAAAAAAAAAAAAAAAAAAAAAAAAAAAAAAAAAGAAGCAGAATACAGCATTCTATTCAGTGTGGGTTGTGTCCATCTGTGTTCACTTGCTTCTGCAGCCACTTGGACTTCCCCTCCCAAGTCTTTTCCAACCCATCTGAAGAAGAAACCCTGTTCTGTTGTGAGCCCGTTGCCGGGCTCTTTCTCCCTTAAGAGGAAAGACTTTGTAGGCACAGGTGTTCAACTTCCTCCCTTCTCAGAAGGCTGACTTCGTCTCTTCTCTGTCAAAAGTTATCTTTTTTTTCCTTTCTTTGAAATATGTCTTCATGATTTCAGCTAAAAATTCCTGCTGGGTAGTAATAAGTAACTAACTCATGAGGCCAAAGATTCTGGAATATTGTCCTCCATGTTCCAATTCTTGAAGACCCATGGTTTAAATGATGGACTTTAAGAGGGAAATCCTATTACCCATGCCACATTTCCAAGAGATGTGGCCTACCAAGAGACTCACAGGCTTGGTGAGCAGGACATCAGAATCAGATAGTTGTTGAAAACTTTAGGAAAGAAAAGGTTAGTTAGGGCAGGCCATCATTGCATCTGTAGTCCTCCCCTTTCACAGTCTGTTTTCCCGAGAAGCAGTGACTCCCTGCTTCCGTGGGCCCTAGGGAGAAGATTCTTCTTATGTTTTCAGAAAGAGTGTGACTTGTTGAGAAAAAGCACTTTGAACATGTGCATCTCTACTTCTGCATTCCTGGTAGTCTGAGGCAATGAAGAGGAGAGCAGGGATGGTTTCACAGGAACTCAGCAGCACAGCTGTCTTCAAGGAAACCCTGAAACTTGTGCGTGCTCCTCTTCTGTTGAGAGGACTGGTGGCATCGGAAAGCCCCTTTGGCTTCTGTCAGGGCTCTTCCAGGGATCTAGTGACCACACACTTATCTTTCCAGAGATATACCGAGAAGGGAACCAGAGTTTACTTTTTTTTTTAAATAACCTCCTTGACTTGGGCAACAGTTAACTTCTCCTAGAAGACCAGGAATTCACGAGGAAATTAGTTCGTAACAGGAAATGGAGTGAAGAAGTCACATGGGAGTTGTCAGGAGTGGACAGTCTTCATTGGCCAGACTGGCCCTATGACACTTGTCCTGGGGCCCACATAGCCACCATTGTGGGACCCCACATTTACCCATTCAGACTTAGCCTCTGTCCACTCTGTCTTCCCACTCATAACACACGAAGCAAGGGCAAGAGGGTAGCTGCTTCCTTGATACACACTAGACACCTTACTTTAACCTTAATTAAGTTACTTTAACTTGTGATAGAAACTAAATAATTGTCAGGTTACTCACCAACACTGAAGAACATAGAGAAAACATGAGGAAAATTAAGATCACTTAAGAAACACTCCCAGAATCTTGTGGGTAGGCAATGCTTTGTTTCTTTTTGTTTGCTAGCTCTAGATGTTTTGAAATGCTGACATATGGACACAAACACTGACATTTTCAAAAATAATGGGACTGTACTATATTTATTTTATAACTAAAAATGTAATAGGTATTTACTGGTTTATACACAGTTTCAAGCCTGGTTGCAATGAATAAGTTTATAATCATCTTAATAGATAGCAATGACCAAATTTGCAGAAAAAATACATAAAATGTTGGTTCCTCAATCGTACAAACACTCATAGATAATGAACAGAGTGCCTTTTAGTACTTACATCTCTCCCAGTAGACTTCCCCCTGTATTTGATACAGGAGAGTTAAGCTGGATTTGCACCGACCTGATTGCTATAGGAGTTCAGGTAGTAAATGCCCACCTGCTTTCCAGACCCTTTGCCCATACCGGGCTGTCTTTTTCTTATTAATAGTTAGGGCTATTAGTAACCCCGCACCTATTAGTTACTATCAGCAGTAAGCTTTTGGCTGTTTCAGTATTTTGCAGACCTTTCCCAAAACTTCCTTTTGACTCTGCTTGTCTGTGTGTGTGTGTTCCTGTTTGTGTGCATTTACATGGATGTGAATGCACAGGGGAGCCTCTTCCTCAGTCATGCTAAGCTTTTTGTTTACTGAGACAGAATTTCTTGCTAAAACCGTAGCAGTCCAGTTAGCCAGCTTATCCAGTTAGCCAGCTTGCCCAGAGGGCCCTACTTGTGCTTCCAGAGTACTGGGATTACAGATGGCGCTCACACCCGCCTGGCTTTTGTATGCTTCTGGGGATTGAACACTGGTCCCCTCACTTGCTCAGGGAGCATGTTATCCACTGGGCCATCTCCCCAGCCCACTGTCTTTTGACTCTTTGAAGTGTTAAACTTGGAGGCCGTGTTGTTTTGCCAGTCATTCCCATGCCTTCTGAGTGTCTCTGTATTTAGAAAGACACATTCTTTTTCTAAATTTTATATCTGATTTATTTTTTAATGCAAACATTTCTTTTGTTGTTGTTATTGTTGTCTTTTTTTGTTTTCTGTTTCTGGGAAGACTATTTGGTCAAACCAGCAGATCACCGTGTTAGTAATTATCAAGTTGATTCTATAAATGAAACAAATCAAAAACAGAATTAGTGAATAAAATAAAGTAGTATTTCTATCAGGAAACTGGGCACCTAAACCACCTAGAACCTTCTAATCATCCTGGCTAAACATGACTTTATTATTTCATTCATTTGCTCTTTCTAGCACTTTCCATTTTTGGTTGTTATGTAGTTAATATTACTGTTGCTATGCTTTGATTTTAAAGGGCACTGACTGAGAAAAAGTTTATGTAGCCAGAGTAGTTGCTTCATTCATTGATTCATTTCATTTCTTCCAAGTGATATTCATTGAATACCTACTGTGTGTTAGGTAGTTTATACCTACTGTGTGTTAGGTAGTTTGCTGCATGCTGCCAGATACAGTGGAGCAGGGCTTAAGGAAACACTCAGAGGAAAACCAGTTGTGATATTGAATCAGAGGAAAATAAAGGTTGCAATAAGGAATAGAAAGGCCACTTGTTGTAATGGGGGCATGAGTAGCTGGGCCTCTCTAGGTGGGCTGTAATCCCAACTATTTGGGAGGCTGACGCAGGAGGATCTCTAGTTCAAGACATGCTCTGGAAACAGTGAGTTTAAGGCTGGTGTGGACAACTTAGTGAGACCCTACGTCAAAATAAAAAGTAAAAAGAAGGTTGGGAGTGTAGCCTAAGAGCACTTGCTTTCCATGTTTAAGGTCCAAGATCCAGTGCTCAGTCCTGCAAAGAAAACCCCCCAAGGCCTCTGTAAAAAGGTGACATCTAGCTGAGAAACTCCGAAGACAGGAAGGACCCAGATATGCAAAGAGCTGGGGAAACACCAAGTGCAAACCCCCAGGTGAGGGGAATGCTGACTCTCTGGGCTCAGTGAGGAAGCAGAGGACTGTGGGAAGGAGTGGGCTGGAGTCTCGTAAGCAATGCCAGAAGGTGGTGGGAGGCTCAGTGCTTATTCTGAGAGGAGCAGAAAGTCCCAGAGCTGTTTTCAGCTGGGAAATGATGTCTAACTTGGGAAATGAGCTGAAATCAATGTAAAGGTAACTAAGTCAGTCTTACGCATCCCCTTCTAGCTGTGATGTGGGAAGCCAGGCCTGTGATCAAGAAAGAGAGAGATGCTTAGAGCAGAGAGGGGCTGTGGTAGGAGCAGAGCTGAGAAGGCTCCGGATGAGGGAAGATTAACAGATGAGATGTGAGAGTGTTCGCTTCTCAGTGCCATAGCCTGGGAATCTCGATGCCCACTTCATACGGCATGCCAACCGGGCCAAAACGTCTAGGACCTAGGGCCCATTCGGCTCTACCGCAAAGCTGGCAAGGAACCATAGACTCGTCTGGAAGGATGTCACAGGCGGCTGCACCGAGGAGGCAGGTAGAGGATAGGTTTGGGAGTTCTAGACCTGGGGGCGGAGTTTCCAGGAAGGAGGGAGCAAGGCAAAGGGGTGGAAAGCCCCACAGGTGCTTAGTGTTTGAAGGCACAGGATGGGATAAGCTTAGAATACAAGCCAGATAATAGAAGAGCCATGGGACCATGGCCTGGCATCTAATCTAAAGGTCAGACAGAAGAGAAGAGAACCCAGTGAAGGAGAATGAGGGGGCCAGTGAGGTGGAAGGAAGCCAAAGAAATGAAATGTCCCAGAAGCTGAGAGAAGGGCGGTGCCAGAAAGATGGCAGTTAGCTGCGTTGCTTAGCCACCAGCCCCAGAAGTGTTGGGGACCCGCAGGCTGTTTACTCTGAAAAGTATTATGGAGCAAAGGAAACAGAAACCAGTTGTGCGGGTTGTGTTCTCTTTACTGTGACAAAATACCCGACTTAAAAGCAAGTCCAGGAAAGGAGGGTTTGTTTCCGCTCATCGTTGTAGGTTACGGTCCATCATGGCCGGGAAGTCACGGCCGGCCGCGGGAGTGTGAGGCAGATGGTCGCATGCATCCAGAGTCAGGAAGCAGAGAGATGACCAGCGCTCAGCTCACATTCTCCTTTTATTCAGCAGAGGAACGCAGCCCAGGCAACAGTGCACCCACATTTAGGCTGGGTCTCCCCACCTCAATGAATTCCTCACAGAATGCTCAGAGGTTCCTCTCCCGAGGCCTGTGGTTTCTTTTCTTCTTATTCGGGTCACACGAGAGCATAGATGTCGCCTGAAGTTAGGCATTAGGTGTTTTGCCAAGTTGTCATACATTTTCCACTGAAGTCATATCAGAACTTGACGTGCCTTCTCCGTTCCTGATGATCCGTTAGTCCTTAAGAAGCACTAACTCAGGTGTCAAGAAAAAACCAAAGACAGAGGTCTCAGTAAAAACCAGAGTTTTGTATTGGAGCCTGTATCAAGTTCAGGGTACCTGCTTGCCTCCTTGGTAGCATGAGGAGGTAGCCACAGGCCACTTCCCAAGCAGGCCAGTCGTTAGAATCATCCTGTCACTTTTGTCAGGCAGAGTAAGGGTCAGCCAAGTGGAAGTTCAACACAATAGCAGTCTGGAGTGGCCGCATCTTTGCCAGCAGGGTGCCATTATTGCACCTGAGGTAGGCATTTCTCAGAAGCAAAGGCCAAGAACCTTTGTCTTGTTCCACAGTGAAATGTTATGATCCCAAAACAGTTAAGCATTGTTGATAGTTGTCTTTCAACATGTCAGGCTTCCACAGACTTAGTTTGATAAACTAGAATTGCCCTAAGCCCAACCATCACACGGTCCCGTTACTTAGGGAAGGGTAGGCTTTCTTAGGAGCCAGCACAGCAGTGGCCGGCTTCCTTTTTCTTCCCACCACCTGACCAGCCACAGGCTTCATCTTACATCCACATTTTCTAGCATTTGTTCAACCCATTATCTGGCTGAGTTTCTAGTCTATTCCATATTTTATTTTAACACGGTGTTTTCCCTGCCTGGCCTGGAGAAGGTGATTTGGTGATTTGGTCTTTGATAGTGTTATTTGATAGGCTTATAAAAGATTAGGGGCTAGGACCTTGGTTTGGTCAGTCAAGGGCTTGCTGCATGAACGAGAGGAATAGAGCTCAATCTTTAGTATTTACAAAAGCTTCTGTGCCTCCTGCCTGTAACCCTAGCGTTGGGGCGGGGGCGGGGCAGACACCGGAAGATCCTTAGGGCCCTCTGGTCCGCTAGCTAGTCTAACCCAGCTTCAGTGAGAGGCGCTTTCATCTTCATCATTGTTGTCATCAGCATAGTGAGGGGGACAGCCGATACCAACCTCTGCCTTCCACAGTGCGTGCACATGTGCGCGCACACATAGGTATACATGTATGTGTACAACAGTGGGGGCCATGCATTTCCTTTGACTTAGTTAAACTAGTAATTTGCAAATGCTCTCCTGACATGTTTCTTGCAGTGCCAGTGCGTGGCTGCTGCAGCTAACGGGCTGGCATCATTAGATCTGCACAGGTGCCTATGGTTTAGGCAGTGGTGGAGCCGTTCTCACCTCCCCTCACGTGGAGCTTTTGCCTTTTTTCTGGATCTGTTGCTGATCGCTATCTCGCTGGTGGGAGCTGCAGCCTTTCTCCTGCCTTCTGACCTCATTCATGCTCATGAACATGAGTGAATGCTGTCTTCAAGCCCCTGTGCCCATCTCCAAGCCGGTATTCCCCACCAGAGAGTGATGGGAACTTGTCTGTCGAATGAATGAATGGATGATTTGTCCTGACATATTGCCCGCTCTTCTTTTACTTTTTTTCTGTCTCTTTTTTTTTTTACCCCCCTCTGTTGTTGCTATAGCAATGTCTGTGCCTTTACAATAAATACCCTCACCTACTAGGCAGCTGGACAAAACTACAAACCGGGAAGAGGGGAATAAGAAAGAACTTTCAGGAAAGTCCCAATAACTTATACATTTAAACTTTTCCCTTGACATACTAGAATTTTTGAGCCCAAATAATATTTACTTTTATCCAAAATTTAGGTGTTTTAAAATCTAAGTCAAATTCATCTTGACCGTTCATTATGTCAACTTTTTTTTCTGTATGTCTGTCATTCTATCAACTGGTCTCACCCCACTGATTCTTCCAGGGTGGAGGGACATGCTTTTTAGGAGAGTTAAACACGTTTAATCCTTCCCATTAGAAACATTGTGACACCTATTGAGTTAAGGAACAATCTGGAATGACACAGTAGTTCAGATAAGTCATGATGAGTTTTACTTTCCTGCTTTGCTACCTCTTATTATCTTGGCAGTTTGAAACTTTGTTGCTTTTGTTATCTTTTTCTGGTTTAGCCTGAGGCATCTGAGTGTGTGTGTGTGTGTGTGTGTGTGTGTGTGTGTGTGTGTGGTGTGAGTGTGTGTGTGTGTGTGTGTGAGTGTGTGTGAGTGTGTGTGTGTGCGTGCGAGTGTGCGTGCATGCGCGCGCTATGTCTTGGGGATGCCTCTGGTCTCTGCTCCCCTGGAAATGAGAGTACAGCATACATCATCATGATTGGCACTTTTCATGTAGGCTCTAGGAAATCAGACTCAGTTCCTGCTTATAAAGCAAGATCTTTACCAGGTGCTTCATCTCCACAGCTCTGCGGCCTTCTTACTAAAGGGTCTTGGGGCAGCCAAAGGACTCAGGAGCGCACATTATTGGACGCTCTTGAAGCTGCTGGGCGTCATTGCATAGTCCTCTGCCCCAGGACATACCATACATCAGTTATAGCTCCTGACACATCTTACAGTGCTTCTGCCTGTTCTCACATCTTCCAGTGGCCTGAGTTCTAGAAGACACAGAAATGTCTCCAGCAGCCGTTGGCTCTCCAGACATTCACTTGACCAAATGCCCTGTGCTTTTACTGTTTTATGAAAAAACAAGCTCTTCCTTCAGGTTCAGAATTTCTTGCATAGTCTCTCCTTTTCCTTCCTCCTTCCCCTCCCTCTCACTCTTGTGTGTGTGTGTGTGTGTGTGTGAGTGTGTGTGTTTGTGTGAGTGTGTGTGTTTGTGTGTGTGTTTGTGTGAGTGTGTGTGTTTGTGTGTGTGTTTGTGTGTGTGTGAGTGTGTGAGTGTGTGTGAGTGTGTGTGTGTGTGTGAGTGTGTGTGTGAGTGTGTGTGTGAGTGTGTGAGTGTGTGTGAGTATGTGTGTGTGAGTGTGTGTGTGAGTGTGTGAGTGTGAGTGTGTGTGAGTGTGTGAGTGTGAGTGTGTGAGTGTGCGTGTGAGTGTGTGAGTGTGTGAGTGTGTGTGTGAGTGTGTGTGTGTGTGAGTGAGTGTGTGTGTGTGTGTGTGTGAGTGAGTGTGTGTGTGTGTGTGTGTGTGTGTGTGTGTGTGTGTGTGTGTGTGTGTTCTCCTTATGTCAGGGCTCTAGTGATCCAGTACACATCTTTTCACATTTAGTCAATGAAAAGCATACCATGAAATGCCAAAGTGGATCCTTTAGGCTAACATGACAGTTGTTGACTCTAAAGTTATCACTTGCACAACCTTAAGAGCTCACATTTGTCTTCACGAGGCTCTAAAGCTCTTTTTTTTTTTTTTTTGGTTTTTCGAGACAGGGTTTCTCTGTGTGGCTTTGAAGACTATCCTGGCACTTGCTCTGTAGACCAGCCTGGCCTCCAACTCACAGAGATCCACCTGCCTCTGCCTCCTGAGTGCTGGGATTAAAGGCGTGCGCCACCAGCGCCCGGCTCTAAAGTTCTTTTGTGAGCAGCTGACTCAGGCTCAGGCAGACGGCGCTGGGTCCCTCCATCTCCCCAGTCAAGTGCTTGTGGCTTTGACATCTGTGTATTATGACCATGAGAGGGTTCTCCTCGCATTTGAACCCTTTACCTCACAGTCAGAACTTTGTGTCTGCAATCATGGGTACACTGTGGTGCAACCCTCACTCACTTGCTTAACAATGATGTGTTGCCAAGTCTCTCCTGCTGGAGCTTGAGCATGTGACCTTTAACAAACCTTCTCACCCCCATGTCCTGTCCCAAGCACCCAGCCCACAGAGTAAGTGACTATTCAGTCAGTTAGGCTGACTAAGGAGCTGCCTATAGCACACTCAGTGCAAACACATACATAGTCTGAACTCACTGGCTGGCCTGGAACTCATTATGGATGGCAGGTTGGCCTAGAAGTCCTTAAAGTCCTCTTGTCCCAGCTTGTGGAGTGCTGAAATTATAGACACGGGCCACAATATCTAGCTTCGTCTTTGAAATGAGACTTCTTTAGTAGTTGGTTTATCATTACTTTCTAAAAAAGGGTATTTTGTTTATTAAAGTTTATCTTATAAGTATTTCACCCATGCTGGGTGGTGTTCACAGCTGCTTTTAACTTTATTTTTAAAAATTTTTAAAGGTTTATTTATTATGTATAGAGTGTTCTGCCTACCTGTATTCCTGCACACTAGAAGAGGGCACCAGATCTCATTATAGATGGTTGTGAGCCACCATGTGGTTGCTGGGAATCGAACTCAGGACCTCTGGAAGAGCAGCTATAATGTGGGAACTACCAATATAGAGTCAGGTAAAAATACAAGGGTATTTATTAGGGAAAAGCCTTTCTTACAGAGTGACCTAGCCAGCATGCAGGGCAGCAGTAAGTACAGCAAGCCAAAGATAAAAAGGAAGAAGGGAAGCCCACGTGCGTGTTCCTCACTCTTAAACCTTCTCTTCTTCACCATGACCACGCCCTCACAGGCACGTGGTCAGGCACACTTGTAGCCAGCCCCTAGCAGGCGTGATTACAGTGTCCCCTACAGTTCCCCTTTTAGTCTAAAAGAGGATTAAAACTTAACAGTGTAAAGTGTCCAAAATGAACAATCATAAAAGTGAAATATAAGAAGACACAACAATCTGCTTATGTCACATCATAACTATCTATTTTAACTAAACCCTAAAGTCATCTGAGAGAGGTGTCCAAGCCTGAACACCTCCTTTCAATCACCGTAACCACGCCTGCTAGGGGCTGGCTACAGGTGTCCCCTACACAGCTAGTGCTCTTAACTTCTGAGCCACCTCTGCAGCCCTTAATTTTTATTTTGTATTTCTGTATATGGGTGTATTACCTGCATATAGCTCTGTGCACCATATGTGTGTAGTAACTGTAGAGTCCAGGAGAGGGCATTGGATCCCCTAGGGTTGAAGACAGACAGTCGTTAGCCACGTATGGATGCTGGGAATTGAACTTGGGTCCTCTGGAAGAGCAGTCAGTGCTGTTAACCACTGAGCCATCTCTCCGGCCCCAGCTAGGCTCTTTTCTAAGGCGTCCAGTCCTAATGCAGGTAGTGGTGTATGCTCACTTTCTGCCACATTCTAAGCTATATTGTTACTTGGCTGCCATTGCTCTGCTTCTGTTTAATTAGATGCTGGCCATATCTCACAAGTTACCTGTTAGCTTGTTCCAAGTCCCTGGAGGCTCATCCACTGCATATCCGAGCACACAGCTGGAACCCCTCCACTCAAGCAACCCAACACTTTGAAGTACCCTAGCCACCTAGCGTTGAGTCTCACTGGTTTTGGTTTATGGCTAGTGTGTCTGGGAATGGGGTTGCTTTTTCATTTCCTCTTTCTTTGGAAATAGGATATGGAGTCAGTCTGGTCTTCAGGGTAGCTGTAGCAGCAGTTTCTCAGCCTGCTTCCTGAGAGGGGAGTGCTTTGGGGTACACATCTGCATGAGAGAGGAATCCACTGTCAGCTCATGGAGGGACCTGGTCTGAGCTCTGGTTTCTTGGTCTCCTTTCAGGAAACCACACACCTACCGAGTCCCAGAGTGCATGAGTGGCAGTTGGCGGCAGCTGTAGACACTTGGAGAGATTGCCCCAGGAGCCGTCTACTATCAGACCCTCCGTCTTTACAGGCTCTTCCCCAGGCACCTTCACGCAGCATGGGCCTTCCGTAGGAACCACTTTCTCCAGCTCTCTCTGTGTCCTGGGTAGTTTTGTGTCAACTTGACACAAGCTCGAGTCATCCGAGGGAAAGGAACCTCAGTTGAGGAAATGCCTCCATGAGATCCAGCTGTAAGGCATTTTCTCATTAGTGATCAATGGGGGAGGTCCAGCCCATTGTGGGTGGTGCCATCACTGGGCTGGTGGTCCTGGGTTCTATATGAAAGCAGTCTGAGGAAGCCAGGAAAAGCAAGCCAGTAAGAAGCTCCCCTCCATGGCCTCTGCATCAGCTCCTGCTTCTAGGTTCCTGCCCTGTTTGAATTCCTGTCCAGACTTCCTTCAGTGGTGAACAGCAACGTGAAACTATAAGCCAAATAAATGCTTTGCTCTCCAACTTGCTTAATGGTTATGGTGTTTCCTCACAGAAACAGAAACCATAGCTAAGACACTCTCTCGTCTTCTTTCTCCCTTCTCTTTTCTTCCCCCTCTGTCTTCGCATGCCTTCGTTCCTTCATTCCATCCTTCTTCATTTATTCATTTCTTACCTCCTTTTTTATTTCTGGCAGGATGGTTCTAGCTAACCTAGTGTACCAATCTTAGAAATGAGATTTAAAAAAGAAAGGGAAAAGAAAATCAATTTAGAAAGAGAAAGCCAGAGCCAGGGAGATGGCTCAGTATGTAAAGGCGGTTGCTGTGGAAGACTGGTGGTCTGGGTTCAATCCTACAAAAAGGTGGGTGGAGAGAACGGGCTCCACTAAGCTCTCCTCTGTTCTCCCTCAAACATCATGATGTGCATGACCCACCCTGTCACACCTTTCAGCTTCTTTTAAAGTTGTTAGTCCAGGTAGACAACACAGATCATAGACGTGTGAGACATTGTTAAATAATCTCTATAAGAAAATCCCCAGGAATAACCATAAGCTCCCCAAGAAATCTGTAACTTGAGCAATCCTGGCCCAGCAGTACTTACTTACTCATGAAGACACTGCCTCCTCAAACTGACACAAGCCTCCTCCACTTAAGCTTGATCTGAAAGTCTTGAGATAGACAGCTTCAGAGATGGTTGGAGCCAGGAACTCTGGTGTTGGGGGACATTTGTTTACACTGTGTGAAGAAGTGTCACTGATTGGTTTACTAAAGAGCTGAATGCTCACAGCTAATCAGCAGAGTATGGGCGGGACTTAGGGGAAAGAGAGGAACTTGGATGAATCTAGGGCATGTGCAGGAGATGCCAGCAAGACACGGAGCAAGCTGGATGCACAAAATGGAGGAGAGGTAAAAATGCGAGTGTCAGAACATAGATTAATATGAGCTAGCTGGAAACAAGCTATATGAGCTAGTTATATGAGCTAGCTGGAAACAAGGTTAAGCTAAAGACCAAGAATTTATAACTAATAATAAGTCTCCATGACATTATTTGGGCCTGGTGGTCAAAAAGAAACTCCTCCTACACTCTGACATCACTATTAAACTTGGCGTCTGTCCCCTCTAACTTCTGGGGTGAGCTCCAGCTCCCGGAAGCTCTCACCTATGGTGGAAGATTCCCCCTCAGATTGCCAAATTCACAGCCACAGCCCATTCTTTCAGTCTATGGTCTCTGATCTTTGTTGACTCTGTCCCAACAGTAAGAGTTTATCAAATACTCCTATTATAATCATACTGATTACATGCTACTGTTAAATATACTTTACACATTGTTCTATTATGCTACATATGCAATTTAGGTTAATTTTGTGTTATACATGTTCTATGCTATATTAACTACTAATAACATTCATGTTTTTAGTTTTAGGGGTTACAAATGCAAGCATCAATAATTTCTATACCCCCGGCATATTTTGCACTCCTCACTTTGGAGACTTTATTAAACGACATCTGTCTCATCAGTTATGGTTACAGTTATGTAACCATATCTCTTTGGTTGTCTCTGGCCTTGGTGAATCACAAGTCTAGCCATGAGTTTAGAGTTAATGAACTAAGTTCACAAAAATATGCCTGGACGTAGCAGAGAGCTGCTATTATAGCTTTCTCAAGCTGTTTACGTTTTAGAATTAAATGTTTATTCTTTGACAATTTCAGGCATGTATGTAATGTGTTACTATCATATCCCCCACCACTCTCTCTTCTGGAGTCTCATAATCACTGATATTTATCCATGAGTGGGGGACATAATCCTTCTCAAACTTATAGAATAAAGATTCTCTAATTCCTTAACAATTTAATGCTGTTTATCTATATCAAATGTCAATCATTTCAAAACCAAGTGTCATGAGAGATTCCCATCTGGTTTTATTGGTGTAACAGCTCACACTGAGAAACTCTCACATTTTCACTCTCTCACACACTTCCTTCTAACTCTGTAGGAACAGGAGGCGCTGTATACTGAGATGTAAGAAATGACAGGCAAAGCTGTTAATTCTCATAGTGGGCATTTTGAATGAGATGGGTGGTTATATACAAAGGCAGGTTAACAAAGGCGTGGAACCCTCTTTTGGGTTTCTAGAGACGAGAGGTTCACTGGTCTGAGGGTCCTGCGTCTGGGGAGCCAGGTAAAGTATGTGAGCAGGAAGTGCAGACCAGGAGTGCTGTGAGAAACGGGCTGTTCCTGTTCGGGGTATTTAAACACTGTCTTCTGTGGCAGAAGCGCAGTGGCATCTCTTGATTCTGAGGTGAGGGAAGTGTGTCTGAGGGAAGACCTGAAGTTCTACTTCATGAACCCCTGTGAGAAATACCGAGCCAGACGCCAGATCCCGTGGAAGCTGGGCTTGCAGATCCTGAAGATAGCCATGGTAACCACACAGGTAACTCACACAATGACTCCTTCCTTCCCCTGAGGTCAAAGCATTTCCATGTGCCCTGCTCGATGATCAGCAAGACTCACACTCAAGTTCATGAAACAAAAATTAAGTCACCTCCAGGGGGCAGAGGGCAGAGGGCAGGGTGAAGTTCAGTTCCGATGACCTGGGGTGATGTATTATTTATGATTTAATAAAGCTTGCCTGAGGGTTCAGAAAGCAAAGCTAGCCACAAGGCAGCTTGAAGCTTGAACCCCAATACCAATCTCTGGGTTTTCATTTTTCATGTTACACGACCTGGTTTCAATAAGGGTTCATGAGGCCATCTCTCCACAGAAGCTTGAAAAAACAGATAAGATCCATGTGGAAGGGAGTTTCTTAATTTTCCTACCATCTAATCCAGCACAGGCTGCTAAGATGGTCTCAAAAATCCATCATACTTTATTTGCTATGCTTTTGAAAGACTTCAGACGTAGAAAATGCTAAATTCTTCTTTAATCCGTAGCATTGTGCCTCACTACTCAAGAATGTCTGGGTGTTAACACTTGGACCTTAGTGTAAGGTCGTACTGCAGATCAGTTTACCACCAGAATTGAAATGACCATCAGAGTTGTCTTCTAGTTGTTGAACTGTGGCCTTGACTACAGCTTGACTTCCCTGTAGGCAACTACATTTGAACAAAACCAAAAACAAACCAGTACTGATTTGAAATCTTTAGCTCTACTGGTTCATAATCCACTGGTACCATCAATCCAAAAGTGTATAAGGATGATTTTTTTCTAAAATATAATATAAAGAATTTAAGGAATGCCTCCATTTGGAAATGAGAGGGTCTCAGCTGTAAATACAGTTGCAACTTTCATAAAGGGGCCTTCGAGTTGTGTTACAAGCTGTCCCTTACTGTGCTTTGCTGTCTGCATCACTTATTTTATTTTTAAAAATAAGCTAATTCTGGGAACTGATAATTTACTTTTTGTGTGGATTTCTGTTACTCCGCTAATATAATCTTACAAATCACAACCTATGCCTGTCAAAATCTTATTCCTGTGTAGCCTCATTCTACCTAGTTATAGATGGCTTGCTCACTTTTTCTTGTATCAACCCCTCCTCTCCTTCCTCCTAATCCAGGGAGTCTGACCAGACCAGAGACATTAATCTGGGTTTCAGAGTAGGAAACATTTTTAAAAAAGAAACTAACTCTGTTCTGCAACGATTTATGATCTCAGAGAAGCCATCTGCATTCTTTCCTAAGTTCAAATCTTTCCATCCCATGCCCCTTACGCCAATCAGAATCATCTTGCTTTTACTGGGTACAGTATGTTTTCTCCTTCACTGATTTCATAATGAGGGCTTTGATTCCCAAGCTTTGCCAGGCTACATTTAATGAGGTGTGTGTGTGTGTGTGTGTGTGTGTGTGTGTGTGTGTGTGTGTGTGTGTGTGTGTGTGTGTCTGTGTCTGTGTCTGTGTCTGTGTCTGTGTCTGTGTTTGTGTCTGTTTTGTATCTTGTTCACAGCAAATCTTGGCATCTAGTTAGTGGTGTGGAATGCAGTTTCTTGCTACCACTTGCATTCTGAAAATAAAGTTTTAGTCCACACCTCCCTCCTCTGCTCTGGCTGCACAGGAGAGGTTGGTTCCGTCAAGGCCACAGAGACTATGCCATTTCCCTCTCACGGTCATCTCTCCTAAGAGTTTCGGCAGTTTCAGCCCTTCCCTGATGATGCTGGACTGTGCATAGGGACACTGGTTTGTTCTAGGAACAAGAGAATTGGGGAAATGTCCTGTTCTTCATCCCAGACAGAGGAGGTTCCAGGCAGAGATCACAGCGCCACCCTCTCTTCATCTCAGAATTGTGTTGATGGCTTTAAGTTTAAATAAGGCAGTGGCTTTAAATATCAACAAAGTGTATGCCCTATTCTTGACCAGTTTGTCGATTCCTTGCTCAGACACTTTATGTTCCTTTGACTTCACTGGGCGTGTGGGAAGGAAGAGTCTAATCCCCTGTCTAGACTGTCTAGAGTCAAGTGGCAGCGTTTGCTGTGAGAGTGTGACAGAGTGGCTGAGAGGACTAGCAGGCCGTAGTGTAAGGCAAATCCGTGTTTGGCCCCTTGGACACTTACCTGAATATATGGCCTGACTTCAGGTTGTAATGTGCACAATGGTGTTACATACATCACTCAAGTCAGTTTGATGGTCACAGTTGGGTGCCGTTCCCTTTCTGCTTCAGTGGTGCTATGGAAACAAACAAACGAACAAAGCCTCTTCCTCACGGAGTCCAGTTTAATGGGGGGATTAAATGAAAAGTCATTATACATTTTTTCAAACCACAATCCTTGGTACTCTGTGATGAGTAATTATTCAGCATGCTGTACAACCTGACCCTCGCTCACCCCAGTTTGGGGAGGGGCCATCCTACACACGATGATTGGAGTGTTCCATTCAAGGGGCTGCTGCTCAGGCTGTGCGGGGATGGAATGGCCTCTTCTAAGTCTTCCAGACAATCCTGTGTGTTGCTTCCCTAGTTTATAGTTTTAGCTTTGAGAAGACCACCTGACCTTTCCTCAGCTCCCTTGCAGGAGATACCAGTACTGGCAGCTTTGAGTGAGAGTGTGCTGTGTGTGACAGAGTACAGGGGTGAAGGTGTGTGCACACGTGCACAGTGTGTGTGAAGGGGGTCATGCCTGTGTTTCAGCATGTGCCTGGGCAGGACATGTGCAGCTTCCTGGTTTCTTATAAACCTTTGGTGCTAGCTGTTTCCCTCTTATGGAGTCTAAGAGGAAAACTATTGTTCTTGGTAAAGAGACCCCTTTGAGTGTTTAACCGGATGTCAGTAAAAAGATGGTTTGGGGAGGGGGCTGTTGAGAAAGGGTCTCATTATATAACCCCGCTGGCCTCGAACTCATGGCAAGCCTTCTTTTGCCTCCTCAATGTTGGTTTTGCAGGAGTGGTCGCTATGCCTATCAGTAAGTGGTTTTTAAGGGAGCAGACATCCGAAAGGATAGAAAACAGCCAGGAGCAAAGTCCTGGGTGCTGTGTCAACTGTCTTTTCTATGAGTCATCTGTTCTTCCCTGCTTGATGAGACAGAGAAGCACATGACAGTTCTGTCTCTCTGAGGGCACTTCTGTCAGGTGAAGGAACCCCAGAGAAAGTCTCAGGAGAGATAGGGTGGGAGAAGCCTTTAGGCTGCTTCCTCAGCTCAAGGTCCGGCGCGTCCCAGCCCTATTCTTTGGGGTGTTTTCTGAGTCTCAACACTCTTATACTAAGAGTTTCTGACAAGGTGCAATGAGGTGACTGTCTTTCATGCTCTTACTGTGTAAATCAGGGAATGGATTTTTTTTTTTCAGATGCTTAGAGGTGAGAATTGCTGAGAATCCAAAGCCATTCTCTTTCCCTAGTAAACGGTTAAAGCCACATTCTTGTGTTTTGTTTTGTAGCTTGTTCGGTTTGGCTTGGGTAACCAGTTGGTGGTGGCCTTCAAAGAAGATAATACGCTTGCTTTTAAGCACCTGTTTTTGAAAGGCTTTTCTGGCGTTGATGAAGATGACTATAGCTGTAGCGTATACACCCAAGAGGACACCTATGAGAGCATCTTTTTTGCTATAAAGCAGGCAAGTGTTTTAAACGGTCTATTTTTAAAGGCTACATTGCTGTGTGGCTGTGCTGTCTTAGCAAACCAACAAATATTGTCTCACGTAAATTTTGCATAGCTTGGCAACATCTTTACTGCTACTTCAGGCACTAATAATAGAACTTACCCATTAAAAATTTTCTCTAGGTTTTAATCTTTTTAGTTTATTGTTTTAGAAGCACTACTTTGGGGGAGAGTATCCCAGACTAAAGAGTTAAGGGATTATAAAATCAGGTTCTGTGAAGGTTTGAAACACACTCTGAGAGTGTGTAGTAGTCTCAGATTTGATGCCATAAGCATTAATAATCCTAGCTAAATATTAAGAATATGGGACATGAAACAGTGTGAGAGAGGTAGATTTGATGAAAGCATTTGGGATAGTGTTTTGTTTTTTGTTTTCCCTTTCATTAATTCAATAAGTATTTAAGTCCCTGGTATTTGGCAAGTTCTACAGATTGATGCTGTAGCAGTGACTAGAACAGATAAAATTCTGGCCTTTCTAGGAGAGAGAGCTAGGTAAATGAAGAGAAATGAGATGCATGGTATTGAAGCCTGGCTCCTCAACGACAGAGAACCCAAAAACATGCTACTAAGGACAGCTGAGTTTCTTGTTGGCAGCGACAAGGAAGAAATTTCCTTTGATCATTCTCAGTGATGCCTTGGTGGGGTAGGGGTCCTTTTGAAAGGGCCTTGATAAAAATTGGGTGAAGACAATGTAGCAATTGTTTAAAGTTGGTGGACAGGGCATGTGAAGGCTAGGGAAGAAGTCACAGGTTCCTGAAATTGTAAGACTAAATCTTTAATTTTAGCCAAGTTAATAAGGGTTTGTTTTGTTCATTTTTTGAGGCAGGATCTCACTTGCTATGTATACCAGGATGGCCTTGAACTCATAGAGATTACTTTTGCCTCCTGAGTGCTGGGATTAAAGGCCTGTGCCTCCACATTCAGCTTTTCTTTTATTAATATTCTTGAAATCATTAGGAGTTGTTTGCAGCATCCCTGTGATATTGTAAATGTTTCATAGTAAAGTCACAGCAGTGAAGTTGTGCGCTAGTGAAGCCCTGTTAGTGAAGGCAGCCAGTAGCAGAATGTGCTAATGTAAGAGTGTTAGCTGTGTTAGTGTGAGCGGTGACGTGAGGAGAGGAAGGAGATGAGGAGTTTGGGGATAGATGAATAGTGCTGTTTTCTACAGTTTTGAATTTTTCCTTATTTTTATTATTTTAACCACCATATAATTATGTGTTATAACAATGAGGTACAAAGTGAAGTTTTGGTATGTGTTTGCAATTTTCATTAGCCAAGTGAGTGAACACCTTGTTGTAGTGGTGATATTTGGTCAAGACTTGAAGGAGTGAACTGAGCAGATAGAGATGGAGTTCCAGAAAGAGGCAACTAAAAGATCAGAGGAAGAAGTATGTCTGTCAAGCTCTGGCAACTGCCTGGAGGCCAGTTTGGTTTTACAGAGTTAGAACCAAGGGACCTCGGTATGAGATAAAGTCTGGGAGGTGGGGAAGACCTTGGTTTTGGCTGGGTAGAAGTTAGGAGTGTCCCTAGGGATATTGCTTTGGTGTAGAGTTCGATGAGGCAATGTGTCCATTCAAATGAAGAACATGACTTTAGGCTGTGTTGAACTGGACACTGCTCCTCAAAAAGCATTGTATAAGCGATAAAAGTAGCTAAAATTGCATTCCATATGGTATGACTTATTGTTTTTAAGAACTCGTGTGTGTATTTGACTATAGTTTAACTTTTTTTTTTTTTAAAACAGTATCATCACCTAAAGAACATTTCCCTGGCAACCATTGATTATGGAGAAAATGGAGACAACACAACTGGCTTGAGATTCTGTAAGCAGCATTACAAGACAGGCACCATGCTTTCCTCAAACGAGACTCTGAATATTGACACTGACATTGAGTCAGGTAATATCGGTGACCATTTCATCATGTGACTTTGTTGTTTTCTGTGATGAGCAAAATGGCTCCCATGTGCTAGCAGCTCTTTGGAGCTCAATAGAGCAGGCTTCCTCAGGCACAGGCTGTCACTTACACAGTGCCCTCCGAAGGTTCTGGCGATGGGGAGGGAGCACTGCTTTGGTCTGCCTCTTTGATACTTCCAAAAATTCTGCAGGATGTGTTCTTACCCACCTAACTTTCTGCTTTCACTTCCCAAGTATGGGTCCAAGGGTGTGACCACCGTACCCTCCCTATTCCTTATAAAATATACAGTGTTCTTCAAAGGTGCGTCGAGGTTAATGACTTTTATTCTCTTAGGAGACTGCTTGACAGAAACTTACCAGCTAGCCATGCAGCCACTGTGGGCCATTCTGTTAACAATGTAAAAGGACATGTGAGCACACAGCATGTGCTTCAAGACTTCGGAGTTTTGCTATTGAGTCAACAGACACAAGGCACTCACCGTTTGTTTCCTGTCATGGGGTTGCCAAAGCCAACCTGTTTTGGCTTTTAAGTACCAGGCAGTTCAGGCGGAGGGGTCCTAGCAGTGGGGTAGGCTTTAGTTAAATGACATCTCATAGGCTGTTTAGCCGTATTTCTTATTCTGATCTTGAGGTGTTTTGGTAACACAGGAGGTTAACACCCCCACAGGACAGGGATTTTACCTGCTTCATTGAGTTGACTGTTTAGAATCCATATGTGAGCAAATGGGCCCTGGGCTCTGGGTCCTGGAAGAAGCGGTCAGTGGGTCACACTGGCCCAGGCAGTGTCTGGCTTCGAGACTGCTGTTAAAGTCCATCCTGGGGCCAGTTGCTTGGTAATTCAACCACCACCATAGAAATGTTCCTGGTCTTCCAAGGTGGTGGCTTTTGCTTGCCTGAGACCTGTTTGTAGTTATATGACTTTCCCTAGGGAAATGTGAACAAATGTGTATTTGATGAGGATAGGACACCAATGACAGACCAAAGAGCTGACTCCACACACAGTCGCTAGTGAACCGATGAATTGGTTGGGGTTGTATACAGGAGTGAGGGTGACTCAAATGCAGCCACACTCTATGGAAAGCCGGTGCACCCAGCACAGGTGGTGACTTTCAAAAGCTGCATCCCACATCCCATGGAGCCCCTTGTCCACTAAGAAGTCATGTGACCCAGCAAGAGTCCACTGCTTTTGTGACTTCGGAGATCGCTCCATGGATCTTGTAGCTTTGAGTGTTTCTTGAGCCCTGTAAGTCTCCTTAGCTTTCTGAGTCTTAGCAGCCCTCACCCTCAGTGTCCACGTCCCTGAGGGAATGCTCAAGGCCAGAGGGAATAGCTACCCAGTAGGGCTCACTTGCAATCTCTTACATGGAGCTCAGCCAAGCCTCCCCATGCAGACTGTTCCTCTAACTGACATGGGAGCACATCACAGTCGGGGCTGAAGGCTGGTCCTGGTACCATTTTCCTTTTGAAGTGCATGACTCAGGTAGGATGTGCCATACAGCAGTTCCCAGTGGCACATATGCCTTGTTTTGCTTTTGTTCCCCCTGATTACATTTTCTGGGGAAAATGCTTAATGAAATATAGCTATTTCTTTAAGAAACGTGATCAGTATCAGTGGCTAGAGAAGATGAACAGGGCTAAAAAGCAAGGTTTATTTATTTCCCAACTATTGTACAGTGGTGACACTGTTCATCTCCTTCCTGAAGTATATGGGATATTTTAGAGTAAATGGAGAGAGGTAGCTTATTAGTCTGATTTTAGGAGAGATTGCTTTCTCTGATCTTATTCATTGTAACTGTCGATGAGAATCTGTAAATGTTCTGAAAAGGTATAAAGGTTTTTAAAAATGTGATTCTTAATTTTCTTGTATACATCAGAGAATATCTGCTAATGAGGTAATTATGGATTGAATTTTCACATCGCTGGAGGCCTCCAGATAGTGGGTCACATTTGACTCCCTTGGGATGTGGCTGTAGGTAAAGTAGAAGACTTGGTAGATGCTGTCCTGTCTTAGCTACTTGTAAACGTGGCATTTCCCTCAGGTTTCAAATGCAGACAATCGCCTGTGTGGCCAGCCACCTAGTGGGCTGAAGCTCAAGCTGCAAAAGCTTATGTAGATCAAGTTGACTTTAGCTTTTGTTTATTCTGATGGACATGACTCCCTCTTCTGCTTAAAAAAAAAAATGTATCTTTACCGTTCTGCCTTACTAAAGGGACTGTTGGGAATCCTGTAAATAAAATCCCCTAACAATTAAGTGGCCATCATTTTAATACAGCTTGAGTGTTCCTTATCCAATATTTGTGGGACCACGAATGTTTTGGATTTGGGGTGAGGAGATGTGTGTGTGTGTGTGTGTGTGTGTGTGTGTGTGTGTGTGTGTGTGTGTGTGTGTGCGCGCGCGCACGCGCGCGCACGCACGCGAGTGTGTTTATCCCATATATATATGGGATTTGCTAGAGTGGCTTACAGGCTGTTGTTAGCTGAATTATCAGCTAACACGTAGCTTTGGAATCGCAAAGTAAGAGGAAATTTGAAGAACTAAGCTTCCTCCAATTCGTGAGATCAACCTATGCATGTTTACATTAGCAGGCTTCCTCTAGGGTATGCAAGAAAAGGGGTCTAAAACCAAGAAGAAAGGTCAGCCTTGGGAGAACTTGGGATGTGGAGGCAAGAATGGGTGGTTGTGTATCTTATAGACAGCCAACCATTGCACAACCATAGAGAAGTAGAGAAGCTCCTTGACATCTCTGCCTCCATCTCTTCAGCGGTGACATGGTATCAGCACTTTCCATCTCCTGCACTTGAGTTGAGGATTAGAGACAACAGTTCATTAACCAGAGGACATACTTGGCGGAAGCACGTTGTCTGTAGCATGCTGTTTCATGAACTGTCTGTTCAGTTCCATGCCCCACGGGGTGTTTGGCCCAGGGGAACACATTTTTATTAAGCACCGGAGGCTGGGAGGGTTTAGCAGGGCACACCAGAGTTGTCCTCTTGTTCTCAACGGCCTTGTATCTTGAACTCACAGAGATCCTCCTGCCTCCACCTCCCGAATGCTGGGACTAAAGACCCATGCCACCCATGCTCTGCTGATCACTGCATTTTCAAGGAGAATAGCCCGCCAGGCATGTTTGGTTCATCACAGCTGGCTGAGGTTATGTGTCTGTAGAAGGAATGTCACATGGGTGCTGTGCCCTTCACAGTGCATTGTGTCAGGAGGCACCTGCTTCTCCCCGAGACTGGCGATGTTGACAAGGTCCCCACTAAAAGTGGCACTGGCCAGCTTCTCCGCGGAAGGGTTACTGGGCACCGTGTTGTGATTATCGATACTTTCTGGCAGATGCTTTGAGACGTTCAAAGGGCCCTGATTCTCGTCACATGGTTGCTGTACTCATTGCAGCGCCAGACTCTTGCAGAAGTGACCATTCCTTGTCTGTCTGTTGCTCTAGACTGCACTCACCTAGACCTCCAGGCGCTCGACAAGGAACCCAAGGGCTGGACACAGGCTCCTTTCTTCAGGCTGGATTTCTATCGGTAAGCAGAACATCAAGTCTCAGTCCCCAGGAGCGGAGTGGGGGAGTTGGACAGTATTACAGAGACACTGACACTCGTGCCTTTTACTGTGTTTTCTTTAGGCTTGTGAGAGTTGAAATCTCCTTTGCCCTCAAAGGAATTGATCTGCAGGCAATCCATTCCCGAGAGGTACCAGACTGCTATAGCTTTCAGAATACGGCAAGTGTCTTTGTTGCCCAGCAGCCTCTGTCTGTTTTGTTTCCTATGGCTTTTGTAGAAGAGGATGAACACCTCAGCGTACAGACGTTAGAGGCTGCTATGCCAGAGCAGCTTTAATGATGCTGTGGTTTCATCTAGACACTGTTTCATGTGAAGATGTGGCCAGGCCTTTCCAACTCCCTGAAACTGTATTCCTGGGCTGGGAAGATGGCTCAGTATTTAAGGCATAAGGACCCGAGTTCAGATCCCTGACACCCACAGAAACCCATTACACTGGATTTTTCACTACTAAAAGAAATCTGTAAAAGAACCCTCCTAGTTAGCTTCAGCTGTCAGCCTGACACAGCCCACGGTGATCTGAGGGAGTGTCCACTAGAGGGTTCCCCGGATCAGACAGGCCAGTCAGCAGCTCAGTGGAACATCTTGGCTGCAGACTGACATAGGAGAGCTCATCCCACCATGGGCACTGCCATCCTGGGCAGGTGGTCCCCGGCCAAGTGAAAGTTGTAAGCAGCCTCCCTTGGCAGGCAGTGGGTGTGTCCTTCAGTTCCTGCTGTGACTCCTCTCAGTGGTGGAGAGAGCCTGGAATTGTAAGCTGAAATATCCTCAGGCTGCTTAAGGCCAGTGTTTATCACAGTAACAGGAACTATAGCAAAGCCCACGTGCCGGGGCATTTTCACGGGTGTGACGTCTATATCAGTGTGCAGACAGGCTGCTGCTGCTGCTGACTTTCATAAGTAGGTGAGCTAGTGACTCCCACCTTCTGTTGGACTCTAACCTCTCCATTTCTGTCTCCAGATTACCTTCGACAACACAGCTCACAGCGGAAAAGTCAAAGTCTATTTTAACAGTGAGGCCAACATAGAAGAATGTAAAGCCATGAATATATCTGGATCTAGTAAGTGTGCTGTGCAACGTGCCCTTTGTGTGTTACGAGATGGCTTGGGACTTAGAGAACCTATGTGATTCTTATCGATCAATGGTGGCAGGGAAAAAAGTTCCATAAAAACAAAACTCAAACATGAGTCTCGAGGCTTCTTTCCAAGTAAACAAGGGTTTATTGCTTCTCTGGAGGACTTAGCATGAGACAGTGGCTTAGATCAGCCTCTGCAGCCAGGTCGCCTGGGCTTCCATTCTGGCTCTGTTTGCCGTTGGCCTCTCTGTCTTAGAATTCTTTGCAGAGCAAGAGCAGTGACAGACTGTCAACAGGGTAGGCACTCTGTGCTGAGAACAGGTGTCCTCATTGTTGCTCGGCTCTAACAGAGGAGAAAAAGGCTTAGTGAGAGAGACTGCAGTGACCAACCAGATCTCTAGTGCATTATGGGTAGGAAGTATGAGAGGTCTGAGGAAGAAGGAAAGTGATAGATTTGACCAGGGCTGAGTGGGAATTGATCCAAGCCTTGAACAACAGAGAAAAGACCCCAGAGTGCAGACGGCAGTCTGAATAGACATGGGACATTTCCTCAGTCACCTCATGGTCCATCTGCTTAAGATGGCCTTGGTGCACTAGGGGTGGTGCCACAGACCTGCAATCCCAGCACGATGGAGGAAGATGCATGCGGGGAGATTTCAAGTTCAAGGCCAGCCTAGGTTACACAGGGGTAACCTAGAGGAGGATAGCCTAGGCCCGTTTTGGTTGTTCAGTGGTCAGGGCGCTGTCTCTGAAAGATGGCTAGCATTGTGAATTGGCAAGCGTTGTTTAAACGAATTCCCTTTTGAGTCACCTGACCAGAAAGATAAAATAGGAGACGTGTGATTTCTATTCTAATTGTGGCCCATTCCTTTTCCAGTTGTACAATGACTGATGATTTTGAAGTTTCCTTTTTTATTTTCTAGCTTGGGTTTCCGTCATTCCTAAAGGAAACACCCAGATTGGGTTCTGATAAGTGGTTTCCTGGCCACAGCAGAGACTCTTTCACTCACAGATCGCCACCCCAAGTCCAAGTAAACGCTGCAGCTGTGTCCTGGGGTGGGGGAAAAGTCACCTTTGCCATATTTAAAATGTGATTTTCAGTAGTCACCACCAGGATCAAAGGGTGTCACGGGGTCCCCAGACCATGGCTCCTTAGACATTGGGGCTCCCCCGCCCCACCTACACCTATGTACAGAAAGGAGGAGCTCTACCTCCCCCTTGTGGCCAACAGTGAGAAGCACATGCCACACAGACCTGAGTGGGAAAAAACGGCTAAAATGTGCTGTTCTTACAGCCATGTTTTAAGAAACTGGACCTCGTCACTAGGAAAACATACACTTAAGATAAAGTTAAGGTTTGTGAAACTGTTAAAAAGCTGAGGTTTAGGAACCAGTTTAGGGGATGGCCCCCTCTTTCATTTGAAGTTGTGTGGTGGATTAAACAGCCCTGCCTGAGAGACAAGGGCAGAGGCAACATCTGATGGGCTCTGGCCGCTGTTTCCTCAGTGTTCTGATGTCCCCTCCCTCTGCTCAGCATCTGGGCTGCTCCCCCCTCCCGTCATTATCCACATTTACCCACATCTCCTCAGAGCGCAGGCAGTGTCCCCATTCCCAGGTGGGCCTCATCTGCCTCCTGATAGCCACTCCCCACAGTGCTTCTGGTCTTCACCAACTTGAGTTTATAAGGAGGCTTGGGAAGTCTGGTGGGCAGGGCTCCCTGCTGATGGGGGATGGGATACCATTTGCTTATTGCTGGGTGGGAGTTAGTGAATTTGGATAGCCTGAGCCAGTGCGGTGGGATGAGTAGGGTGTGGGGCTTCCTTCCCTAGTCAGAGTAGCAGTGCTTATTTCTGAACCAGTGTTTCCCAAACTCAGGCTTGGAAGCTGTTTCTACAAGGCAAACTAGTTTCAGTGCACGGTGAAGCTGATGAGCGGAACTGTGGCTTCTCAGCATGGCATTTTAATTCGCTTTCTTATTAGTAAGGCGAGCTTGTCGTCCGTCTCTTCATGTGAAGAGACTTAGGTTATACTGGCACTTTCACGTCTTTTGAGTGGAGCCTAAATGTTGATTTCTGCCTTACAGTAAATATGTATAAGGGTTTTTAGCTCACTGACTAACATTGCCTACATTTGTAAGTTCTTGGCCCTTCCCTCCAGGGTGTGTTAGTTTGTCTGTGGACTTCTGAATGAATGCAGTCTGATTTTGCCTCTGATAGTTACTGTTTTAACAATAGATAAATCGATTTGTCTCTGAATTTCCCTTCAGGCTGCCATTTGGTGGGAAGTCATCCTCCACAGTTTGTGCAAGGCGTACTTAACATTTGCATTCTGCCTTGTTCTGCAGTCCAGAGAGGCACTCACTATGTGCTGGTGTTTGATGCATTTGTCATCATGGTCTGCCTGGCATCCCTTATCCTGTGCACCAGGTCCATTGTTCTTGCTCTGAGGCTGAGGAAGGTAAGCACGGCTCCTCCCGTTCTCCCTCTACTCTCCGTCTGCAGCCTGCGTGCGCCCACATCAAGCCTCTAACGGCACTGGGCTCTTCATTTCCTTTACCCTCCAGCGGTACAGGAAACAAGAAGAGGCCTTGGGGACTACTGGGACCTGCCCATTGGTAAAGTGCTTGCTACACAAGCACGAGGATCTGAGATTGATCCCCAGCACACATAAAAAAGCCAGACCGGACCACATATGCCTAGAAACCCAGCTCTGGGGCGGTGGGAACCGGAGGCTCCTTGGGGCTCGCTGGCCAGCCAGTGAGAGACCTTTAAAATGAATAAGGTGGGGGGTTGTTGAAGAAGACATCTGGCTTCCACCTCTGGCCTCCACATGTATGTGTACACACTTTTGCACGCATGTCAACATTCATACGTGCACATATGCATGCATCAAAACTTTCAAAGGAAGGAAAAGGTTTAACTTCTTTCAGGAGGTCAGATAATTATTCTGCTTGAAATTGAGCTAACAAGTACAAGTATTGTAGTAAGCTCCTAAGCATTTAGAAGCTTCCAGAATAAAATTTTAATTTCCAGGATGATCTTAAGAGCATGTGTGGGTTCCATCTTTTCAAGCAAGAGTTCACTTTGACAAGAGGGCACAGTAAATGGGCGATAATGATGCGTAAAATACTTGGATTTGGTTTTTTAAGTAGGTTCATTGTACCTTCTACCTCTCCCAGTATGTATTCTCAGGAGTATGTACTGCAGCTCACCGTGTGTCTTATTCTGGCTTGAGGCATGAGTGTAGGTTCCTTCTGGGGCTGGAGGAAGCAGGAAGACACTGAAATACCATCATCAGAGCAGGAAACAGCCCATGGTCTATTTTCTTTGATCTTGACTTCCATGTTGGTTTTAAATTATTTTTTGAGATTTATTATTTTGTGTGTATGAGTGTTTTGAACCATGTATGTCTGTGCACCATGTGCAACCTGTGCCCTCAGAGGCCAGGAGCTGGCATCAGATCTCCTGGAACTGGAGTTACAGACAGTTGTGAGCTGCTGTGTAGGTGCTGGGAATTGAACCCAGGACCTCTGGAAGAATAGCCTGTACTGTTAAATGCTGAGACATGTCTCCAGCCCCTTGACTTTCACTTTGTAAATATGTACTCCATATCTGCCTTCCAACCCTGTAGATATTCCGAATCCATTGTTGAGGTCTCTCTCCGCCAAGCGCAGCTACAGCATTGGGAACACAGTGCTCATATCCGGACCACAAGAGCATCCTAGTTCAAAGGGTTCCATCCATCAGTTTGAATGAGACCATGATATGCAGTGTTAGCGTTTGGGTTAATTTAACAGATGTCTAAATGCTTGCTCACCCTGGAGTAGACAATGTGACTCAGTGTGTGGCATTGTGTCTCCCCATGAGGCAGATCAGCCATCTTGGAACTGTTCGCTCTTGTCTTCTGCCTCCAGATGGCAGTGTGATTTGTAAGAAATGCTTTTTAAATGTTTGCGGTAGAGATTTCTAAACTTCTTCCTGGAGAAGTACAAGCGACACGTGTGCGATGCTGACCAATGGGAGTTCATCAATGGATGGTATGTCCTGGTCACTATCAGCGACCTCATGACAATAATTGGATCCGTATTAAAGATGGAGATCAAGGCTAAGGTAAGTGACATACCACCTAGGATCTTGTATCTTGGCACTGTGAGATGCAGAACGCTTCCGGAGACCAGCATGATTCTTGTGTTTTCTCCTTTATGTCACCCATGACATAAAGCTGCCTCAGTCTTCCTCTGGAAGAGTGTGCACTGTGGAAGGTGATGTCTACGGCCTTCCTCCAGGCTTGTGTAGTTGTATCTTTAGAACAGGAATCGAAGTCTGGGAAGACTGGGAGTTTCCTTTGTATTATTATTATTATTATTATTATTATTATTATTATTATTATTATGAATTAGTTTTATCTGTCTATTTACTTCTGTAGCTTGCAAAGGAAGCAGCTGGCACACAGACCAGTCACCTCTCTTGAATATATCTGAAGAGCTAGTGGCAGGTGTGTGTGTGTGTGTGTGTGTGTGTGTGTGTGTGTGTGTGTGTGTGTGTGCCGTGTACCCTGATAGCTAAGGGAGGGATGAGGAGTACTTGAGTGTCTACAAGGTCTGACCAGTTGTTTATGTTAGTTAATTGGTTTGCTCTCACAGTTGGACTCTGTGTCCTCTGTTCAGCCACTCTCTCTTCTGTTCGCTGTCAGTCTTACAGAGCTGTCTTCCTCTTGGCTACAGGGCCTCCTGCCCTCTTGTCTCCATTCCAGCTACCCCTGGCTTCTCTCAGGCTGACTTCCTCTGGCCTGGACTGTCTCAGCAGCCTTCTTGTTGGTGTTTCTGTGTTTAGTCTTACATCCCACAGATCCAGCTGTACAGTGGCTGGGCAAACTTCCTGGAAATATCCAGCTTGCTGTGACAGTGCTTTCTGCCTCCCAGGATCTAGATGAAGTGGCCTCCTGTCATCACGGCCTCTAAGGCCTCCTCACTGGTCTCTGGCTCCCATCCTGCTCTCCTACCCCCCAGATCTCAGCCTTGGTGACGTTCAGTCTCTGTCCATGAGCCTGCAGACCTCTCTCCAGCCTGTGCTGTGTGTCCAGCTTATCTCTGGGGCATGCCCATTGGAGAGTCTCTGTGAAAAGTGGCCACTGTGTCTTCCATGAATTCAGCATATTGTATTAGAATTGTGTTTATTTTCTGTTTCTTCAATGAAGCCTAGAACCTCTTGAGAGCAGGAACGATGTTGGCTAATCACACTGGAGTTTGCTTCCAAAAGTAGCTGGGCTGTATTGCTTGATATTTGACAAACACCATGTTCTTTCATGCCGAGGCCAGTGGTAAATGCGCGTCCTATTTCAAAATGATATTTGGAAAAGATATCAGTTCACAATGAAAATGCTAAAAGAAAATACAAACCGAACATTTGAAGTTTCCCTCTACTTCCTTGTCCTTCTCTTCTTCCTTCCCCCTCCTATCCCTCCCCCCCACTCCTTCCTCTCCTCCTCCTCCTCCCCCTTCTTCGTTTTTGTTTGGAGACAAGGTCTCACTCTATAGCCCAGGCTGGCCTAGAACTTACTATGTAGTTAAATCTGCCCTAGGATTTACTATCTAGTCCAGGCTGGCCTTGGGAACTCATGGTCATTCTCCAGCCTCAGCCCCCAAGTGCCAGGGTGGCAAATGTAGGCAGGGACAGTCAGATCTCACCCATAAAGGGAGGTAAACCAGCCCAGGAGAGCAGGCCGTTTTCCTCACCTGTGTCTTCTTTTCCTTCCTCAGAACCTCACAAACTATGATCTGTGCAGCATTTTGCTCGGGACGTCAACACTCTTTGTCTGGGTTGGAGTCATCAGATACTTGGGCTATTTTCAAACATACAATGTAAGCGCTCAGAAGCGGTGTCGAGCTTGATGCTCATTTCTCTGGGTTCTACCAGCTGCTTCCACCCTCCAGCCCGTCCACCGCTTTAACTGTTTTTCAGGTGCTCATCCTAACCATGCAGGCCTCGCTGCCCAAAGTCCTCCGCTTCTGTGCTTGTGCTGGTATGATCTACCTGGGGTACACCTTCTGCGGCTGGATTGTCTTGGGACCGTACCACGAGAAGGTGAGTGGCAGTAATTCTCTCTGCACCCAGGGCAGGTGGGCCCTTCACCTCGATGGAGCCTCCGGCGCTCGCCTCCTTCACTCTTCTCCAGTGAGCACCCTGATGTCAGTGCCGAGAGGACTTTCTTTTCTATTTCTCTGCCTTCTCGTTTTCAGGACATTGAGGTGACTTTAGGATCAAGAATCAAGAACTGCAGGAGATGGGGGAACACTCCCCTCAGAGTAGTCTGGGCTTGGTGGAGGACCTGACACAGTCAGCCAGCTGACTAGCAATGAAAGATGTTTGCACATGAGATCACTATTAGCAAAACTTAAAATATAAGGAAAATATGGCAGAATCGCTCCAGTGTGAAGTAGCAGGCTTGACATCCCCACTGGCTGAGGAGAACGGAGAGGAGGGATAGCTCTACCAGGCTTGAGCACTTCATCTCTCTTGAAACCAGCTCACATCTGTGAGGGTGGCTTTGACCAAGCTTCAGGTCTCCACAGTAACAAAGATCAGAATTGGAGTCTCTAATTGTTACTTCCCTTAAGCGTCATGAGTCCAGGACCGTTGGGCTTACAGTCAGGCTGACAGTTGGGCATGGTATAATCCCAAGAGCTTTGAGGAAGGAGGAGTGCTGTGAGTTCAAGGCCAGCCTGGACCACAGTGAGCTCAGGGCTAGTCTTTGTCTCAAGAAGGTGTCATAACTGATTGACAGAACATCGTGGGAAGAAACCAGACAAGCTGTGTTCCAACCCAAACAGTAAAAAGAGTCGGTGCATCTTACAGCGTTTCTTCCCCGGTCTCCTGGCTGTTGAGACAACAGTAGAAATGACAGCAGTTAGCACCAATTATCAGTGGGGTAGGTGCTGTGAAGAACATTACAGGGTCTCTCTGGTGTCACACACAGCTCCTTCATGCACACACTGGTGTCCTCAGATACCCAGCAAGGAGAAATGAGGCAGAGAACACAGGATTTCCTCCGAGTTTGTGTAACAGCTCAACCTTAAGTTCTGACCTTGACATTAACGGCCATGTGGTTGGTAAGCTGTTCACGGGGTGATACACACCCAGACTCTCCCCTCCCCCCCCCCCCCCCCGCTGCATCCTACACAGCTTGAAACACCCAGGCTTCCCTCTCTGTCACAGTTGATGTATCCAAAGAGTCCCTATTTTTCTTACTGGAAAAAAAAAAGTCTAGTGAACAAAGGGACAGCCTGCGGCTTAACAGTAAGTCCTGATGGGCCAATTGATTTTTCTGTTTCGTGTCGCTTCTCTGAAGATGACTCACAGGTAAAAGCTGTTCTTTGATATGCTCACTGTCTGACCAAGTCCCAGCCAGAGACTGCATTTTTCTTGCTGTTGCTTGCCTCCTGCTCCTGGAGCGTCTCCATCTCTCTGTCACTAGAGGGCACTGTTGCACCGTGTGGAATAAATACTGAGCCTAATCTGGGTTCCATCAAGACAGTCAGACAAGTGGTCCTATGTTCTTTGTCACTCGTTTCTGGCTGTTCTTCCATCCCTCACTATTATTCTGGAAGGTTCTCAGTTAATACTGTTTGAAGTTTATGGGATGGCTGCTATGCTTTGCTTTTTTGTTAGTCCCATTTGCTGTCCAAGTTCTTTATCACCCTTCCCCTGTTACCGGTCCCGTTAGCCCCCTGCCTCTGAGATAAAATGTCCAACAGACAAACTTGGAAGAAAGAAAGGTTTATTTTATATCATGGCTTTAGTCCAGGGTCACTTGGCCCTGGTGCCTGTGACCAGACAGTGCAGGACAAGAGAAGGAGACCTGTTTGCATCATGGTAGCCAAAAAGGAAAGACAGGAACAGGAATGTCTGGGTTCCCAGTCACTCCTTCAAGGCAGGCCCCCAGTGGGCAATACCTCTTAAGGGGGTACTGCCCCCAGTAGGTGTTATCTCTTATGGGTACCTAAGGGTGCCACAGTCTGGAGATGCAACCTTTATCACATGGGTATTTGGGGGACATTTTGAGGTTCAAGCTACAGCACGTGATCTTCTCTCCCTGTGAGACGATACCAGCCTTTACGTAGAGTATGAACCTTAACATACCAGCCATTTTCTGTGGTTACCCAGATGGCAAATCACAGCATCAAACCCGGCCTGCCCAGTCTCAGGGATCATTCTTTGACCGATTATACCCCCTGGTGCTTTTCTTTGTATTGTCTAATGCCAACCATTATAAAAGGACATCCAGTTTGATCTGAGAAGCAGGCTGTACTGTGGCTCAACTGTAAGACAAAAGCCCCCTCATCAGTTGTGTTTCTTTGATGTGTGTCAAGATTACCTTCTGGAAAACTTGTCACCTGCTTTGAGAGCCCGACTGCATTACCGTATGTTCATCTTTGTCCTTCCAAAGAATGTGGGTGGAGCTGGGGTGCTCTGGGCCAGTGCTGTTCAAAGAACACAAAATCTGAGCCACAGACGCAGCCGTTGTGCACATTTCACAATATTCTAGTATCCACATTAAAAATAAGGAAGAGCAGGACGGAGTTGATTTTAACTATGCATCCTGTCAAGCCTAGCAAAGCCCAAATCCTAGCTTTGCCTCCTAAGCAATGTAAGAGCCTCAGCGCCTTCCTCTTTGGTCTTTTGTCCTCTTTGAAGTCTCGTGGTTTGGGGGTTTCCCACATGTCTCATCCTAGTTAGTAAAAATGTTTTTGGAGACAGGTTCTCATGTGGACCAGGCTAGCCTCAAACTTGCAATATAGCAGGGGATGGCCTTGAACTTCTCGTCTTCCCACCTCTTCCTCCTGAGTCCTTGGATCACAGGCTGTGTGTGCAGGGTTATGGCTCAAACCCATGAATGTCCATGTGGGTAAGCACTCTGCCAACTGAGCAACATCCCCAAATATCTGAGTTTCCTAGACTGCATGTCATGTGCTCCACAACCACACATAGTGGGTGGCTACAGTTTTGGACATGTTTTTCACTTGTGCCAGCTTCCCTTTGTCTCCCTCAAAGTGAAGTGATGCCCAGTATCTCTAGCACCCCTGACTGGTCAGTCGATGACGTCGTACTACCACCTCTGGTCAGGCTGATAGTCTGGGCGTGTAAGTGGCTGAGTTTGCTCAGTAAATGCATGGGCCAGCAAATGAAGGCAGGACAGCCTGATGCTGCCCCACATTGCTGCTGCTTTAAGTTTAAAGTTGGAAAATTGTGCTGCCCCCAGCAGCGGCAGCACCCAACCTTATCTGCTAGAATGTCCAGGTTATTCCACCAGCCATTGAATGACTCTGAGCCACTGGGCATCACAGCGTTATTTGTTAGTAGTTTGAGAATCACAGCAACCTGAGGTGTGGAAACAATTCATTGTTTAAAAGAAACAAGCCAACAAATGCTCTAAAGAGACACTGTCATGAAAATCCTCACTCGATGCAACTGAGTGGGAATCAGCGCCCCAGATTCCTTAGCTTCCTGTCTTCCTGCCACGCATCTGATCACAGTCATTTAACTCAGGAACAAAAAGTGTCACATCGATGTCCATTTCCAGCACTAATGGACTTTGGCACCATGCTTCTTGAAGACGTCTGGGCCCAGAGAGCTAAAGACTGCCAATGATCTTCCAACCTTGTCTTGAATTATTTAGCACTTCTCTAATGTGGCTTTTACATTTCCAGTCTCCAGGGGACTTTTTTTCTAAAACTATGATGCATGAATAATTGTTTTTGCATTGTCCCATTTTATAAATAAGAAGAACAAGGCATTGAAAAATCATTGCACTTTGCTAGGGCAGTATTGCCCAGGCACCCTAGTTATTTAAAATAATCACAAGCCAGCTGAAATGATAAATCTAAATATTACAAGAAATTCTTACTACCTGCTCTTGGAGCAAACATTAAACATTCCCTTACTGAAGCAAATATAGGTTATATCTGCCTTCAAACGAAAGGTCTTTTGACTTGCTCACAAACGTCATTTGTGACATAAATATTTCTTTCTGTGATCTCATTGAACACGCCAGAACTTTTAATGGACATACCTGTAAGTGAGAGATCCAACCAGCCACACCAAATGGGCGTGGTCACAGGTGCTAGTCCCATGTATCTTAATCTGTGCATCTACACATACCTATTGGCTGTTTACTATCTCTGCACACACAGCTCTGTCAGGAAAGTGCTCTTAGAAGGCAGAGATTGTGGCTCCTTCCTCTTCATGTTTCCAGTGCCCACCCTGTGGCCTGGAATGTGTCAGGTGCTCAGCAAGTTTGCCTCTGGAAGATGGTTGATCTGTCTCCAGGTTACTCTGCACGATCAACCTGCCTAGATTGAGAATCACCTCAGATACATGCCTCTAGGGCAAGGAGGGATGACTCACCCTGAACATGGGTGGCACCAGTGGAAGGATCAGAGCCCAGAATGAATAGAAAGGGGAAAGGACGAGAACCAGGGGAGCCCCCTGACTTTGTTGTCCCACTGAGATGTGAGCAAGTGGCTACTGTCCACTCCCACGGCCCTGACTTGCTGCCAAGATGAATTGTGTATCTTCCTCAAGCCATGAGCAAGATAACCCTCCCTCCTTGCCAGGCGTTTGTTCACAGTGACAAGAAAAGCAGCTAGACATGGGGACTTGCTGTTTTTAGGAGGTGACCAGTGTGCTATATAACTGGTGATACTTTAGTCCCTGACCATGGGCCTCTTTTATGCTTATGTGTTTGGAGTTTGGCCATTAAAATAGATTTCTGTTATAATCTGTTCTTGTGGTAGAAAAAATGAGCCTGTATATTAATTACCTTACTGGGTCTTTGCTTGAACCTGGAAGGTTGGAACAGGTCTTCTTTGCCCACAGAGGGAGAGATATTATGGTTATGAATACACTAATGTTGAGATGGGCATCACATTTATACTGATAGTGTGTGTAGGAGAACACGTGTACGATATGGTGTTTGCTCTCCAACTGAGGTGTGGAAATGCATTTCAGAGCAGTGAGAAGACTGCCCTACCATGTTCCCTGTAGTTCTTGCTGACAGTGGAGCAGGGGCTGAAGCTGGCTCAGAGCTCTGTCCCCAAGCAGACTTTGAATTGGCCCTTGACTGTTGACTTTGTTTGACACAGAGAGGAAGGAAGAATATATGAGATGAAGAGATTAAATCTACCAGGGAAATGTGTTATAGGAAGAGCTAAGCTCCAGTGTTAATATTGACAAGCAGGAACCATGAGGCAACACAGAATGAGGACTTACTGGAAACTTCTGTGCTTATGTTTCCAGTTTCATGGCCATAAGCAAGAGAAATGGCTTTAAAGCTATCTCTATGAGATCTGGGGTTCTTGTTTTCAGTTTGGATTGGGGAGGGAGAGACTGGCATGCTAAAAGACTTCCCCAGAAGTTTCCGGAATAAGCCAGCATTAGCAGTGACATCAGAATGGAAGACAAAGGCTTCAGAGGACCAAGGTAGTGGGAAGACTGGCCAAGCCAGCACAAAGTGGAATGTATCCGATTATTTTGTTTCTTTTGGTTGGAGGCTGTAATCAATTACAGACAGAGGAATTTGGAAGGAAAGCCCTTTTCTTGGGTGGGATGATGGGTGGCTCATTTTGTTACCTGTAAAGTGACAGCATGTCCCTCCTCCCTCTTGGGGAGATGTCCCAGATGTTTATTGAGGCCATAGGTGTTCGTTCCCAATGCTCAATTAATGAACACAGAGACCCTGAGAATTGATTGAAAATTCTGTCTTTTGTTTATTTAGTCATTATTGCTCCATAAGTTTTTCATGTAATCTATTGTTTAAACCCCTTGCTACTGGGACATGTTTATGAATAGCATGTTTATGAATAGCAGTTTGATAGCTTCTCAAAGCTGGGATGACTGGCTGTGGATTCTGGTGATACCCTGTGTTAGCTTCGGATCAGTGCTTAAGCTCTGTGTGCACACCCTCAGCTGACCCATCTACCATCCGAGTTCCCACCTGGTACCTCACATGTGCTGGGTCTAAAGCTGTCTGTTAAAAGCCTATGTTTAGTAATTTTTCTTCTATAGCTAACAAAAGAAACTAAAGAAAGAATTTGCTTTGGCTTACAGTTTGAGGGTACATTTCATTGTGGTGGGGACGTCATCATGGTGGTGAGACCAGGAGGTGTCTGGTCACATTGCAGTCAGGAAGAAGAGACAGGTGGATGCTGGTGCTCAGTTCACTTTCTCATTTTTATTCAGTCCTGGGAATATATAGTGCATTATTATATTGGTTATAGTTATTATAACATATTATAGTATGGATTACACACACACACACATATATCTATGTCTAGCCACCCATATATAGGGTGGATCTTCCCACCTAAGTGTGACTACTCTGAAAACCCCTCAAAGACCTGCCAGAGGTGTGTCTCCTAGGTGACTCTGGATCCTGTCGTGTCAGCAATATTCACCATCACATAATTCCAGCCCTGACCCTTACTTCCCTGCAGGTAGACTTTCTCCAGAGTCTCTTTTTCTGGTTAGGACTCTCTGCCTCAAGTGGATTCCTAATGTCACCTTTGACTGGCACCTGCCCCTGGGCTGCTCCTGCTCTAGGAGATCTCCCATGTGCCATTAGTTTTTAAAGAAGCATGTGTCAAATCACGTCACTCCCATGGCTCAGATGTCATTCACTCAAGCCTGCTTGGGAGCTGGATTGAACCTGATGTATGCCCACGTCACTGAGGGCAATTCGTCACAAGTGTCTCTGCTTAGCCATTGCTATGTCTCGGCACCACATGTCTCCATAGTCACTGTTTCCATAGTCATGAATACAACCTTTTCTTTCCCTTGCTGAGAACTAGTTCAGTGCACCACTGGCCTTGTATGTCCCACCCCAACTCTGCCACAGGAACTTGCTGGCTATCTTAGCTGTGGCCTGTCCACTTGTGGAGGTTGGAAGTTCCTGGAAAAGTGTTCCTCAGTGTGGTTGGCAAGACTATGGTATGGCCTCTTAGGAAAACCCTTTGATCTTGTGTTGTCTTAGCCACTTCCATACGTAGCTGGCTGAGAGACACAGACACTACAGTTCTACTAATGATAACAGCAGCTAGAAGAGAACACGCCAGCTCCAACTCCCTGCTTCCTACCATGCAGTGCCAGGATTCAGGAGTTCCTTTGTGTTTGCCCCTGCAGTTTGAAAACCTGAATATAGTGTCTGAGTGCCTGTTTTCTCTGGTCAACGGTGATGACATGTTTGCCACCTTCGCTCAGATCCAGCAGAAGAGCACCCTGGTGTGGCTGTTCAGCCGCCTCTACTTGTATTCCTTCATCAGCCTCTTCATATATATGGTCCTCAGCCTTTTCATTGCTCTCATCACCGATTCTTATCACACAATTAAGGTACGTCACAATCAGTATTTGCTGCCCCAAAGCACCGTAAACATTGTGTGGGTTGGAGCATGAGAAAAGGCTGTAATCTTACTAAAATATAATTTTATTCAAGTTTTTAAACATTTAGAAAATTAACCTTTTTGTTCTGATGACAAATTTTAAATATGGACTTGTCTTGGGTTTTTTATTGCTGTAAAATGAAATGCCATGACCAGAAGCAAGTTGGGGAAGAAAGGGTTTATTTTATTTGGCTTGCACTTCAACATCTTATTCCATCGTTGAGGGAAGTTAGGGCAGGAACCCGGAGGCAGGAGCTAGTGCAGAGGCCATGGCGGTGAGGGGTGCTGTGGATGGCACCGCCCACAATGTCTGGGCCCTGGCCCATGAATCATTAATCAAGAAAATGCCCTACAGCCAAATCTTATGGAGGCATTTTCTCTGTTGAGATTCCTTTCTTTCAGATAACTCTAATTTGTGTCAAGTTGACATAAAACTGGCCAACACGGTACTTGAAACATTTTACTTGCTGCCCTGATGAAGGTGGCTTGGTTTGGAGGTATGCTGGGAAAGAGGGAAGGCAGAGACGCTGGGTATGATTAATTCAACAACCAGACGGCTGCTCTTGGCACTGCCAGGTGCTTCTGCCTGCGTGGCTACCTGGGACGCAAGTTTCAGGATAAATTCCAGTGATAGGAGTTGATTGTCACCCTGGCAACTGGGTAGATAGTGACATACCTCATACCTGGTGATAGGCACGCATGTAGTGCCCCATTGTTAAGGTAAAGAACAGGAAGGTTCCAGCTTTCCTGAGCCATGGTGTACCCCGCACCCTTTCAGATGGGCCTGTGAGGTCCATTTAGAATTTAAGGAGCTGTTATCTTTGGAGCTGTTATCTCCACAGCGGACGGCTGTGCTGGCCAAAGCACTTCAGGACCAGCACCTAAGCCACAGAGGGTGCTGCCCTCTGCTCAGCCCTTCCCAGGCTAACTCAGAAGAAAGCTGTCGGTGATCCGTATGAGGGATTAGAGTCAGAGGGTGCATGGAAGTTGGTCCCTGTGGCAGGGTGTGTTGGGTAGACTTGCAGGCTCTTGTCACAAGGATTCATGTCTTTGACATGGCAGTGTCCTTGTGTGGGGCAAGTATCAGTGCTGAGCTGGATGACCTTACTAACCATGACTGGAAGCTAGGTGTTTTCTGTCTGTTGGCAGAAATCTACCCTCTGTGTCACTCTGTGGTCACCTTCCACGTATGCAGAGAACGGGGCTTATGTCTGGGTTGTATTCCTTCGCCGGCCTCTTCATGTACATGGTCCTCAGCCTTTTCATTGCAGATTCTAGGTGGGCAGTGTACAGAGTGAAATTTGCCTGCTGGTTTCATTATTAACACTCTAGCTTTGTGGTTCTGACTATTTCTTTCATTCTTCTTTTCAACACACCGTTTCTCCCTTCCCCAATGGTTTGTTTTCTGGAGATTTCCTTTCCCTTGTTCTCAGCTCCCATAGCCTCCCTTGCTTAGCTGTTCTGGGACTGACAGAATGAGTCATCATTGTTCATAGTCCTTCTTGGATCTGGTACTGCGGGAGTGTCATTTCACAAAGGTGGGTTTGCTTTGTTGACAAAGGGAACAATTTCTCATGCTCTAGAGAGGAGGTAATGGCAGTGTGTGCTTTTCCAAAGAAATACCAGCAAAATGGGTTTCCTGAAACGGATCTGCAGAAATTCCTGAAGGAACACAGTAGCAAAGAAGGGTACCAGAAAGAGCCACCAGCCTTGCTGTCCTGTGTCTGCTGTCTGAGGAGGTCAGTGTTGTGTCTTTAGCTGGAAGAAAGTTAATACTGCACTCTGAAGTCAGCTTATGGTGGGAAATAGTTGGGTTTTCTTTTCTTTCCTCCCTAACACAAATTTGTTTGAGAAATGAATTGTTTCTTATAAAACAGTGTTCTATACAACAAGGTTGTGTAGAAAACTCCATGGCATGATTGAAACTCTTAGGGACCTTATAAGTGCCTCATGAGGAGATGAACTTCGACCCAAGTCAAGAGGCTGGACCCTGAAGGGACCAACGGTGGACTCTGAAGGGACCAAAGGTATTTTGGAGGTGGACTTCCAGGCATTTCAGATATGTTTCTCCCCTCCAGAATGTGGTACAAATCAGCTCCTTGGACAGATGGAGACCCAGTGGAGAGGAGGCTGTTGGTGTCTGTCCTAGTTACTTTTCTATTGCTCTGCCAAAACACCATGACCAAGGCAACACAGAGAAAGACAGAGTTTATTGGGGTGTACTGATTTAGAGGTTGAAGCCACAACCTTCATGGTGGGGAGCATGGTGGCAGGCGGGCATGACACTCACTGGAGCAGTAGCTGCAGCCACATCCCGATCCACAAACACAAGGCAAAGAGAGCTAAAGTTTTGAAACCTCAAAGTTCACTCCAAGTGAAACACCACCAACAAAGCCATACCCCCCAACAGCGCCACCAACTGGGGATTGAGTGTTCAAATATACGAGCCTATGGGGGACATTATCTTTCAAGCCACCAACATGTTCTTGGTTAAAAGCATGCGTCAGTAGCTCTTCAGTGCTCAGCCTTGCTTTGCTGGCCGTTTGGACTCTCAGAGAAAGGATATGGATCAGAGTGTATCACACAGTTGTGTGGGGACCAGGATGGAGGTCATATGGTGACGGTTTTCTTAAGTGCATCCATCTGTGTTTTCACCTGAGTTGGGGGTAGGATTTTTTTTTTTTTTGGTTTTTTGAGACAGGGTTTCTCTGTGGCTTTGGAGGCTGTCCTGGCACTCGCTCTTGTAGACCAGGCTGCTCTCGAATTCACAGAGATCCGTCTGCCTCTGCCTCTGCCTCCCGAGTGCTGGGACTAAAGGCATGCACCACCACCGCCCGGCTGGAAGTAGGAATTTTTAAGGTATACCGTACCCATGTTTTTTGAGGAGGATTCTATAATTCAAATTCCTGCAGGAAGAGGGGAGACCATAACTTATACACACATGATTCACACTGCATCTTGGGGCTTGCAATGAGGTGATTTGTAACACAAATAATAAAAGACCCAGAGACGGATATTGGGGTCCAAGCTTCAAGCCAAAGATAAGAAAAACAAAGCAGCCAAGCAACTAGCTCTTACCTCTACCCCAGGCTGAAAGGGCTGATCCTGTCTCCATGAGCTCTCACCGAGTCTCAGACTGCTGCCTCTCCTCAGAATGGCTGGAGAACCAATCATTCCTATCCTCAATGTGACTGGAGAACGAATGCCAGCTCTGAGACCCTGTTCCTGTCTTACATACCTCTCTTGAGTCCTAGGATTAAAGGCATGAGCTCTGTTACTCTTTTAGACTGATTCAATCTCAAGTAACCCTGGGTGGCCTTGAACTCAGAGAGCTTTGTCTGTCTTTGTCTCCTGAGTCCTGAGATTAAAGGTGTGTACCACTACCACCTAGCTCTAGGGCTAACAAGTATGGCTGCTTTTGCAATTTCAATCTCCAGTGGCTTTAATAAATCACACAATATATCATCACAGTGACTGAGCACATGTAAAGAATGTCTGGCAAACATAAAATGCGGTCTTCTGAGTTGGTTTCAAGATTGTAATTCATCGCCTCAGAGCATCAAATCGTTGCTGTGGAGAATTGATTTTCTTAGTTGGCAATGACCTCCTAAAGGATGGGAAGGGTAAGGCAGGTCTCTTGGGATTGCCTTGCTCTCGTGGATTCATATTCGTGACTTTCCCTGCTGCTGTGATAAAATGCCCGATGAGAAGCAACCTAAGGAAAGAAGGGTTTCCTTCAGCTCAGACTTTGAAGAACTTAAGCTTGGTGACCAGTTGGTCACACTGCTCACACAGCTAAGCAGAAAGAGATAAGTGGGGGTGCTCAGTTAGTCTTCTTCCCCCCTTTTTATTCATCCCATGACCCAAGCCCATGAAATAGGGCTCCCCACGTTCAGGGTAGTCTTCCCTTCTCAGTGAAACATCTCTACAAATACCCCCAAAGTTGTACCCAGATGAATACACCGATGCCTCTTCTGAGCCACTTGGTGCCTGCAGTCAGTCAGGGTGAGGCTGGCGGCCTCTGAGTCCTCTTCCTGGGCCTCACATGGAGAGAAAGGGTTGGCTGAGCAGATACAGAGTTGTCGAGTGTTCCCTGCTGTGAAGGAGTGCCTGGCCCTGTGCTAGAGTAGAGTCCTGAGAGATGGCGGCTGCTTCTAGGTTGTTTCCAGAAGCGTCTATCCGTGCCTCAGACAACGCACATTTCCCTTCTTCAGTTTTCTTCCTCTTTCACGTTTAGCTCATGTAAGCTGTGTGCATCTAGAATGTAGACTATCCTAGGCTTTTTGTAATGATTTTTGGGGAGTCAGGGTGGGGTGTAGCTCAGTGGTAGAACACTCGCCTAGACTGGGTAAGGCCCTCAGTTTGATCCCCAGCCCCGCTGTATAAATAATAAAGTTTTAAAAACTGTGAGTGTCAGGCATGGTAAGGCATGCCTTCTGGGAGGGGAGGCAGAAGACCAGGAATTCAAGGTCATTCTCCTCTGCACAGTTTGAGGCCAGCCTGAGCTACATAAGACCACACCTAAAACAACCACAACAAAACACAGCTACCCAAACAAAAATTCTTAAGTCATTGCTGTCTTTTTTCTTACTTTTCTGTTACAGGAGAGGAAGTGATGACCACTTGATTCTCATTGACTAAAACCCTTCTGCTAATGTCAATCAAGTCCAAACATCTTTCTCCTGTGGTAGCGCAGAGACCCTGGAGGGAGCAGAAGTTCACTAAAAGATTGTCTTACTGAATTGTGGATCCAAAAGGAGGGGTGTCTGCCAGCTGCTGACCAGAAGTGACATTCCAAGTTACTCTTTAATAAACGTGGAGGGTAGAGGGTAGGCCCCTCCTGAGATTTAATGTAATGGAAGTGTGATAATGAAATTTATCAGTAGTCTGCTCCTTTGTGACATCAAAATGTTAGGATGGAAAAAAAATACTAGCATTTCAGACTGTGTAAGCAATGCTCAAAGCCAGGTAAAGATACATGTTTATCGCCAGAAAAATATTTGTTTTAAAATGTGATCCTTGGAATTAAAGACATTTACTTCATGGTCAGCACAGAAATACTTTTGGTTTCAATACCAAATTAAGGCTTGAATCTGGAGAACTGGCAAACCATGTAAGGCTGACACTCGGACGTTAACAGAAAGATGTCTAGAAGAATTCAGATCTTGGCTGGTTGTACTGTGAACTCGCTTCTTGGGCATGCCACACAGTGTCTGTTAGCACAGGCAGTGGGATGAAACAGAACATCTGGATATCTCCTCAGCTGAGCTTTCCCTGGCCTGTACACACAGATGAGTGGTGCTAAACTTGGAGTGGCCACCTGTTTCATCAGTCATCTCCACTGTGGTGGGGATTTACCTTTGTCAAGCAAAGAAATGTAGTGTATGTTTCCGTAAATAAATTTATTTTCATGGTGTCGTCTCGCATTCTTACTGTGTTAAAACGCAATGTCTCTCGACAGCTGCCAAGTGGAAGTTTCATGTCCTACCCCTCTTAACCACTTTGTCTACATGAGAGATCTCTCATTTTTGAACAAGTGTTGGAGGAGCTACGGGGCTTGGTCCATAGAAACTATTTAGTAAACTCCTAATGGCAGGAGATTAAGATCACCTTAAACATAGATTTATGGCATAGCTGAGCTATCTCAGGGGCCATGAGATGTACTGGTGCTGAGTGAAATTGAATTGGCATCTCAAATCCTACATTTCCCGGGCGTTGTTCATACCCCAAGACCCCATTGTCAAGAACCATCTGTCTGATTCTCTGCTTGCTCCTTACCCTTGATCTTTATCATGTGCTGACATCAAATATGGGCAGAGAAAAATCATACTGTCAATAACATTAAAGTTGTAAGCAAGTGACTCATTTCAGGGCTATGGTTGGCTCTGAACAGTCTAGATTTCCAGTCTGCTGCTGTGACTGCCATAGGAACAGAAAATTAATGATGGCCTCACCCATTCTTAGCTCATTCTCAGCTAGTTTTTAAATTGGCTTTCATTTTTTTTTTTCTGGTTGGCTCTAGTACTTTCAGATAGAAAAATCTCTTTCAAGGTCACCATGGAAACATTGTTTGCCACTTTTCTCACTGTTATATTTTGGATGTCATTGAACAATGTGGTATGGTGACTGTTAATAGGCAAATCTGGGACAAACCATTTCCTCTCTCCTCTTAGACCTTAACCCGGGGACTTCGCTGTGACAGGGGATGCATCTTCCAACCTCTTAGTTGCATTGTAGACTCTCTATCTCTTGCAGAAATTGCCTCCTTGGGTTACTGTGGCACAGTCAAAGGTGCACATAATATCTTAAGCTTGCTGGCTTGGCATGGCAGAAACAAGCCCGGCATGGGAGACCCTTGAGTTACAGTTCCACGCAGCCTGTGGGTTTGGAGCTCTGGACAAGTCACTGTCTGCTTTGAGGTGGTGGTGAAAAATCTCAGTGACTGAGATTTGAGTCTCATGGTTCCTGCAGACTGTGGCACTAGTGTAGACTGTGAGCCCCTTTCCACAGCATCCTCTGCCATGTTTAGGAGCAGAAGCCATCCATTCATGCGTGGTGCTGGCACAGAACATTCACCTCAGAGCTAGTTTGTCAGGGGTCTTCTTCTGGGCATCTCTGGACACCACACAGTGTGTCTCCATCTCCCCATGTGCAAGATGGAGATTGTAAAAATTAAGAGTCAAACTAAAGTTCATAGGAAGCGGCATGGCTCTTAATTCTTCACTATCAAGTCATCTTGCTTGGTTTACAGTGTGCACATCTATTCGTGGCCGGCTGGGGAGAGCTTCATTTTTTCTGTGTGATTACTGTACACTCTTGGTGGACTTTGTTTTGGGTATGACTTTAGGGGCACAAAAATCCAACCCTCGAAGTCCACAAGTGGGTGTGGAGTGTTCAGGCTGAGGCAGCCTAAATGTCCTGGGGCTGGTCACCCAACTGTCCAGACGAGACAGTAAAGATCCTGAGGAACACAGACTCTCCCAGTCTCCAGTCCTCTGTCAGGAGTCTTTGTGTCCTTAGCCAGACGTGCCCAACAGCAAAATAAAGGGCACCTTCATCCTTGGCCCATTTATCCTATGTGGCAGGTGTATAGGAGGTGAGGGGTCCTTACCCAAAGCCCCACAGTACAATTTTGATTGTGTGACAACGAAAACTTTATTTTTATTCAGACTTAGAATTGAAGGCACAGCCAACCCATCATGGAAGAAAAGACAAGGCATGGCTTTGGGAACTGCTCTTGGCTATGGCAGCAGGAGCACGAGGCTGCTTGTTCACACATACCTCCTTCATGAAGCAGAGAAAGGGGAAATGCTCCCTCACTTTCTGTTTCCAAAATCAGTCTTTTAGCAAAATGCTCTCACAGTCTCACCAGGTGTGATGCATTAATGTTCTGGGCACTTCTTAATCACATCAAGTTGATGAGATTAACCATGACAAGCTTTTCATCACATTCTACTCAGCATCTAGAGGAACCCTGGCCCATAGAGAACCCAGGCTTGCAGCCTTGATGAGCACAGGAAGCCCATGGCACAACTTCTTATTGAGGAGCAAACAGCAGTCCCGAACGCCTTCACCTAAAGATAGCCTGGCTCTGGCGTTGCACCAGGAGTCCAAAGGTCACTAGCAAAGTGTGTTCGGGAACTGTCCTCTGGTGCTGGCCAGAGTCCTTTGCTGACAATACAGGTGCTGTGATTCCCTTACCCACGACAGCCCTTTCTTGCAGTAACGTTGGACCAGCTGACTTCACTGTGAATTGGTTCCACCATTATTTTCATGTGAGTTTGGCAAATTTAATTTGCTCTGTCTGACTTAGAGTTTGAACACTTCAACTTTGTGTTCACTACCAAATACCTAGAACCTCCCATGGTTCAGAGCATATGTGAACCCCTCTTCTATGACAGGGTGGAGAGGACCCAGGAGCTATCCCAAGCACAGAATACTGTGTGCCAACAGTGCAGGAAAAGGCGTGCCACAGCCCAGGAACTGGAGGGATTTTCTGTGTCACTTGAGAGTCCCGGATAGTATCTGGGTCAGCTTGGTGGTGGTATGACCTGCGCATTCTCAAAGGGCCCTGCACTTGGCTTAATGGCCTGTCATCAAAACTCTGGAATTCTTAGTGTATTTCGGACAAGAGGCCCTATGTGTTCATTTTTCAGTGGGCTCTGCAAGGATAGTAGCTCACCCTGATATGACTTACTCAATGGTTAAAGGCATGCTTTTAAAATTTAGATTTGAATTTAATTTAATTTAATTTTGATTGTGAGCCTAGTCATTAATGGCTGAGCCATCTCTCCAGCCCTAAATTTAATTTAAAAAGTACACATTTATCTGATTTGTTTTGTATATCTCAGTGTGCAAGTACTCAGAGAATCTAATATTGAACCCCGGCAAATGGAGTTTGTGAGACACCCAGCAAAGGTGCTGGGAACCAAATTGAGGTGGCGTGCAAGAGCAGGAGTTGCTCTTAACTGCTGAGTCACCACTCCAGCCCCTGAGGCATGCTTTAAACAATTTCATTTTTCCTTCTCTTGAGATTATAGCATTTCGGAAGAAGCATGCCTGTAAGAAAGGGTTAGAAACCTAGGCTTGTATTTGTATTTGTCGTTGCTTTGTTTTTGAGGCAGGATCATCCTGGGTAATCCAGGCTGACCGGGAACTAACTATGTAGCCCTGCAGGAATTTGGACTCACAGAAATCCCCCTGCCTCAGCCTCTTTGAGTGCTAGGATGACAGGTATGTGCCACGCCAAGTGAACCTTTTAATTAAACTATATACTAAAAATAAGTGAACTGGAGTTGGAATTGCACTTCTTAAAACAATAAACTTTACTTTTTAGGGAAGTTTTAGGTTCACAGGAAAATTCTCACGGCTTCTCTCCTCCCACAGGTGCCCAGCCTCTCCATTTACCAGGCTCCCAGAACAGAATGGTACATTGGATGTCAAGCCCATCTGTGAAACTGCACGGGCTCATTGCCACCCACAGCTCATAGCTGCATTAGGCTTCACTTTTGGTGGTGCTGTGTGATGGTACCCACTGTTAGACTTTCATGAAGGATGGGAGAATGTGACATAGCACCCACTGTTGGACATTCATGCAGAGTGCTCTCCCTGCTGTAAACACCACCTACTCTGCTTGGTCCTTTCTGCCTCCTTCTTTCCCCGGTCTTCATAACTACTTCCCCATCTTTGCATGGCCTCTGTTCTCTTCCTCTTGGGGTGTGTAATCTGGTTGGACTCCCACAGTCTATCGCCCTTTCTCGTTGATCTATTTCACTCACAAGTGTTAGCCACATTTCCCCCGAGTCTTTTTATGGAACTGCTTATTCACAGTCTCCTGGGTGGAGGGGGGTGAGGGGAGCTCAGATGGTAGAGCCTTGCCCAGCCTGTGGGAAGTTCTGGTTTTGATCCTCAGGACCAAATAAACCAATGTCAGCCCAGGACTTTGGAGGTGGAAGCAGGAGAATCAGAAATTCAAGGTCCTTGACTACTTAATAAACACACAGTTCAGTTCCTCAAAAGCACAAAATAGACAAACAAGCAAAACTAAATAAGACCAAAGCAAGACACTACTACCACCAACAGACAAACAAAAATGTCATAATAATGCCATCCTTCATGTCCCCACAAATATGTGACTGTGGGCTACTTTTTATCTGATCATGGAGGAGAATGAACACAGGGATGGTGGTGTCAGGGCCTGTGCTGTTGAGGTAGATGAAGATGTGATCCCTTTCGGGGCACTGGGCTCATGTCTTTCAGAGAAGAGCATCCTTCTCAGGGTTGGATTTTCACCCTCTTGGCCTTTTGAGACCCAAACACAAACCCTGCAAATTTTCCAGTGCTTCCACAGCCACCTTGATTTGAAGGATTTGTGGCATGGCTAACATCAGCCCTGGAAGAGATAAACCGAATCTCTAAATAGATGCTTAAGCTGTTAGGGAAACAATATATTGCATGGCTGTTCTGCATGGGGCCCCTTATAGCAAATGCTGCCAAAAAACAGCTGTAAAAAGCATGGCCAATGTTTCTGTGCCATTAGTCTTTGCCAGTGAGTGAGCTAGGGAGGAAATGAGAACATGGACCCTGTCACACCCTTGCATAATAAGGACAGCAGAAGCCCGACTTCTTAAAGACCCTCGGGAGCTGCTGACTGTGGTGAATGGGAAAGACAATTTATTAGTGTGATATATGTTTCCTACTTCCTAATGATACATAAATTATCCCCTGAGCCATGATACATATGGTTTAAAGAGAATTTTAAATGAAAGGCTTCCCCCAGCAGCACTAATTGCCTAGCAACATTAAATTACTCATCCCCTGCTGCCAGTGGGCTGTGGCCATTACTCTCTCCTCCAGGTTAAGCTGATGGCCCCCAAGAGGAACGTTTGCTCTGACAAAGTGGACGTGTATCTTTCCTTTGAGCACAACTCACTAAGTCACAGGGGAAGGCACTAACAGCACCTTTGGACGATGGCCTGTGTGTGTGTCATACCACCCACACTGTCCACGAGGGTAGGGCGGGGCATTCGGTCCTACCTCTTGGTTTGCCTTTAGGGAGGGAATCAGGGTGCTGCTATCAGAATTTAATCTTCTCCCACTGTGAGAGTTAAAGGTGGACTTAGGTAATAAGCATGGGTGTTTCCAGTGGCAGGAAAGGGGAGGGGTAAGCGTTATTAATTTTGACAAACACCAGATAATTACATGGCGTAGGAAGGAAAATGATGATACTATTAAGAATCATGAATTCAACACTTGGATGTGTTAAATTTTAGGACTGTGCTGTGTACTGAGGCTGTAAGGAATGAATGACAAGATCACTGTTCTCAGTAAGTTGACCTCACATCAAAGGCAAGGGTGATGCTCGGGCACAAGCTCTAACCAAGGTGTCCTAGGACATCGGGAAGGCTGTTCCCATGCCTCCCTCAGGGCGGTGAGAAGGAAGGCCATACCAGAGCCTCCCTCAGGAGAGCAGGAAGGCCATACCAGAGCCTCCCTGATGGGTGAAATGAGGTGGAGTTAAATAGACAACCCAAGAACTGAGAAGTAGGGGTGCATGCCTTTTGGCAATTATGGGAACAGAACAGCAAAGGCAGGGACTTCTGAGATAGAACATGGTCAGCTAGGAAATGTATACTTTGGAGACAGGAGATCATGCATAGGGAAAACTATAGAAGACGAGATTAAAGCAGTGACCAGGCGGGACAGACCTATGTCTCTGTGAACCCTAAGAGGACTGCAGACCTGAGAGGAGCCAAGTGACCTGCATGGGTTGGAGTGCAGTGAGACAGGCAGGAAAGCCAGGGGAGGAGAGAGAGAGAGAGAGAGAGAGAGAGAGAGAGAGAGAGAGAGAGAGAGAGAGAGGTTTTGTTATTGAATGTGGTGACAAACATAATAAAATTTATCTAAACATTGTCTGCAAAGGAACATACAGGACAGATGGGTGATAAGTGTTTCTAGCACACAGCTAGTTCCCTTTTTAGGGAGGGTTGAAGAAAAGCGTTTCTCCAAGACACTGCTCTGTGTCACCCCTCCCTACCCTCCTGACACCCACACACCTGTGAGTTCCCTGGTCCCGGCCTGCAGCAGTTTTGTGTCTACAAAGATGACAAGAGGTGGGTGTTAAGGAGCAGCCTGATTTCCTGACTGCGAACATCACCATTGGCCGTGCACTCCATGAAGTCTCTTCCTCGCCCTGCCCCCACCTGTTACACTTCCCTGTTCCCCACCCCTTACCCTCCGTAAGTAATGGAGGTACCCACTTAGTATGACCACCAGGGAGATTTGGAAGTGGTACTGTGAAGACTGCTAACTGAATGTGACTGCCCGGGAGGAACTGTTCCAAGAAAATGACTCCCTGGGGCTGGTGTGGTGTGTCTGGGGAAAGTGAGGGGAGGGACTATGCACCTAGAGCCAGGGTGCAGCTGAACTCACAGACACTGTGACAGCATGGACAGGTTCAAACTGGACAAAATCCCAGCCTGAGAAAGAGAAGTGGACATGGACAGCACCCCACCCCACCCCACTAACCGAGGAGTTATTTGCGATTGAAACCTGCCGGGCAACGGGAAAGCAGTTTTCTCCAAGGGAGCGACTCTGGGTGTATCAACCACACTCCCCACGCCTCTTCCCCAAGCCCCTCCTCACTTTCCCCACTCACTGTGCTATCAGAAGCGGATGACTTCCTCCTCTCTTCCTCTGAAGGTCACGTTCCTGGACCAGCTTGTAAGGCATCAGAGAACGGATGAAGGGGCCGGTGCATCTGTGCCGATTCCTCCACTAATCTTCATCTTCTTGCATCAGTGGTTCCACAGGACTTTGGAAAAGATGAGCACAAGGAGATGGGACCTCACACTAAGGGATGCTGGGGTGTGGGGGCGGCTGAGAGAGTGGTGACATGCTTACCTCTCTCTGATTCTTTAGGCTTAAGGAGGCCTCGATCTTTAGGCCTTACATGAGATACTTTGTCAACATGTCCACACTTGCTCGACACAGAAGACCCTCATTTACTTTCTGCATTGCGAATGAGGCAACTAGAGGCTGGGGAGACTCCTGCCTGCCCTGCAGGAGGAAGGACCTGAGTTCCGGTCTTCAGCACCCACATAAACAGTTCAGTGGTACATCGGGGGTTCCAGCACCATCAATGTGGAGACAGTTCCTAGCGCCTACTGGCCAGCCTGCCCAGGCAAGTCAGGGAGATCCAGACTCAGCGGCAGGCCCTGTCTCAAAATATAAGGTGGATAAAGGAAGACACCATGCCAATCTCTGGCGTGTACAGGTACATACGGACATGTATTCACATGCACACATACATATCAGCAGACACGTATGCTGTATGTGTACCCACAAATATGTGTTCACACGCCCACATGAACATGTACAAAACACACAATCATATCACACAATGAAGGAACTGAATGGGACAAACCTCACAGGTACACATTTCTTCTCCGGCTTTTTTGAAGAATAGTGATCCATAGTAGGCAGCTTAGAAGACAATACACTCATGCCGAGCTCCACGAGTGAGTGTCAGGGAGCTGTGTAGTGAGGACTCTGTGTTTGGACCACAGTTACTCCATACCTTAGAGTCTTTTAGCCTCAGACATGCCAGATTTGTTATAGAGCTCAACGTGGAGAAAACAGAGCCTAGAAGCAGATGAGGAAACATACAGATGAAGGCTGATCGGACCCCAGGGCTCAGGAAGGACTTCCTCAGTTCAAGACTTCAAGAGACCATTTTTAAAATCCAGGTAAGAGGGGTGTGATGGTGCAGGCCTTTAATCCCAGCACCAAGGAGGCAGAGACAGGTGGATCTCTGTGAGTTTGAAGCCATCCTGGTCTACAAAGTGAATTCCAGGACAGCCAAGGCTACATACACAGAGAAACCCTGTCTTGAAACACTTCACCCCCCCCAAAAAAAAGAAAACGAGATAGAGTTTATTATCTAAAGCAAAGCAGAACAACAACAAAACTTTCATAAAATTAGGGGTGGAAATAAGACTTCAAAAGTACAAAGTGGGGACATATTTTGACTGCATCTGAAGTCTTGCTCCTCAAGGGATTATTACTCACCGCTTTCTGGCTCTCGTTCATTGAAAGTCCCTGGAGAGCGGCAGGCCTTCAACAAAGCCATTTTCTTTTATTTTATTATTTAAGACAAGGTCTACTCTGTAGCCCAGATTGACCTGGAGGTCATTATATAGCCCAGGTTTGTCTTAAACTCACTGTGATCTTCCTGACTCAGCCTCTGAGTGCAGGGCCACCATGTATAGACAACATGTATTTTTAGTTACTATGTTTGATTTTACTCCTTAATATCCACATATTTTATTATTATTTGTCCTAACAAACATGAGGGATAAGTACCAAATTTCTAAGGCTGTGAACAGTGGCCATGCATCTGCAGCTGTCCTAGGAGTGGTGGCGTGTCAGGGGTGGATACAAGCAGATACTGGGGCTCACTGGCCAGCCACTCTAGCCAACTGGTAAGCTCCAGGCTCAGTGAGAGGCTATCCCCAAAATGAGATGAAGATTAATAAAGGAAGACACCTCTTTGACCTCTGGCCTATGCATGCACACATACATACCCAGAAAAATTTCCATTTTACTGGAGCAAAACCAAGCACTGAGAAGGTGTTGAAGGTTGGTTTCAACAAGGGTTCTGACACCTGAGCCACCTCCTTCCTTCCCCTTCTGCTGTCTGCCTTTGTGAGGAAATGCTTCACTGAAACTGAACAGCAGAAAAATGCCAAGTTTGCTTCATGAGATGGAGGACTTGTGTTTCAAGCAACACCAGACACTCTGGGGTTGACGGATATCAGAAGATCGTTTCTTACCTCTGTGGAGGAGTCAGAAGGCCCTCAGGGGCTCCCAGTCTAACACTCAGTTGCTTGGTGATTTAGACAAGTTGGGCGATTGCTTTAGGTCTTGGAATCTTTATCTTTAGGATACAGATAATGAAATGGAGAGGACAGAAAGATTCAGTAATATAGTCTGGGTCACACAAGGTAACTGCCAGAGCCAGGTGAGACCAAAGGAGCCCCTCTTGAGAGCCACAGTCTTCTTGGGTCAATGGGATGTCCAGGAGAAGTGTGTGAGGCAAGCTGTGAAAACACTACATGGCTTGTCGTTGTTTGGGTGAACCAAGATAAAACCTGAAGGACTAATTTGTGTAAAACCTAAGGCTGATTTGTGTAAGAATTGTGAGAAGCAGGTAGTCTGTCTCAGATGACTACAGAATCCTTATCAGCCCAGTATCTATCTCCAAATGTAGTTCAAATTATGTGTGGACAGACAAGCCATCGCTTCCCTCCAATCCTTCAAGGTAAGTCAGTGTGGCAGTTGCCACTAGTGGGTCAAAAGCCAGCACAGGTACAATTAGACTCCTACTCCTTTAAAAAACAGCATTAGCTGGTCAGTGGTGTCAATCGCCTTTAATCCCAGCAGGCTGATCTCTGTGAGTTCAAGGGCAGCCTGGTCTACAGAGCTAGTTACAGGACAGCTAGGGCTGTTACACAGAGAAACTCTGTCTTGTAAAAGCAAAAACCAAACTAAACAAACAAAAAAACAAGATAATAATAATAATAAAAACCCCACATTACTGCAGGGGGTGGGGGTGGAGGATATCACAAAATCCTGCCCTCCTTGAAGATTCATGGTGGTTGGTGGTTGCCAGAGAGGGAGGAATTTCTTCAGTGGTGTAGCCACTGGTAAGTTGCCCATACCTCTATAAGGAACCTTGGTTCACACAAAAACAATAACAACAAAAAAAACTAAGGGTGGGGTGTGTTGGGGAAGCCGAAGGGGAACTAACTGGACAGAGGGAGTGATCAGTGGGATTGTGGAGGAGAGGGTGTCTAAGATCAAAATGCATTGTATAGCCATATAAAAATGTCATACCCAAAGCCATTATTAGGAGGATTGATATATGCTAATAAGAAATTTTAAAAAATGCATCCTCCAGGAATGTTTCTGGAATGAGCAATAAGCCACCAAATAATTGGGCATGAAAAAGATTATTGCTTCACCCATAACAACTGGACTCAGCTTGTGCTTCTTGCCATTGGCCGTGAGTCAGGAGAGCCAACCTTACGACATGTTGGTCTTTCCAGGCTTCCGTGCAGTGTCCCATCACCCATGACGTCAGTAGCTGTCCACGCAGCCTAGGGAATGCGTCTTTCAGAAGATCAGCTCCATGGGACCTCTCTAACTTGCAAAATTTACTTTTCTGAACACTCTGAGATAAGGTTGACTGTGATGAAAGGGCCACAGCATGAGTGTCATACTTTTGAAGGGGATGGTGGCTTAATGCTCCCATGTGTCTCCCCTAAACTCAAGATTAGTCCCTTGTCTAATCAGGGTGCAGTGGTCGGGCTCGGGGACTTTAAACTTGCTTTTTATCATATCCAATCTATAACCCAGTGTTGTCACTTGCTTCAATAGCTCTCTTCTCACAGCATTCTTTTAGCCTTAAGCACAAAATTCACCTCAGGGTCACTACTAACTTTAGGCATCTATTTCTGTGGTCTTCTTTAATCTGAGATAGCTCTTCAGCCTTTGCTTTTCATTGCACAGAGATTTTTAGTAACTGGTCATTGGTTCACACATATAACACTATAATCTCCGTTTGTTGATGTTTGCCTCTAGTTATCTGGAGGCTGCGCAGCTTGGGCAGGGTTCACAGCATCCTTCCCAGGGAGAACCATCCAGTGCTGTTGGTCTACCCTCAATGTGCCGTTCCTTTTCTTCTTTTGACTGACATGATGTCAAGTTTCCCTAGTGGTGCTATGGTCATAGGGTATACAGGGCTCAAATCTCCTTCTAAGGTCAATTCCCTTATATCCCGAGTTCAGGATGCAGCCAGGTGGGGTGAGCCCCTCAATGACTTCTCCAAGCAAATCAGCCAATGATTGGGATAGCACTGCAATTTGTATTTTTTTTAAGCAATTCATTAAATTCATTTTCTGTTGTTTGGGTCAGATTCATGCAGTCTACCTCAAAGATTCAGTATTATCTAAATAAAACTTAAGACCCAGATGCAGTGCAGCAAAGCGAAGTCAACGGAGTCATGTTTACCAGAGTTATAAAACCCGTCACTAAGAAAAATGGTTTCAAATTTAGTCTCTGGGATCTCGTATATGTCCACAATGAAACGTGATCACATCCACCTGCATTTCCACCTCCGACTGTCCCCAGCTGTCTCACACAGCACATCTCCCTCCTGACTTCATGCCCTCTTTTGTTATCTGCTGAGTCTCACTGGTGCTGCACCATGTGCACTGGCGTGAGGTAAGAGGATGAGGAGGAGTGCTGTGAAACGCTGTCTTACAGACAGCATGGAAGTCACACTCACGAACTCACAGCATCCCTGGGTGCCTGCATGGGATCCAAGTCCGACCATGACTGGGGTGGAGCTCTTAAGGAGCCGCCCCTTACTGAGGAGCTGTTGGCAGGGGCAGCCTCAGGGGAGGATGAAACATTCTTTAAGATGCGGATACTGGAACGGTACCTGTGCTCCAGTGAATGAACAACATTGGTCACAGAAACTTCTTTTCTGATAGAGGCAGAAATCCTATCAATGCAGAAATGCACAGATGGTCAAATTGCTGAGAGTGAGTGACTGAACGCTCAGCTCTAAAAGAGACACCCGCCCCTGCCCGTGCCATGACTGAGGGAAGAGGAGGTGGAGAAGCGTTTATTTGCCTGAAGCTCCCAGACTGTGTTCCGTCCTCTAGGCTTTGTGTGCTCATCCAGTGACAGAAAGGGGAGTGGTGAGAACATTCGCTTGGCCGTTATTTATATTTGAATAAATACATAAACGAATAAATACATAAAGATAGAAAAGCCACATGATAACAGATAACGGAGATTTCATAAAGGCGTCCAAGAACTAGTGTTCTGTAAATCATTTTTTTATTTTAAAACAATCTTTTCTCATTTGCATACCAATCCCAGTTCCCACTCCCTTCCCTCCTCCTGCTCCCCCCACAAGATCCCCCCACCCACCCACCATCCACTCCTCAGAGAGGGGAAGGCTTCCCATGGGGAATCAATGAAGTCTGGTATATTTCTTTGGGACAGGACCAGGGCCTTCCCCCCTGTATCTAGGCTGAGCAAGGTATCCCAGTTGGGGGATACCCAGAGAAACAGCTGACTTGAGCTAGTGGGTGCTCACTGACTCTGGACTGACAGTAGGGGAACCTGCATAGGACCAAACTAGGCCTTCTGAATGCGGGGGACAGGAGTGTGGCTTGGGCAGTCTGTGGGGCTGCAGACAGTAGGGCCAGGCTTTATTCCTAGTGCTTGAACTGGCTTTTTGGAGCCCATTCTCTTTGGAGGGATACCTTGCTCAGGCTAGAAATAGTGGTTTTTAATGTTGACAATGCGCACAATGTAATAATCTCTCACACCCACACAACACTAAAAGGCTTTTAAAGGGATTTCACACTCACCCTTTATCATTATCCTCACAGTAACACTGTGTGTCATCACCCCCATACACGGGGAAACTCCTCATCCATAAAGAGAAATCGGGGAGAAGGTAATTCTATGTGAATGTAGATTGTAAAAGATGTATCTGGAAGCTAGCACAAACCTCAGATCCTGAGACTACTGGATGGTACACCTGGAAATTCGGACTTATTTTGGATAATATTCAACATTTAACATTATTGTTCATACACTGGAATCAATGCCCTCAACCTGCAAAGAGGGAACTCTTGCTTTATTTTAAATTCCTTTGGCTGCTTTTTGTATCCCGTGGAGCAAATAAAACAAGGCAAGGACTGAACAGGAGCCGTTTGTCTTGACATTGCTAGAAGATGAGTGACTTCACCCCTGCTAGATTGTCACGGGTTCCTCAGCAAGAGAGAGGAAGGAACTGGATTTAGTAGTTTTAGAGATGAGTATTTGAGAGGCGAGATAGGAATAGTTTTTTGAATGGTAAGAAGCAGGTTGTGAAATGATGGTTTTATAGGCAAAGATGCTTTTCTTCATTTCAAACAACATTTTTTTTCCTGTGAGGTCTCTTTTGTTTTATATCAGTTACATGAACGAATAGGTTTTCTGTCCCCCAATAACAGGTTTCTCTACCAACAGGGTAAGCCAAAATCAAGCCAAAAATTGAAAAAGTCCCAGGTTGGCTCTCCAGTCCCGGAGATGGAGACCAGAGAAGCCACATGCTGGAACTAAAGCAGGGAGACGATGTAGCTTGTAGGCCAGGGGCACCCAAGTATGACCAAAAACTGAAAGCTTTAGGCAGGACAACTGGCAACTTCAGGGGAGGAAGCTGCCATACTGCTGAGAATGTGGAACAGGACCTTTGGGTGCCTTCCCTTTGTTGGAGATTCTCTGAGAAGGATGTGGAGAGAGAGGAGAGAGAGAGAGAGAGAGAGAGAGAGAGAGAGAGAGAGAGAGAGAGAGAGAGAGAGAGAGGGAGAGAGAGAGGGAGAGAGAGAGGGAGAGAGAGAGAGAGAGGGAGAGGGAGAGAGAGGAGAGAGAGAGAGAGAGAGAGAGAGAGAGAGAGAGAGAGAGGGAGAGGGAGAGAGGGAGAGAGAGAGGAGAGAGAGAGGGAGAGAGAGAGAGGGAGAGAGAGAGAGAGAGAGAGGAGGGAGAGAGAGGGGGCGAAGGGAGAGAGAGAGAGGGAGAAAGAGGAGGGAGAGAGAGAGGAGGGGAGAGAGCTGGAGGTTTCAAGCGAACATGAATTTTCTTTACTGTTTGCTTAAGGTTAATTTTCTTTTACAATTTGAACGTGTCTCGTTGAAATAACATGTAGCTGGATTTGTTGGTTCACATGCTATTGATTTACTTATGTATTTGTGTGTATATTTTGAGGAGTGTGAGCGTGGGGTACCTGTGGAGGTCAGAGAACAACTGAGTGGTTCTCTCCTTCCACCTTGCTGTTCCTGAGGTTGTCAGGGGCAGCAGCAGGCGCGGGCACCATGGAGTCACCGTGGCGGTCCCTTATTTGAATGTGACAGACGGTCTTATTTCCATTTATTGTGGTTGCTGCTATGTTTTCACTCACTTCTATAATCTTCATTTGTGTTTTCTGTAAATCATGCTTTTTTTAAAAAAAAAATAACTGGATCAATGGCATTTCTTGTTTATTTGTTTCTGTTGTTGTTTTGTTTGTTTTTGTATTCCCCTAAGTGTCATTTCTTTTAGTACTTTTTCAATCTTGTAATTTTTTTACTTGACTTATAAACTCTAAACATCAGTTTTTCTTTTTTTTAAACATGTTTTTTATTTATTTTACATACCTACCACAGTTTCCCCTCCTTCTCTCCTCCCGTTCCCCCCTGCAACTCCCATCTCCCCTCCCCATCCACTCCTCCTCTGTCTCCATTCAGAAAGGGGCAGGCATCCCCTGGCTTCAACAAAGCTGGGCACATCAAGCTTAGGTGGGACTAAGCTCCTCCCCTGCGTAAAGGCCAGTCAACCACAGATCTGAGATTTTAGCTCCAGCTCACCTTCAGTCTTATTTACTCTCCATTACGTGTCATTTGTTTAATATTGAGTTCTTTTTCTTCTTTCCTTCACTGTAATTTTTGCTTCTTGTTGGCTGCAGACAGTATGGATTCACATTTACTCACAGGCTCACCACTCACCACAAGGAAAATGCTCTCTGCAGACCACTTCTTCTTTTGGGGTTCATTTCCTTCCTTTCTTTAAAAAATTGAGGCTTGATCTTCACAAAAAAACAAAAACAAAAAACACACACACACACACAAAAAAAAAAAAAAACCACCCAGTTTTCAATACTTCTTTGGATGGAAATTAACTTCTGGCTTGCTAGTATTTTTCTTCCACACTTTGGGAGTGATGTTTCCTTTTCTTCTGGCCTCTATTGCTGCTGAGAAGTCTGGGATCAGATCAACTCATCTGTCTTTTCTCAGTAATTAGTAATGCTGTTTGTTCATCTTAAAACCTTCAATTTGAGAAGACGGAAGTGTATACTCACTATAATTGCTCGAACTAGTTAAGTTTCTTGGCTCTGGAAATCCATGTCCGTCCCAATCTGGAAAACCCATCTAATCATGTCTTTTTGTAGACACTGCCCTCTGCCTTTGTATCTGGTCTTGCTTCCTATGTCTGACTACAAACACTTTGGATTTTTCAATTTCCTTTCTTACTTCCGTGTAAGGAATTCCCCAGACGTGCCTTGCCCTTCCTTATGTCTATCTCCAGCTACTTAGAAAACTCAAGGGTTTTACTGTGTATTTTTAACAAGTCAAGTTTTCACTTTTATTTTTATTTTATAATGACCTTTCTTTCAAAAGTGTCTTCCTAAAAGGTGGGTTTCTTAAAGAAGATGAACTGAATGCAATATGATGGAAGATAAACTAAATCTCAGTCTGCCCACTGCAATTCACTGCCCTTCCCACTGCTCCGAGAGGTTCTAGTCATCACTAACTAGTTAGGCATCTTGTCTTATTTTAGAACTGTATTGTGCCATTTATAATCATAACATCCCTGAATTTCACCCAACATTAAAATTTCTCTCATTCCAACGCTTGAGTTTTCCCAGCTAGGAAGTCTGTTGTGTCAGAGAGGCATCTGGAGGTTTGGGGCTTCTTTTTCTTGTTTGAGACTGTCTACTCCTTAGACATCCTGATACAGCATCGTTACCTGCTCAGTTCATACTCAAGGACCATGCAATTGAGGTTTAAATCATAATTGCAAAGGCTTCTTGATGTTTTAGGCGAGTTTATCTACCATTTTGGGTTGTTCACATCTACAGCTATCCTGGGGTGCATGTGACCTTCGACTATGGTTTGAACACGTGTGGAGGAGGTTAGGGAAGAAAAGAAACATATAATACTGCTTGATACCATCTTGGATGACTTTGGTCCCAAATATTCAGTTGCTGTGCTTTCTCTCACAAGAGATTTTTCTGGGCTTCTCATCATTTACCCACCACACCCCAGGATCAAGCTACTCGAAGTTACCCTCAGAGGATAATATCTCATTTGTAGAGAGTTGCTCACCCCTTTCTGTTCACTCTGGGGCTCATGCAGTGCCCCCTCATGAATCACTTTGCTCTCCAGAAGGACCAAGAAGAACTCTGCAGCAAAGCCTCCTTCAAACTGGTTTCAGGCTGTCAGATCTTCATGGAAACTCTAACCTCTGTGCCTTCCCAAGTGACAGCGTCCTGCACTCTCTCTGTAGCCTTCTCTGCACCACTGTGCCCTTCTATCTCATAGACACGTGCTAGTCTTATGTCCGCCCAAAGACCAGGACAGCACAGCTCACATTTCAACCCACTATAGTACACAGACGAGGTCTGACAGCCCAGACACACTGCCTAGGAATCTGCGTGCTCTGAGAGCAGCCTTTTGTTGCATCGTATAAAGGAGAGGGAATCACATACCGCACACTGGCTCATTCCCGCTTCTCTTCAAGACAGAGTCCCACAAATTTTTCATATGTTTGGTTCACAATATTTGCTGAACTCTCTTGTGGTATCTTTGTTGGTTCATGGGTTATTATGGGTATGGATTTAATTTCCAAAGATTTTCTAAATCCTTATATTGTGTTTTCATTTTACCTTACTGCAAATTTGGTCAGAGAATAATTTTAACTCTTAGGTATATTGAAATTCATCTTGCAATACAAAATGAAGTCTATTTTGATGGCTGTTGCATGCATGTGTGTTTTGGTGACTGTTTCATGTTCATGTGTGTGTATTTTGTAGTCGATACTGTTTCATGAATGCCAACTAGGCTAAATCAAGTTTTTTTTTTGCCTACTTTTACTATCAATTACTAAGAAACACCAAAATCTCCAATCATAGTTACAGGTATTTTATTTCTCCCGTTAGCTAATTTTTTTCTCATGTATTTTGAAAATCTGTTATTTGATGAGTCGATCCTTTTGTTATCACTAAACAACAAGGTAATAAGGTCATTTAAAATTATTATTGCATATCGGTTCCTTTAACTCTCATTGTACTTGAAAGTAGACACTATTTATAGTTGTGGAGACAGTGAAATTGGGTGAAGTTTAATTAGTGAATATTGTAGAAGACACTACAGGGTTTTTTTCTTGTTTGCTTCTTTCTGATTTTTTGTTTTTCAAGACAGGGTTTATCTGTGTAGCCCTGGCTGTTCTGGAAATAGCTCTGTAGATCAGTTAGCCAAATCTGGGAAATCTGCCTGTCTCTGCCTCCCAAGAGCTGGGATTAAAGGCATGTGCCACCATGCCTGGTGACATTATGACTTTTGAGTGTGGCTACAAGGATTAGGAATCATAGTTATGCTGGGGCAGTGGTGGTGTACACCTGTAATCCCAGCACTTGGGAGGCAGAGGCAGGCAGATCTCTGTGAGTTCAAGGCCAGTCTGGTCTACAGAGTGAGTTCTAAGACAGCCCCAGAACTGTTACACAAAGAAACCTTGTCTTGAAAAAGCCAGTAAATAAATAAATTTAAAAAATAAAATAAAAAGGAATCATAATTACTTTAAGTAATATTGCTGTGATAAAGCCCTATAACATTTTTTATTTTTCTTTTCTGGTTTTCATTCATGTTATTTGCTTATTCTCAAATGCATAGGTCATTATGCTTCTTAGTAATTTTTAATTTTTTTACTCCCCCATTACGATTTATCTCCACCAGATCTGCTCTGATCACAACACAACTTACTTAAACTAAGCCACATGTAAATGATTAAAATTTGATCCTCCTAGAAAAGCTTCTATGATAGCAAGGTAATTTTTAATGACATGTGTTTTTTGTTGTTGGTAATAAGAAAACTATTAATAATAACAAAACAAAGCATAAAATCATGTGATACCATTGTTTCAATGTATTATTTTCAATATTTCAGAATCCTGCTTTATCTGATTTTCATTTCAAATTTTTCTTTTACATGAAAAAGAACAACAAAAAATCCCTGCTTATCTGTTGACTTCCATTTCAAATGAATCAACCCTACATCTTAAAGGGACCAATGAGTAACAGCTCAAATTGTTTTTATAGTGTATTCAGGTCAGTCTGCTGTGTTATTATTCACATTACACAAGAACATTAAATATTAATTTGGCCAGGATCCATCAGATCTAACCTCAAAAACAAATCAGTCTCAGAGATGAGAATGTCAGGATCACGTTACAACTTTCTGTTGCAAAACAAGGAAAAACATTGAGTACATAGAATGCAAAAAACTCTAGCAGAGTTTATTTACAAGTATTTCCTTTTTCTCTTTTTGGGTTTACCAGAATAAATATTTGCACAGCTGAAAGCGTTGCTAGTAGCAGGTTCTTGTTGATCGCCTCAGGCAAGGCAAATATCCAGTCATAGCTGGAGTATGAGGTTTGGGAGAAGACAGCTCATTATATAATGTATATACTGCTGTTGTCCAGACATGGCTTAAGTTTTGAGTGAACTCCTAGTAGCATGTAGCATTCTTTCTGAAAGCTTTTTGCCATGATGCATACACTTCATAGGCTGAAAACTCAGGGAGGTGAAACCCAGCTACTTCTGCTGTCCTGTGCCTAGAATCGCTCTTGCATCTGTTTCTGTCACTGACAGGGTTTGCCACTCTAGGCAAACTAAGGAAAGCTCAGCATGTTCTGCGTGCTGTGTCTTTGGTGTTCTGAAGTGATTTGTAGTGTGTAGATGTTTGTAAGCGGCAGATGGGTTATGAACGGTATGTTCCCGCCATTCTTCAGGTTCTGGTCCCCGGCTCCATTGCATCTGCTGCTGGAGTTTTCCAGGTCTTTATTGGCGGCAGGTAACTGTCTTCTGTGCTTCTTTCCCTCGTTCCTGGGGCCCGCACAAACCCTCGGCAGTGGGCTGGTCTCCGGGGTCTGCTCTGCCACGTGGCCGGTTTCCATAGCGCTATGCTGGGAAACACACAGCCGATGCACACTGTGGAAGCTGCAGTTGGAGGTCAGGGCACACTTCTCTCTCTGTCTAGTCAGGATGTAGTGGTCTGTGTCATGGTGACCAATGTTTCCCAAATCTTAGTAGTTGAGGAAGTCAGTGTGGAGCCCCATGGGTTCCACGGCGTCTTCATTCCTGAATTTAGGCAGGAGCTGTTATGACTGCTGTGCGGGTAAGGGGAAATAGAATAGAACGAGCCCTGTGCAGGTTAGCAAGGCTCACACACCCCCCCCCCCCCATACACGCACACAAGACCGAAGGGGGAAGCTTGACAGCAACGCACAAAGAAGCTTGGTTTATCCCAGGAAACAGAGAGTATGTTAAAACCCAATCTACCATATGACTCCCGTGTTCCTAATAAGGGGCTTGTCAGTCTCTTAGGTAATTGGTGGTGAGGTGTTAGTGGTGCCGTGGCCACAGTTTTTATGATGAAGGAAACTGTCTGGGGCCCAGGGAAGATGGTTTGCTCTTCATCTTGTCTCTGCCTTTGGATTAAAGCCATGGCCTTTGACAATCTGGAGAACTGGATTTTGCAAACCACGGACCTTGTTTTATTTAAGTTTTTTTCCTGCTGGAGTTGGGGCAGTCTCCCTGTAACTTAGCAGCTGCGGGTGTGTTTGTTCTTTTCGCTCTTTTTCTCCAATGATTTGTTGTTCACTTGTTTGCTGTTGTATTTCATGTTTTCCCTTGGCTTGGTGGGGCCGGAAGAGTCCTAGGGAAGCGAAAGACAGCCAATCAAGGGGGAATACGGTGTGACTTCACCACTGGGAAACAGTGAAGGCTGCCAGGATAAAGCCCCCATGGGGGCCGCTATCTGGGGAGTTTCTGAAGCATGCTTCCCTTAGCGGCGGCAGAGTGTCATCTCTTGTTCACAGTCAGGAAGGCTGACTAATCTATGAAGAATCATGCCTTTGGGGATCACATGGCAAGGCTCTTGTCAAACACAGGTGTGCCACACCAGTACTCAAGGGGCATTTGAGTGAAGGAGCAAATGAGTAGGACAGGAAGCTCAGCTCAGGGCCTGGTTTCACGAACAATTTAAAAATGCCACAAGCCTTCACTTCTTCATCTGATGGCATTATTGATACAAAGTATTGGGTTCTGCCCTGACTCTTCACTGTGCTATAATTTTCTTTATAATTGTTTATGTTTGAAAAGAAGTGACTATTTATTTGGGGTTCACCACTCTTGCATGGATTTTCCTGGGGAAACCTAAAGAAAACTATCTATATTCGTCTGGAGAAAGCAGGAAGGGCCTCCGAAAGGATTCCAGCTTGGAGAATCAATGAGTTTATTAGGATTTCTAACAGGAGCAAACATGATTAAGAGGCAGCTCTCCTGGGAAGTCCCCTGTGCAACCAATAGGCGGCTGCACCACAGGAAAATCCCCTCCCCAACCATTCACTCCTTTTGTTATTTAAATAAACCCAGGGCAAGGAGAGACTCAGGCAGAGCTCATCCAGGCTGGTGGGTTCCTGGGATCTCATGAGCTCCCTTCTTTGAACAAGGGTGTGTGAATGGGCACAATCCCATGACTCCATGACCTGCCCTGAGGGTGGCAACAGCTGCTGATTCGTGTACAGTCTTCAGGAAACATCTATACAATCCATCCATCCATCCATCCATCCATCCATCCATTTGTACACACACACACACACACACACACACACACACACACACACTCCCATCTCTGAATTATATCAGTTCACACAAATGGGGCATTGACTTGCTGTATTTGTTCATTCAAAAACTACATGATAAAACCAAGCAAAATTGATTATATAGTACTGTATTCTGCTTTTATTGAAAATATCACATGAAAGGATAAATATAACCCTTTCATTATCTGTTCCAGGGAACATGATTTTTATGCCTGCATACTAGACTATTCTGTTGATGAACAGACATATATTCAAACAGTTTCCCACTGCGGTTTTTATTTGATATTTGTATTGTTTATAGTATATCAATTATGTGTATCATCCTGGAATGTTTGCATATACATCAAAGTCTTCATGAGTGTATAGCGGAGGTGTCTGGGATAACGCTGTTAAATTACACAGCCAAATGGTGATAACGTCCCAGCTTCCTCATATGTCGGCCTCATAAGTTAGAACAGTGTACCATTATTATTTTATACATGCATGTATGTACAGAGATGTCAGAGAAACAGTTTCCTGCCACTTCCAACCTTCCTTTTGAGATTATTGAATTTCTGGGCTTACTTAAACACAAAACAATTATTTTCTATTTTATTTTTGTGTATCAGTAAAGGAGAAGTTAAAGCCTTGGCTAAAGTATTCACACCTAAGTTCCTCATTTTTCTGAGTGAGTGTACAGTTCTGCGTGCCTGCTGATTGTCTGGCACCATCAGAGGCCTTGCGGGGCAGCCTTAAGAACAAAAACAACACTTTCTTTGCTTCAGGCTTTTCTTCCAGTCCTTGACTTTCATCCTTAAAACTTCCACCCTGTGACAGTGACCACAGAGCCACATTGCTGCTTAGTTGACACTGACCATAAGGCACAGCCCACATAAACATGTACCTCAGAGAAGGAAAGTAATGTACTGCAAATTACCCAACTAATTTGTGCTCCCATCAGCAGTGCCTAAAGTTACACATTCCCTTTAAATTTTAGTCAATAGCAGGGCACCTCCATGATAATAATGAAAACCATTGGTCAGTCTCTACAGTATTCCCCGTGGCTAGAGAAAGGAGCCTGTCTAGATATCCTCCAACAGAGAGATGCAGACAGAAGATGTGATAGGTGTAACAACACGACACTTACCTGAAACTGGATGGAACTGGAAATTACTATGTCTCTCACACTTAGAAAGAAATGCCACATGTTTCCTCTCATGTGTGGACCCTAGATTGTAGTTTTTATGTATGCAGGGGCTGTGTAGGTCTTGAAACTGTCCACGTGATATGAAAGCAAAATGGGGACCAATAGGAAATAGAGGAGGCCATGGGAGGAGTGTAGGGAGACAGGTGGAGGAGTGTAGGGAGACAGGTGGAGGAGTGTAGGGAGACAGAGGGAGGAGTGCAGGGAGACAGGTGGAGGAGTGTAGGGAGACAGGTGGAGGAGTGCAGGGAGGCAGGGCAAGCGAAGGATGAGAGAGCAGCTCTAGAAAGCATGGGTGCACACTCTAATGAAGCCCACATCAATCCATATGTTAACGGAAAGCACATGGATTAGTTAGTTGCAGTTTGGATGCTAATACATAGCCTTTCATTTCAGATTTTACTTCTTTTACAGTGAGACTGTAGACATGCATTTTCACATATTTTCAGCCCGTTTTCTTCCGGTTGTTGGCATGCTTGACTAATTTTGTCTTGATATTAAATTTTTAACTATTAGAAGCTCTTGAGGCTGGAGAGATGGCTCAAGATTAATAGCACTTACCGCCCTCCCAGAGGACACAAGTTCAGTTCCCAGAACAGCCTCTCAAATGCCTGTAATTCCAGTGCCAGGGGTCAGAGACCTTCCAAGGGCACATGCACACATGGAACCCACTCACACCTACACACTAATAAAAGGAAATGTTTTTAAAAATCGTCCGGGTTTGAGAAATGGCCCCACAGTAAAACATGCTTGCTGCTCTGGCAAAGGACCCCAGTATGGTTCTCAGCACCCACATCGGGCAGATCACAACTGCTTTAAGTCCAACTCCAGGAGAGTCAGACCTTTCTGGGCCCACAGGCACCCACTGTCATGTGTCTACATCCACACACATACACAACACCAACACACTCACATACCTAGCCAGGCAGACAGACAGACAGACAGACATTTAACGATAAACTAACACGGTTTCAGGAGTCCCCTCGTGCTGCTCTAGGAAAGCTGCCCGGTCTCCCAGTCACCATCTGCTGCAGACATTTTCTCTCCTGCCCTTTAGTCCGTTATTTTAAAAACTGCAATTATTTTTTAAGTTTCTTTTTCTCTCATATATTACATTACATCCTGACCACAATTTTCTTTTCCTCGTCTCTCCACTCCCCAGACGCCTCACACACGTCTCCATTTCTCTTCAGAAAAGGGCAGGCCTCCCATGCATATTCACCCAACAATGCATGCTGTAAGACTGGAATCTCCCCTCCTATCAGGGCTGGATGAGGAGACACAGGGAGAGGAAACGTGTCCCAAAAGCAGGCATAGGAGTCAGAGACGGTTCTTGCTGCCACTGTTAGGAGTCCCACAACACCAAGCAACACATAGCACACATACAGAGGCCTAGGTCAGACACATGCAGGCTCCCTGGTTGTCAGTTCAGTCTCTGTGAGCCCCTATGAGCTCAGGTTAGTTGACTCTGTGGATTTTCTTGTGGTGTCCTTGACCCATCTGGCTTCTACAATTCTTCCCTCACTTCTTCAGCAGGATTCCCAGAGCTCCGCCTAAGGTTTGGCTTGTGGGTCTCTGCATCTGCTCCCATCGGTTGCTGGATGAAGCTTTTCTGATGGTGGTTATGCTAGACTGCCATCAACAAGTACAGTACAATATCATTAGGAATCATTTTATTGACAAAAATAGAACTATTTTTGTTACATGCATGCATATCTCTTTGTATGTAGTAAAATCAGTGACTATTTCCTGTGATGTTATAACTTGTTATTTTTAAGAAGTTCTTTTGGAAACGTAAGATATTAATATTTTTCTAATATATCATGACTGTTGGACAAATTATTTTTTAAAGATTTGCATGTATTTTATTTATGTGTATGTATCCGTATGTATTTATGTCGTTTGCATACAGGTATTTAAGTAGGCCAGATGAGGGAATCGGATCATCTGGAGTTGGAGTTACTAGTGGTTGTAAACTGTTTTACATAAGTGCTGGGAACCAAACTACAGGCCTTTGGGAGAGCAGCAAGTGCTCCTAACTGCTACACATCTCTCTGGACCCTGCTGAATTCATTCTTTATGCATGTGAACCTTATTGTAAAGATCTATCCCTTCCCCCCTCAATGACTTGTACCAACATCAGGATTGTCTTACTTCTTTTTTCAAATCTGCAAAAATATATTTCTGTTGTTTAAGCCAATCAGTTGGTGCTATAGCTTGTTATGACAGAATAAGGAAACTAATACAGTACAAGAATATAATCATTGAGTCATATGTTTGCATTATTATATCACTGATCCAAAGGAGTCTGTTCTCCAAGTCATTACATCACTTGTTTCCACTCTATTGTTGTTAAAGACATCTTAGCACTACATGTATTTTCTTATGTTGATTGTAATGCTTTTTAAGTTTTCCATTCTATCTCCCATCCAAGTACTAACCAGATCTGACCCTGCTTATCTTCTGAGACTAGGCATGCTAAGGGTGGTATGGACTTAGTTGCAGGATTGTCTTACTTTTATTGATTTAAGATGCCAACTTCATCAAATGCAAATATCTTTATCTTCAACAGCATCTGTAAGCAGCCTAGCTATTACTTTTTAAAATTATTAATTTGAGAATCTGAAGAGTACATTATGATCGTATTCACCCCTCCCCGAACTCCTTCCGTTCTCCCTCCCCTCCCATGCTGCACACATTTTCTTTGGTCTTGATAATAAAAACTCAGAATCAGCTATCAGGGAGTGAAAGCTGAAAGATCAGAGAAGCAGAATGGCCAGCCACTGGAGAGCTCTACCAACGCTCAGACCAAAGTGGCGATCCTGTCTTCAGACTGCATCATCAACCTGCTACCTCAGCCTGCTGCCCAGACTGCTGCCTCAGATTGCTGCCTCAGACTGCTGCCTCAGACTGCTGCCTCAGCCTGCATCATCAGACTGCTACCTCAGACTGCTACCTCAGACTGCTGCCTCAGCCTGCATCATCAGACTGCTACCTCAGACTACTACCTCACACTGTTACCTCAGACTGCCTCAGCCTGCATCATCAGACTGCTGCCTCAGCCTGCTGCCCAGACTGCTGCCACAGATTGCTGCCTCATCCTGCATCATCAGACTGTTACCTCAGCCTGCTACCTCAGACTGCTACCTCAGCCTGCACCATCAGACTGTTACCTCAGCCTGCATCATCAGACTGCTACCTCAGCCTGCTACCTCAGACTGCTACCTCAGACTGCTGCCTCAGACTGCTGCCTCAGCCTGCATCATCAGACTGTTACCTCAGACTGCTACCTCACACTGTTACCTCAGCCTGCATCATCAGACTGCTGCCTCAGCCTGCATCATCAGACTGTTACCTCAGACTGCTACCTCACACTGTTACCTCAGACTGCTGCCTCAGACTGAATCATCAGACTGCCACCTCAGACTGCTACCTCAGACTACTACCACAGCCTGCTGCCTCAGACAACTACCTCAGACTGCTACCTCAGCCTGCATTATCAGACTGTTACCTCAGACTGCTGTCTCAGCCTGCTGCCTCAGACTGCTACCCTGAATTCTTGTCTCCTCCCACCTTAGATTCCTCTCTGCCCAGTTATATCCCTTCCTTAATGCTGGGATTAAAGATGTGTTAATCCAAGTGGTGGGATCACCTTTGTGTGAGCTCTGTTTCTCTTTTAGACTGGATAAATTTTGTGTAGCCCAGAGTGGCCTTGAACTGACAGATATCTGCCTGCCTCTGTCTTCTGAGTGCTGGGATTAAAGGTGTGTGCCACCACTGCCTGGCCTCTATGGCTAACTAACTAGTGTGCTAGCTTTGCACTCTGATCTTCAGGTAAGCTTTATTTGTTAGATCGTAAACAAGTACCACCACATTCCCACCCAATATTGTGTCCTCTTTTGTTGTTCATTTTGCATCCATCAAGTCCAATTTGTGCTCCCTGTATGTTCTCAGATGTGAGACCTTCCACTGGGCGTGGTTGACTTGCCATGGGCTACAGTCTTGAAGCAAACTGACTTCCTCTCCCTCCCATCATCTATCTACCAATGCTTCCCCTCCCTCTCTACGCTGGGATTTGGTCTGAATAGAGCGTGCACCGATCTTATGCATTCAGTCTCAACGGCTGCGAGTTCTATAAGCAACTGCTCGGTTCTGCCCAGAAGATGCTGTTTCCCTGTGGTAATTCACAGTCTTTCCTCCCCATCCCCTGCAATGATCTCTGTGCCTTGGGAGGAGGGGGTGTGGCACAGCTGTCTCCTTCAGCAGTTTCTCATTCTCTGCACTTGGCCAGTTATGAGTTTCTGTATTTTATGCCATCGACCGCAAATAGAAGCCTCTCTGAGAAGTTCCAGTGGACTAGCTATTGTCACCCGAGGCTTTGTCTCTCTGTTCTTGCTCCAGTGTCGTATTGTTTTAACTATTGACTAAGATGATTTTACAATTTAGTAAACAAATAAACACTTTTGTAAGTGATTTATGCTCGGATAGTAGGAGAAATCCTGGGTTGTCCTGGGCAAACTGGTGCCCAGGCCACCCTATGTAAGATGGCTTTATGGCGTGTTTTCACATCTGATAACACAAAATTCTCCTCATTACTCATTTTCCAATCGGTCACTCCGGGGAGCAAAACTAGGCAGAGTAGAGTGGTGTTCAGACAATCATGGATGAAGTTTTTACTCCATATGTAAATAAAATTCTACTTCATACGAAATACAGTTTCCTCAATCTAAATGGGCACATGTTCATGTTGGCTTTTGATTTTGGGGAATGTATGGTCACGTCTATGATTTTCTCTTTGAGCTGGTTAGCACAAGGCTGACATGTTCAGCACAGGGCCGCCTACTCGGCTTACATGGTCACAGCTTCCTCCTGGTCTCCCATGTTCTTAACTGCTTGCTTAGTTTTTCCTCAGAACCTTCTAGCTAACCAAGCTTTCAGGTACCACTTACGTCTTCCCCTTTATGCCGTTCCGTTTTCTCACACGTCTGTCCCTCTGCTGGGGCACCCTCTTTGCTAACTAGTCCAGGGCAGCGAATTTCAACATAGCCTCTGTTCAGATTGCTCCCAAAATGAAGGGTTTGTGGATTCTTGCCATATGATTGCCGGTCCAAGAGTGGATGGAGGAACACAGGCCCCTTCCCATAAACCAGGCAGGGAAGTCCTTCTCAGAGTCCATGTAGCTTCTCTCCGTGGTGAGGGGCCGCTGCTGCTGTTTATTTAGTAGCAGTTAACACTCACCTTATCTTGTAGCACTTACATTGCAGCACACAGGTGTGTGGGATGGAGGGGTGCAGCTCCTTTAAGGCTACCATCCAGCCCCCTCCTCCCTTTCCTCTGTGAAGCAATGCTATAACCCTTTGCTTTCCCAGAGATATAAGAACACAAGGAAGCTGTTCAGTGAGTGTTTGTTTAAAAGGTTTCGGATGACTTTCCAACCAGTAGCCACCATCGTGCTTGCCATTTGTGGTATTAGTTTTAATTTGTTTTTGCTAAGTGGTACTAATTTTAATTTGTTTTTAACTAATAAAAACATTTGGTAAAGAAGTGAGATATCCCTGATGCAACAAGGACTTAAACAAGAGTCTGGTGGCTAATCCTTGAACTTCATCTCAAGAGTTGGTGGTGTTGTGTTTTGTTTGGGGGAGTCATCTTCTCTGTGTCTTTTCATTTTATCCTGTCCTTGTCTAGGTCATCACCACGGCTCTTGTCTAGCTATGTCACTCTGCACCTTCACTTCATGCCTGACCCCATTTGTTAAAAGTTGGGGGCTGTTAGAATGGCATTCTTCTTTGGCACAGGTCATTACACCCCTTTCCCTTTCTCCCGTTTGAAGGATTCCTTGCCAACACTAGCCACACCTGACTCCACAGGATCAAGGTTCTCCTTTGCAAAGTTCACAGAGTTCCCAAGCTACAATGCAATGTTTCCAAATTTGCTACTAGGTTGTTTGTAGCTTGGAGCAGATTTTCTAAGCAATGGAAGGTTGGGAGTGGAGCTTACAGTTCTTTTTATTAGTTCAGCTTACAACAACGCACCAACTTGATATTTATGTTTTTTTTTTTTTGTGGAGTAAAGGGACCCTGAGTGTTGATGTCTGAGACCTTTTGCATTTACCGCATTGTCCTTGGGCACCTTGGTTTGTGAGTGGCTGCTTACCCTTTTTATCCAATTCTGTGTACCACATGCCAGCTTCCTTCTTATTCTGGTAAACTTACAATATTTCTTTAATATGAGTTTAGTAAATTGTGTCCCTCTATTCAGTTCACATGCAATATAGCACAGTGATTTGCTGAATTCACAGGTAAGATAATAATAGATCGCTGCCCATGCTGATCACAATCTAGCCATATCCCTGTGACTGCCTGAGGCCCATGAGGCTCTCATCGTTTAAGGGATGGAGATACAATGGGTGAATACAGAGTCATTAAAACACTGTCTTCAGAGATCACAAATCCGTTTTGTTTTGTTTTTTTTTTTAAAAAAAACACAAAATATTTGTGTGTGTATGTAAGTTGGAAGAGGGAAGTTGGATCCCCAGGAACTGGAAATACAAAGAATTTTGAGCCATGTGATGTGGGTCCTGGGAACAGATCTCAGATCCTCTGGAGAAGCAGGAATATCTCGTGGACATCTGTCAGACCCATTGTCCCTCATGATCACAGAAATTCTGACAGGCTGTCTCCTAGAAGGTGGTTTCATTCATTCATTCATTCATTCATTCATTCATTCATTCATTGTGTGTGGGGGTGGGTGGGTGGAGGTGGGGGTGGAGGCAGAGGCTGACCTTCAGTGTCTTCCTCAATTACTCTGCATATTGTGTTCTGAGACAGGGTTTTCCACTGAACCTGGAACTCACCAGTGAGCCAGATTGGCTGATCACCCTGTTTCCTGTTCACACCTTTCCAGCATGGGGCTTGCGGGTGTGTGTGTGTGTGTGTGTGTGTGTGTGTGTGTGTGTGTAGCACAGTCATCTCTTTACATGGGGGTTGAGAATCAATTGAAGACTCTCAGATGTGCACTTTACCAACTGAGCCATCAGTGGGCACAGGGAAGGGTCCCATTGGATGCACGTGACTGAATGAGTGGCCCCGAGCCGAACCCACACTCTAGACACGTCCCAAGTCCCAGTAGGACTTTCAGTTCACAGTGTCTTCTTGAAAAGTTGCCAGCAAGGCCCACCTTCCAGCGCGCTGTGACCCAGATTTTGCTTTCCAGTGCTAAAACTAAGCCTTGAGACTCTTGCTTTGCCAAAGGTGGGTCAGTTTGGAAACACTCATCTGGGACTGTTCACTGCGGGAGGCCAAAAAGACTCCCACAAGAAGCTTAGATAAGCCTTGTTTCCCGTTGTAACAGAAAGGCGAGTGTTCCTTGCCTCTCAGATTGTGAACTTCCAGGGTGACCGTGGGGTTCAGGCTGTAGGGTGTCTATGGGCTCTGGTCCTGGCAGTAGGCGTCCCAGCAGCCTCCTCTAACACCTGTCTTTCCTCGTAGGGGACGGAGGGTCGGAGCGGTGGGTTGCAGTCCGCGGATCCCTCTGAGGTAAGGCTGTCTTTGTGGGGCCCTGGTTGCTCCTGGACCTTTAGGAAGCCTTTGGTGGCCTCTCCAAGCCGCCACCTCCATTGCTCTGGGTCCCTAACCACGCTTCTGCAGACCGCCTCCCTGGGCTCCCCGCCGCACCGAGCCGAGCCGAGCCGAGCCGAGCCGAGCCGAGCCGAGCCCGAGCCGAGCCGAGCCGAGCCGAGCCGAGCCTGGGCCGAGCGAGCCGAGGGCGGCGGGGGCGCTCCCCGTGGGAACTGGCAGACGCACCGGGCCGGGCGGGACCGGGCCGCCCCTCCACCCCCACCCCCTTGCCTGGCAAAGTTGCCCGGGACTCCAGGCGCGTCGCTGCGGACTCTGGAGAGCAGGCGCTCGGCTCTGCGTGCCCCGTCCTCCGCCGCTGGCTGGCCGGAGCCCGGCCGCCCGGTCGCCCCGTCGAGCGCCCCCGAGGGCATGCGGCAGCCGCCGGACAGTCGGCTCCCGGGCTCGGCGGCGCGGGCGGGCGAGCGAGCGAGAGCGGTGAGTGCGGTGCGCGGCGCGGGAAGGGGGTTCCCGGCAGGGGCTTTCTCGGGGTTCTCCGGTCTCCAGTCCGCTCTCAACTCCCGGGAACGGAACTTTCCCCGCCAAGTGTGGCGTACCTCGTCCTTTCCCACTTCGTGTTTCCCAAGAGCAAAAATCAGTGCAGAGGCAAAAGCCCCCAAACCGGGCTGCATCGGCCTTGGCTGTGAGCTGGTTGGCAGGATGCAGGACACCCAGCTCCATCACACCGCGCTTTGCCGGGGCGCTGCTTTCCAAACTCCCTGGAGTCTGTCTGGTGGATTCTCCCCGAGAGTCCTGGGAGGCGGCATTTTCCACCTTACAGTTTCATTGGTGTGGTCTGTCTGTTGGTAAAAGCACGAGCTGAGTGCAATTCTCTCAAGATTTGGAAAATAGTTACTCTGACCAGCCTTGAGCAATTGTGAGGGATGAGCCAAAGGTCTCTGGGATCTCCCTCACCACGGGGGACAAGAGTGCTTTGTTTTTGTATCAGCTTCTTCATTGCCTTCTCTGTGCAAGTTGCGCTATCGCTATCAGGAATTGCTTAGAATTTTCTCAGGCTTGTGATTCGAGGACTGACTGAATTTTGCAAACAATTTAGTCTTCTAAGCCTGATCATGGAAAGGGCCCTCCAAAGCACTTAGAGGTCAATTTGTAAATAGAATATTCCCCCCCCCAAGTACCCCCCTCATAATTTGCTCCTGTCATTGTAACAGTTTTGTTCTGCCTAACTCTTGATCTTGGAATGTCACATTAGCAGTAAAAGGCTCAACTTCTCAGGATTCCCCCTTGTAGTTTGTAAATCTGAGAATAAAGTAAACGTCGTCCGAGTCAAACTCTTTGCAAGCGTGTGAACGTTGCGTACATTGCCCAGCCTTTTCTCCACGCAGAGCCTGAGTTGCTAAAGAGAGTTCTCGGGTTTACTCTTTACCAGTAGTTGTCAGTCCTGCTAACAGTGAGGTTTAGGTTCAAACCTGTGTGATGGTTCCAATGAGCCAGGGAGCCAGGGATTAGAACTCCTCTCCCCACTCTCCCCAGGAATGATGCAGTCAGAACAGGCTTGGATCAGTTAATAAAGTTTGCTAAGCAAGCTGGGCCATGCTAAAATGCTAAACTAGCAAACCCTGCCAGTTAGGTGGGCCCTATGCCTTGGAGACCCTGTGACCCTGGACATTTAACCATGGGGACAATATTTGCACTGTAATACCACATAGCCAGTGAAATAGATTGTTTAGTAATTTTTCCCTATTATTTTTTTATTCTTCAGTATTCAAAACCTTGATGCTTTCTTTGATCTAGAAACAAATAACCCTCTTTTAAATTTTACCAAATGCATTCAGCAATTACAAGTCTTTATATCAGATCAGGTCTATTTGGGTCTAGCTGTTTTATAAGATTTTTAACAGAACTGATTTGTACATGTTCTCATGAATGAAAACTTTAAAATATTCAATGATTTTTTTTTCATGTAGCTTTATCTGAATTTGAGATGCTACAATGTGTTACCCCTCCGCGCCCCAAAGTACACAGGCACAGATGGTATGCACACACAGTATAAGAGTCAGGTAGCAAATAAAGCTAATTCTCTGGGAGCTGAACCCTCATGTCTAAGAGTGGCTGCTTCTCCCCTAAGCTCCCAGCCTTCTCCTGAGGATCAGCAGCCACCATAGGCTAAGCCAGCCCCTTATTTTTTGGGCTGGGGCAAACTCGGATATGAATTGCTATAACTCAAATGACCCATTAGCCACTCTCTTTGGCATATACATTAGCTCAAATGCCTTCTGGCTTGTGATTATACCCCACACAGTGGTTAAGTCTGATTGTAAGCTTCTAAATGGCCCAAGCCAGACTCAGGCCATTATTAATGTGGCATAAAGGGAGGATCGGACTTTCCAGGCAGCCCAGCCTTTGTTCTAGCCGGCTTTGTGACCGTAGGCATGTTGTTTTACTTCCCTGGGCCTTAATTTGCTCATCTGTAAAACTGAAGATTACACTCAACTCCCAAGATTAAAAGAGAACTCAAGAGGGTCCCTCGAATACAGGAAGTACTAAAATGGTGCCTGGCCTTTTCCTCCTGAACGTTAAGTCCTGGCGTTCATGTCAACCTGGCTACACTTGTCCGTTGTCCAGTGAGAGTGTACAGAGGTTCCAACCACAGGTGACTTCCTCGCACATACTTCTCTTGTGTGATCCCCATCCCTGGACATGGACCTTGGATTAGTTTCTGTTTTCACTTCTGTGACCCCAGTCTTGATATCAAGCTACTTAAGAGAGGAGACGCTTGCGTTGTTTTATGATTTGAAGGCCCAGCCCGCTAGTGGCGTGATCTGGAGCAGACAGCTGCTTGCTCACATCTGGGGGAATCAGGACTTAGGGGGACAGGAAACAGTGCTATAAGCCTCGAGTCCTTCCTCAGAAACACTTTTCCTTCAGCTAGGCCTTGTCACCACAACCCCCAAAAGCAGTGCCTGTGGGAACACTTCTCATCTACCACAGGCCTTTCCCCAGGCTGTCTATCACTCTCTACAGGAAGTGAGCCTTCTCTCTGATCTTGACGATGCATTGTCCTCATCCTGGATTTGTGTGTAGAAGGGATCGTTTGGCTCTGCCATGGGTGTGAGGGGAGTGGGTGAACACAGGGAATTATCTTTATAATTGCCTAAAAGCAGTGGTCCTCAGCCTGGGGGGGTTCAAAGGACCCTTTCACAGGGGTCACCTAAGACAATCAGAAAACTCATTTACATTACAGTGCATAACTATGGCAAAATTATAAATATGAAGAGCCATGAAAATAATTTTACGGTTAGGGCTCACCACAACATGAGAAACTGTAATAAAGGGGTCGTAGCATTAGGAAGGGTGAGAACATTAGTCTAGAGCTTGTGCTTTGTAAATGATGGGTGTTTGGAATATGAGAGTCCAGGCTCTTATCACAGCTCCGTCTCTGTGGGATCTGAGACCTTTCAAGTGTTGCTTGTCACAGTTTTAGTTGGTTTGATAATTTATATTCTTGGTTACCTGCATGGGTTAATGACATGTCCCATTAAGTCCTATATGTAAGCATTGTACTCTGGGAGGGGCCTTATAATGGTAGGAATTAAAGAGGCAGGGCATCCAGTTGTGGACACCATGGGCATCCAGATGTGGATACCATGGGCATCCAGATGCGGACACCATGGGCATCCAGATGTGGACACCATGGGCATTCAGTTGTGGACACCCTGGGCATCCAGATGTGGACCATCCCAGGCAGACACTGGTTACACGAGGGCCAGAGATTCCATGTGGCTGTCTTGAGGACCCAGTGGGCATCATTGCTCTCTCTCCTGTTCTTTGAGGTCATACTAGACTCCAGGGAGGAAACTGAAGCAGAGCTTAAGAAACGGCTCTGTGAGGAACTGCAAGTTAATCGCTGAACCAAGGTTACTAAACAGCAGGCAAGGGAAGACACAGAGCAAAGTTCCATGCTGCTTTAAGATTAAAAATGTCTCTCACCCCGGTTCTTGGTGCACAAATCCCAAGAGCTAGTGACCCCCTTAAAGTCAGGAAGAGAGTAGGAAGAGCAGTTGTTAGTTGTGTTAGAATGGCCCTGAGCCCGGATACAATCCTCTCTGCTCAGTAACTTCCCGATGACTTGAGTTTGTCACTCTGCCAAATGATAGCTTGCCTCGAGCCCAAACTCTGGGCAGTTTAGTCATGTCTCTCAGTCAGAAAGGCATATGCTACCTGCTCCCTGAGCATAAGCCAAGAGAGAAGCACCACCTGGGGGAGAGGTCCCAAGGGCCTGGGTTATAGCCACCTCCTCATCATGGTCTTCCAGGCCTCAGTCCTCTTCTTCCTCCACACCCCGGTGTGGCTGTCTATCTCCTACCCCCTAACTTGTTCCTGTTTGCCTACAGCTTTCAACTTCTCTTCTGCCCATGACCCCTGATGTCACCTCACTCTCATGAGCCCTGTCCCCCTTCATCAGATGTGACAGGCAGTGTTTCCCATCAGGACAGCCAGCCTTGTCCCTCCTAAGATTGCTAATCAGGCCCCCTAATTGCTCCTCTGACAGCTGTGTGACACTAGGCTGGGTGGGGTGGGGGAGGGGTCTTCCAGCCCTGGCTTTGACTCAGCAGTGTGCTGACTTGTGGAGTTATAAAGGGATGGCTTGGCCAGGGGCAGGGCTGGGGTGGAGGTCAAATAGCCCTGCAGAAGTGTGCAGGTTTGCTCGAGGCCTGCAAGCAAATATACGATCTTAGCAGAGACAGTGATTATGTTTTATGAATGAAACTTTAAGGCAATCCCTTGGTCTCTCTTCAAGTCTTGATTACTAGCAGAAACATTGCAGAACAAAACTCCATCCTCAGTTTCTCACAGCAAGGGTACATGCAGCCACCCCATGCCACCTCTGGGATAGAGACCTTGATCGCTTTGTTATTTTGGTGTCTGCCAGGTTGCCCCACCTTAAATCACTATATTTTCGTTTTTGAGTTCATTATTATTTGTGGGGGAAGGATTCTAGACTATGTTGGTGGCCTTTTCTTCATTGCCCCTCCACTGTGAGAGTTGACATGCATTGATGACTTCTGCAAGAGTCAACCATGTCTGTAAAGGTTGCCAAGGGTGATTTGTAATCTCCAACACGCCTCCATGTATAGGCTGGCATCCTCTTCCAGAAAGAATGCATCTTCTCATGCTTGTGCTCACTTACAGTAGGAAACACTCACGAGACTACCTTTGTATCCAGTATGTTGACATCGTAGGTCTGTGTTTGTTTTGATATTCGGATTGTACTCACTGGAAATTCTGTGGTGGTTCCTCTTGTGTTTCATCGTTTATTGAGCCTTCCTTCCTTCCTTCCTTCCTTCCTTCCTTCCTTCCTTCCTTCCTTCCCTCCCTCCCTCCCACTGCCCCCTCCCTCCTCCTTTTCTTCCTTCCTTGCTTTCTTTCTTTCATTCTGTTTTTCCACAGTATGTTCCAGGCTCATCTTGCACATTCTCTAAACTAGTTCATCCTTTCTCAGCTGTGTATCTGAGGGGTTGGAGGTGATGTTTTGATACACTGATCTCAATACACTCACATCACCACATGACTTCCACACTTAACCAAACTCGCATGCTTCCGTCTCATATAGCTGGGTGTGTGAAAAGCATCTAAACATCTGCCTTCTTGGCAAATGACCACTGCGCATTGTATATTATTGAGAGCATCCCTCAGCAGTACACTGTAGGGTGGGAGGGCATGGAAATGGAAAACTACAAAGTTCCATTTATGTCAAGGTGACTAAGTCTAGTGATGTAATGTACAACGTGTAACGTCCTAATACCCGTTGTTACCCTGGTGATTGTTTCTATAGCTCTCAGAAGACAGAACTGGCAAGTAAACACACACACACACACACACACACACACACACACACACACACACACACACTTCTCAATACTTGGCCTTGTGTTATAAAAATGACAGTTTTAATGTTATTCCCAAGGAGAACCTTTCTTTGCTTTTCCCTTTGTGTACGAGTGCAAAGCTTCCCTTGAAATTCCTGCTTATCATGAGTATTTCTTGTCTATGCAGAGCAACCAGTCTCCCTGCCATGAAGGCCCCTCGCTGACCACTCTATGTTCATCTCCTTTCCTGTTTCCCTACAATTCCGAATCTCCTCACCAGCTTCAGTTTCTCCCACCCAACTCATAGCTTCATGGCTCTCAACCCTAGCCCATGGCTCTGCACATGGCCTGTGTGTGCTGTGGTGTCACTGCCAGTGTCTAAGTGTCTCAGGGTTTCTCTAGGAGGAGGACTGAATTATCCCTAGTTGGATTCCACTGCTCTATATTACAAGCGTTCTGGGGTGATTTTATAGCTTTATAAATGCCTTTGGATATCTATCTATCTATCTATCTATCTATCTATCTATCTATCTATCTATCTATCTCCCACTTTTCCATTTACCCTGAACAGTGAGAAGCTTTAGCTGGGCAGGGAAGAGGAGAATCAGTGAGTGGGTGAGGGGGTGATCTCCTGGAGCCCAGTGGAACCCGCCCATCACATGCACGAAGCTCTCTATGACTGCAGATCCCAGGGTTAACCAGAAGGAAAGACAAAGAAACCAGAAAGTTATACTTCCACTGATTGCCCCAGGTCTGCCCCAGTTTACTTCTACCTGATTTAGCCTAGTCAGGTAACTGAAGTCTCTAGCCTTGTAAAAGTTAATCATTTGTTCTACTGTGGTAATTCAAAAAGAAAAAAAAAAAGCAGAGTGAGAGACAAAGATGCCATGTGACAGAGTTCAATCAGAGGTTTCTTTTTTACTATTAGGGGGAAAGAATTGTAAAAAGGGGAAGGGGGGAAAGACCAGACTCTGGGGACAGGAGCAGTGGGAGAGAAGAAAGAGAGGTAGAGAGAGAAAGGAACAGGCAGACAGAGAGAGGGAGAGAAAGAAAGAGAGAGAGAGAGAGAGAGGGAGAGAGAGGGAGAGAGAGAGAGAGGGAGAGAGAGAGAGGGAGAGAGAGAGAGGGAGAGAGAGAGAGGAGAGAGGAGAGAGAGAGAGAGAGAGAGAGAGGGGGGGGGGACGGGAGGCAGACAGGGCCCTTTTAAAGGGGAACACAGTGCATGTGCCCAGGAGGTGCTCTTAGTGGCTGCAGCGGAGGGCGTTATCCTGTCATATGGACAGGCCAGGGCAGATGCCTGAACACTAACACAGACTGCATTGCTTTTCTTCCAAGCGTTCTTTGATGGAGGAAAGCTGACATTACAGCTGTTTGCTCTAATGTGTTTTATTTCATTTGGACATTTCCATTTTGCCATATGAGCTCTTTCCCCAATAATCTTTGGCCAGAATTTTGAAGGAAAGATGCATTTATTTGTTATTAGTATTTTTAATCACAACCGGACCATTTTATGGAATCCATAAAAGCTTGTGGGATAGAGAACAATTCTGTGTATTCCCTTTCTTAGATGAGCAGAAAATTATCTAAAAGAAGAGACCTTGAGGGTGAGTGCAATGAAAAGAGCCTCGGGCCAGGAAGTAGGGAGCTGGCCAGAGGGAATCAGCACCCCATTTGTAGTCTGCTCACGCCGTGCTGACATCTCCCCATGCAATCTAATGGGAAGGAAAGGGAAACCACTGGAAGCTGGAAGATGTTGCAGCTCCAATGCCTTGACAGAATGGGTCAGCAAAAGCTTGACTTTTGTTCCTGGTAGCCTGGAAGTACCTGGAAAGTGTCGCAGGTTGAAATGCCCTTGATATGCCCCAGCCACCATGTACCATCCCTTAGTGACACATGGTACACTGTAGAGTACAGACCACACACAGAAATGGAAGCTTTGGGAACTGCCTGGCATTGGGAGAGGCCATCACACTACATAGTACTAGTCTAGGGAAAAAAACACCAAAATTCAGAATTTGAGACACAGTTTATGATGGGCATCACTTTTGCAGCCAACATAAAGTGAAAATAAACCCTAAATGGGTTCGCTGTAAGTTTGGGACCGTCTGCAGGTAGAAGGTTAAACAGCAGAGTCTCACACCGCTGGCTACAGAGTCTCTTCTTCCATAGTCACCCGAAACTCAGTGTTTTCATTGGCGGTGAGAAAGTATCAGCTGGGCTCTGAACTAAGTGGGGAGGAGAGGAGGCCTCGGCTTTGGGGGGGCTGTTCTGATGGCCACCCCATCAGAGGAAACTGATCCCTGTGTTTCTCCTGGCTGATGTTCTCTCTAACCCACCCCTCACCTCCACAGCCAGCCTGGGGACCACTGGACTCTGAGTTTTCTAGACATAGCAGGAGACCAGGACTTTGCATCACTGAGATGTTCACCTCATTCCAACAGCCCATGCTCCATTTTGTGTCCCTCCCATAGCCAAAGAAACTGAGCTTCAAGAGGGTGTAGCCTTGCATAGGTTGCGCTGATGAAACAGTAATCAAATCAGAAGTGTGTGAGAATGGTCTGCACACATCGAACCTCCCAACAGTCTTAGGAAGAAGGTTTTCTTATTGTCTCCATTTTGCAGATGGGTAGATCAAGGCACAAATAAACTGGGTGGATTTCTAATTGATAAGCAAGGCTTCTAAGAGGCTGAATAGTTCCAGGGCCTGTGCTCATTGGCAACATGAGTGGTGCCATTTGTCAAAGAGATGAGCCTGCCCCCACTTTATGTTCTCAGCACACTCTCAGACACCAGTTGACTGTTTATACAGATGCTTGTTTCTGGAACCCCTCTTCTGCCCCATTGGGCAGCTATACAGCTGCCTTTTGCCAGCCCTACACCATTTTAGCTACTGTAGCTTTGTGATGTGGTTTGAAATCAGAAAGTGTGACTTCTTTAGCTTTGACCATTTAAACATTTAGCAATTTCATGAATTTCAGTATTTCTTTTTCTGCATTAAATCTGTAGATCACTTTGAGTGGTCTGGAACATTTTAGCATTTTTAAGTCTGTGATCCATAAATATGAGGGTTTTCCCCATTTTTTGTGCTTTCTTTAATTTCTGACATCAGCGTTCTATAGTCTAGTGTGTATAAGCCTTTTGTGTCCTTAGTCGAGCTTATTACTTGGTGTTTTGCTCTGTTTTGATTACAGATTTTTGTTGTGGATTGCTCATTGTGAGTGTATAGAAGAAGAATTGGCTTTGTGGGCTTGACTTCTTCTATTTTGCAACCCGACAGATTTTAGGTTATTTGTGCCGAGACTCTTTGACTCAGTAGCGTTCTCTCCACAAATCATTTCATCTGTGAACATACTTCCTCCTTTCCCATCTCCATGCCTCTCTGGCTTTCTGTTGCCTGATTGCTCTGGGTAGGGTGCTGAGCAGAGGCCCCGGACAGCACAGCACGTTCTGATCCAGAGGAGAGGTTTTAGTTTCTCCCACAGAGCACAGTTTTGCTCATCACTGGCTGATGAGAGCATAGCTAGCTCTCATCAGCCAGTGCTCAGACCCTGGGCCTGAGTCCCATGTCCTCCCTGCTTGTCCCCCTCTTCTTCATTCCTGCTGTGCTTGGGACAGTAGAAGAGTGAAGTGGCCTTTCTGAAGCCCCCATGCTGTGGCACTGAGCCTGTACTCAGGCAGGGCAATGTCTTCCTGGGACTACTGATGTTTTAGCATAGTTATAGGATGACCTTGTCGTCATTCCTCCTTAAATTGAGATGCTGGATCACAGACAGTTAAAATCTCAGAATTGCAGTTCTGTATTGCATTGAACTGTCAGGAAGTTTGCTAACCCTAATCTCCTCAGGGGTGTACTTTCGTGCTGTGTGCTAGAAGCATTGCTTTGATTCAGTCCTATTAGTAACTCTGTATGGTTTTAAAGATTATGCCAGTTTTAGAGAAGAAGGAAGGGGGAACGGCCCATCAGTCAGTGTCGGATAGAGCCATTTCTGGACGGAGAATTCTTACCTTGATGTGTTGTGTAGGTCATAGCACTGGCCACCCCCTTTCTGATCTATTTCAAATACCGATGCTAAAATGTTCTTCACTTTCTTGTTTTGGCTGATGAACCTGCCACTCCATGGAGGAAAATAAAAGAGAGAAATGCAGAACACGCAGGGATAAGTAGCAGTGCCAGGGGCTGCAAACAAGGAGCAGGAATTATGAGATCTCCCAGCAGTGAGTGAACTGTGAAGCCTGCTTTCCAGAGAGTCTGACCGTGATGCTCTGTGCGCAACTCTACAGTGAGTGTTAGGAAATGTGGGGCCCATGATAGAGGACAGACAGGAGCCTTTTTGGGTCAAGACATGGATTCCCTGCCAAAACAATTCCTTGTGTTCCTTTTGCTTCTAGTGGATTCTATATGCTAGTTGCTTCATGTGAATTCCATTGTGGATGAGGTTCTCAAGTGTTCCTAACCTGCTTAGGGTTGGTTTTAAGTTGTGTAGAGTCAGGTATGGAAGGTGATGGTCAGACTTGGGTATCTTTTTAAGAAAAGTTTAAGGGTATGAATGGGAAGGGTATGGTTAGTTAGGATAGGATAAAGGTAGATATACATGTCTTCTTATGAACTAATTTTAGCAACTATTAGTCATAGATAACTTAAATTGTTAGATTCTAGTATGTTGATTAAGTAGGGTCTTCTTTCTGTTTACGATGTTTTGCATACAAATATAAAACCATCTTTATGTATATATTTTGTGTATTGATGAAAATTAGGATATTTTATCACATTGCACTTTACAGTTCTTCCTCTAGTCAAGACATTTCAGTTCTATCTCTGTTATTGAGATTTATATACATACATATTTATATACATTTATATACATATATACATTTATATACATACATATATATGTGTGTGTGTGTATGTATATGGTTACATTTTTGAAGTCATTGTCCTTGCTAAATTATTTTAGAAAGCTTCAGCCATTGAGCAACTGTTTCTGAGAATTACAGATTATAGTTACCCATGCTTCTTATACCTATGAGGTTAGTCAGACATAGATATTTGATCTTCGAACACTTCAAAGACCTGCAGAATATGGCATTTAAATGTTTTAGTATTAGTACTCCGTTGACATGAGACACAATTGCTCTGACAGCACTGGACTATTCCTGAGAGTATGTTGGCACAATGACACTCCATCTGAAGTTCATTCTCTCCTCAGCTACTGGCCTCTTGGGCAAAGAACTGCCCCCACCTTGACCGCTGACCTTGGACATGCTGTTCTAACTGAGTTTGAAGGAAATAAAGACTGCTGAACCCTGCTAAGTCAGGGTAAGACAGTTTTTCAATATCCCTGCTTCTGAGAAGGTCCATCTGACACTTTAGGCCTTAGCCAAAGTTGGTTGCCCCCATGCCATGTGAGACCACAAAGGGGTAAATAGGTCCAGATTCTTCTCTGGTAAGGTAAGACCACGTGGAAATACATGGATTAATAGAAGTGGGTTAATAATTAAGACAGAGCTAGTCAAATAAGAAGCCCTAGTCATTAGCCAGCATTTCATAATTAATATAGCATCTGTGTGCTGCTCATTTGGGGCTCCAGGGCTGCGGGACCAGCGGAGCGAGAACCTCTTGTAACATTCCCATTTTCTGGCTCTGATGCTTCCCCGTCTCTCCCATCCTCCCATCAGTATCTACTGTGAGGTTTCCTGGGATGCTGATGTGGGTGGAAGGATGCACCCTGACTCTCATCTACTGCAAGCTTTCCTCACTCGTCCCACTGGACCATCTGAGAGGCCTTGGGAAAGACCATAAGTGCTTCATTCTTGCTCTTGAGGTTAGAGAACAGTTGTGTTTTCTGATGCTCTGAGGCCTCTGTTTCTGAAGGACACTTTCTGTTCCTTTCTACCTTTGCTTGCCAACAGACACTTCTCACCTGAGACCATCTCTCTCTGGCAGGGCATTACTAAAAGCTACAAGGAGGGGCCAATGCTCAACCTCTGGTCCTTTCTAATCCTTCATCTGGAGCCACAGGCGAGGATGTCTCAAGTCCAGTGACTTGAACGAAACAGAAGTTCATCTTTCTGTCTCGTTCAAGGCCATTCGGTACTGTTGTGAGTTCAGACTCAAGTTATCCTTTCTTCTTGTTTTTGTGGCATACACTGGGACATTGCTTATCAAATCTGCTTGATAAAAGGAGGTAACCTGCTTGCCTAGCATTTGCAAGGCACTGGGTTCAGGCACTGATAAATAAATGAAGAAGGGTTAAGAAAAGAACATACTTTTGCGGAAGATCAGTCAGTGTGTTTTCAGAGACAACTTCAGTCCCCCTGCGTTTTTTATCTCATGGCAACATCAAATTGCTGTAACCATTTCTAAGTATTTATTTATTTATTTGTTTGTTTTTTGAGACAGGGTTTCTCTGTGTAGCTTTGGAGCCTATCCTGGCACTCGCTCTGGAGACCAGGCTGGCCTCGAACTCACAGAGATCCACCTGCCTCTGCCTCCCGAGTGCTGGGATTAAAGGCATGCGCCACCAATGCCCGGCCGTCTAAGTATTTATTCTTAATGTCTGAGTTTATTTCCTCTCTAGTGGAGGAACAATCTGTGGAGAGATTCCTTTGAATGGCACTCTAGATTGTCCACGTGTATGTGTACTCATATGCAAACAAGTACACCACACATGAAAGAAAAAGGAAGCACAGCTTAATAGTTTTGCTGTGGAGCCTAAAAATAAATAATAAATTGAAATGCCAGTTGCAAGAGAATTCACAGGGTGGTCTGTAGTTATGGGCAGATGTGTCTCAAATAACTGTGAGGCCACTTTATGCAGGACCCAGCTGCTTAGAGATGGAGAATGGGATCCTGCTGGAGCTTTGGGGCAGCCTGATGGTCAGGGACACGTTGTGTGGTGAGGTTGATAATGACAAATTCAAGTGAGAAGCTGAGATCCATTCTCAGAGGAAGTCCAGAAAGCAAAGACCCAGGTGGGATCTACGTTCAAATCCACGAGGTTATGCCAGTGTGTAGGCAAGGGGCAAGTCCAAAGTCATGGAGTTTTGTCACAGTTGGGTTACTCAGAGACGTGACTGAACATGTGTCTCCCTGGGAAGTTCTAAACCCGGTCAAGTTGATGAGCAATATCAACTAGTATCTGCACAGTGACTCCATGTGAGCTCTTACCTTTTCAAATTATCATTATTCATTTTATTTTGTGTGCATGGGTGTTTGGTCTGCTCACCACATGCATCACGTGTAATGCCCACAGACGTCAGAAGAGGGCATGAGATCCCCTGGAACTGGAGTGACAGACGGTTGTGATCCGCCATGTGGGTGCAAAGAATCAAACCCTGGAAGCACAGCCCATGTTCTTAACGGGCGAGCAATCTCTCCAGCATGAGCGGTAGTCTTCTAATGGAAGAGAGTTGAAGAGGAGAAGAGGAGAACTAAGAAACAAGACCAAGATTGCCCATAGCTCAGGGCTGGTAGAAGAGCAGAAGAGGAAACATGGAGGTCAATGTGGAAGACCCAGGAATGCCCAGTCCCAGGCCAAGGGTGGGAGTGTCAAGCAGAGACCATCCATGTTCAGCTGCAGTCCATGAAAGGCGGCGGGCTACAATCAGGACTTGGGAATTTTTCAGATTGAATGCATTAAAAAGTAAATGCCCATTACCAACCAGATGCTATGTTTTTATTTGTAAAAAGTGGGAGGCAGAAGGACATCGGCTCGGCTTACAACAACCTCAGACATGGGGTTAGATCAGTGAATACTTATTTAGTGGAGTATATTGAAGGCCTCAGCAGGCGTGTCATGTATTTCTAAGCCGAACTTTTAAATAGAGACCTGTGAGTCTTCTAATTACGTGATGCCCAGGCATCATTCACTACAGAATTGTTAGGCTTCCAACTCCTGTCCTTCCAATAAATAAACCAGCACACACACACACCACAACTAAGCATTTGTTGAGCATCTTCCACTTGACACTGGATTGAGCATTGAGGACACCGATGACATTCATGTCCTAAAACACTCATCTGGTGGTAAAGGCATACATACATATGGGCAGAAAACACTCACACTGTATAGTATCTAAGGAGTTCTTGACACACCCATTAAGAGAGTCTGAATCTAAAACTAAAATACCACCTTAGGAGAATCAACACTTTGAGCCTGCCTTGCACACATAAAGATGTGAGTTCTGTCCCAAGACTCCACATAGAAATGTTGTGCCTAGTGGCTGCCCTTGGAATCCAGCCCAGCACTGGCCCAGCACCAGGGAGGCAGAAACAGGGGACCCTTGGCTCACTGGCCACCAATCTCAGCTAATTGGTAAGCGCCAGGCCAATAAGGAGGTAGATGGTGTTTCTGAGGATGACACTTGAGGGTGTCCATAAGCCTCCACATTCGTGCGTGCACTGCAAAGTGGCCATAAGAGTCAAAGTGGCCAAGGAAATTGGCAGGAAACTGACTCATGGGAATTCATAAGAAGTGACATAGGGCGGTGGTGGCACACACCTTTAGTCCCAACACTCAGGTGGATCTCTGTGAGTTCAAGACCAGCCTAGTCTACAAGAGCTAGTTCCAGGACAGCCTCCAATGTCACAGAGAAACCCTGTCTCGAAAAACAAAACCAAAGAAGTGGGGATCCTAGTCAAGAGGAAGGAGCAGGCAAGGCTATCCCGTGAGAGGGCTGACCAGTAGTAACTGAGCCGAGACACCCACAGCAACCTGGGAAGAAAGTGGCAGGAAGTCAACATGGCAATCTCCCTCCAATCTCCTACTGCCCAGCTGGTGCCTTATTTCCAGGCAAGCATGGGTTGGGAACAAGAGACCAGCAGAATGCGGGGCAGGAGCTTCCCCGTCAGGGACAAGTTCACTTCTCTGGGATCTCTGAAGCATCTGTCAGAACTGTTTCCCTCTCAGGGCATGGGCTGACACTTTCCTTTCTATGCAGAGACTGAGGTTGAACTCAGGTGGATAAGAAGGAATCACGGCAGACCACCAGTGACCTGACAGTGAGCACCGTGGGACATGGTTTAGGACAAGCCCTGCAGAGCAAGGGACCCCTGAACACCCTTCTGGGGACTAGAGACAGGCCACAGGAGGGAGCTCGGTACACAGCTAGATGACAATAAAAAAGTTTGGACCTCAAATTTTCCTGTCTCAGGCACTGCACTATGAAGAAATATAATGGTCCTCTCGTGGAAAGTGTTAAGACAGCAATGTGAAACGTTTCAAAAATACTTTTTGTAGCCAAATTTCTTTGGTGAAGAAATGTATTTCCTTCCGTATGACTATCTACACCTTTAACTTTTGTATCCTCAACCCCTTAAACAGTAAAGCTACTGAATTGTCATAGGAGTTACATATAAATAATACTATTTTAAAATGTTTTGCCAGCATTTCTAATGACGGTCAAAGGTCAAAATGTATCTCCTTCTGCAGCTTAATGAATGAGATACGGATTACAATTTTATAGTGAAGTAAACACAATTGAAGATTTACATTACATTACATTGGATAAACGAAGTCAGGGAATTTGTTGATCACATAAGATCCATGTGTTCTCTCTCTGCTGTGTTTCCACTTTGGCCTTCCTGTTTAACCAAGGGACTTAAGAAGGCCTTCAGCCATCAGGAACATCCTGGAAACAATGCCTTTGATTACAGCTGTTTACTAAACAAGTCCAAGGGTAGAAGCTGCGGTGTATACCACCACATGCTATAAGTCCACCCACTCCCTGGGGAGAGATGGACATGCTGACATGCCTCATGCTGCCCTCCCTGCCTAAAGGGCTCCAAAATGGGTTCTGACACAATAACCTGTTTATTCTGTTTATTTAGCCTGGCCTGAAGTTTTTCCTCAATGCCACCATCTCCTTGGGAATGTCAATTTCTGGGGGTGGGGAGTGGGTGGGGGGTGACCCTTGCAAAGGGCAAAGGATAAATGCCAGTGTCATCCTTAAGAGTGTGTTCTGCCTCTTCGGGGAGACAGGGTCTCTCATTAGCCTGGAGCTAAGCATTTAAGCCAGGCTGGGTGGCCAGTGAGTGCTAGGGATCTTCCCTGGCCCTGGGATTACAAACACACTAAACCTGACATTTTTATTAGTCCATGAGCTCTGTGAACTGAACTCTTGTGTTTGCAAGCACTTTCCTGAGTCATTCCCCTTAGCTCCAGTTACTCATTTTATTGGGGATTTTCCCAGTCACACCAAGTGAATATTTGCTGGCCCTCTGTGTGGCCCCTCCCTGCCTGTGCAGGAGATAGCAAGGGGAGGGGCGGGAAACGCTGCTGGTGAGGAAAACAGGCTCTGCACTGGAATAATTCAGTTTTCTGGAGAGAAAAGACAGGACTTCTATGATGAGACCAACACCCCTGAAGTAAATACACACCAGCTTTATCTGAGATTATCGGTGGCATCTACTATCCCATTAGCAATAAGACGGGCTTATGTGTAAGCTGTATTGAATCACAACTTCCCTGTTTATGTTACCATGGCAAGGGTAAAGCAGGTGCTTTCGATTTATTTTGAGGTTATCGTAAATGTAATGGAGTTGGTAACCTACCCCTTTTTTCTAATTTTTAAAAATATTTAGGGATAGCCCAATTTTAGATTTACAGAAAAGTGGAGCCTGTGGTAAATTCCTAGTTCATTTGCTCCTGCACAAAAGCTGCCGTTGTTACATCCTAAATTTAGGCAGTACATTTGTTACGATTAGCTAACTGACACAGATAGATTGCTGCTATTAAAGCACCTGTTTTAGTGAGCTCTCCTTAGCCTTTAGGACACACAATCTATTCAGTTGTTAAGCCTCTTACTGAACAACAGCACAGTGCCTTCCTCTGGTTGAGATTTTTCTGTTTTTTTTTTTTTTTTAAGTTGTTGTTTGTTTGTTTTACGTGATTAGCAGAGTGTGGGGTTGCTTCGGGAGATCATGGAGTAAACTGTTATTTCTAAGACATGGTTTCAGGAGTTAGACACTCAACAGAGCTTCAGGCTGCTGACATTGAATTTGGTCATCTGACTGAAATCATGCTTGCCCAGTTTCTTAAGAGTCCCTGCTTTCTCCATGTCCGTGTATTCGGACAGGAGGAGGTCTTTGAAAGGGGTCACTAGGTAGCGCCTCAAGAACTGGAGGTTGAGCTTCCCTTCTTAACATCAAACATTCATCCGTGTGATTTATTAAGAGTAAATCTGCTGGGGAATCCCTTGTCTTCATCCCAACTGACTCTTTTATTCAGAACCAAGCCCTGGATATGTGTGGTGTACATAACTGTAATTCTGCCTGACTTTGTGCTGTGACTTGGATTGGCCCAGCTTTGACAACTGCTCTTTCTCTTTTGAAGTTATGTTTAAAGAGAACCCTTCTTTCTGAGGTCTGTACTCACAGAGGACCTCTGTGGTAGCTCCTCGGGCCACCCTGACTTGTCTGCTGTGGCAAAGCCACATTCAAGAACAGCAGACACTATCCTCACACCTCTGCCAACCGGATTTGGTGCCAAGTCAAGCCAGGGAAGTGAAGGAGCTGTGAAACTCAAATTAGAGACCATAGATGTAGGGGAAGAAAGAAGTAAAGGTCAGTGTGGTTAGAAGGTTGGGGTCAAGAGCATGGGGGGGCTTAAGGTTCCTCACTCAAGTCTGTATTTAGTAAGCATCTACTGAGACCATGTGTGTGTTGGGCATTCTTCCAGGGTCCAGGGGTGTGTCATAACAACATAAAATGTATGCCTTCCTAAATGTGCCTTCTCACTGAGAGAGCACCAAGGACCCCAACTAGATTTTCAGATGGTGAGAAAAACTATGGATTACACAGCAGGGTAAATGGCCCAAGTGCAGCAAGCTGGCTGTGTCCCCTTAGAGAGCCATGAGGAAGAGATGTCTGATAACGTGATGTTTGCACAGGAATGAAATAGAAAAATGAGCCCTGGAGGGTGGGTGGGGAAAGAGGTGGCTGTGGAGATGGAATTGAAGGTGCAGAGGCTTAGATGGTAATGACTGAAGTGAACTCCAGGGATTATAGGTGTGTTTAAATCACTGCTGCCATCCTGTTCGCCATTACCATGAATTATTGAACTCAGTGAACAAACATAATGACCTGTGTAGGCATTCCTAAGTTAGCCACCAAACCCAGATTCAGCTCCCACCTAGGCGAGGTTTCTAACTGGGAGAAGGTTGTTCTTTGTGCACCATAGAAAGGGAAAATACGGACAGCACCCACTCGCCCTTCTTCTCTGCACCCCATTTCCTTCTGGAAGAGGGGTGTGCTACTGAAAAGCCAGGCAACAGCTTGTCTCTGAAGATGCAGCTAGAAATAACAACTTCCTGAGTGGTTTTCTGATGGCTTCATTTCCATAATTGCTTCCACATTCCGAGCTGCCTGGTTATCTTTCTTTCTTTCTTTCTTTCTTTCTTTCTTTCTTTCTTTCTTTCTTTCTTTCTGTCTTTCTTTTTCTCTTCTTCTTCTTCAGAGAAACAAGTTGGGAGAATGTAAATGAAAGCTTTGCTCGTGAAGTTTTCATTTGGATTCCACATATAGACTTTCCAAACCACCATTTTATGAAGTCTTACATTACTGGAGTTTGAAGTTGTGGTCATCACTCCAAAGTTTAGCATCTCCTGTGTCCGGGTCAGAGCGGCTAAACCCTCCAAAACCCTCAGCATGAAAACCAGTGTCAGCTGAAATGTGGCAGAGGTGCTCCAGCATCATCAGTGTGACTGGATCGATTCCCATGATCTGTAGAAACTGAACACGTATTTTCAGGGGAAAGAAAGGTCCTCCCCCACCACCTCAGGCTATTTTAAAAGAGCAGTGAGGGGAACCGAAGCCTGTTTAGGGTGTCCATCTGTGTTATATACCGTGGGGTGGTCTTTGGATTCGATTTGATCAAATCCTCTCCTTTTCAGTAACGTAGCCGTTACTAAATGCCTAACTAGTATTCACAGTTCTGACTGGTGTTCCTTTGCCAAAGAGGGGAAGCTCTGTGGAGTGTGGGTTTACGGGATGGCTGCCCGGACAGAGTCAACTCCTCTCAGCCTTGTGACCTGATGGGTGCTTGTTTCCTCTTCCTCACAGTGGCTGTGCGTCCTCGTTGGGAAGACGAAATGAAGTGATCCATGTAAAATGCTTAGTCCAGCACTTGGCCCAGGGCACACACTTAATATTAGTAATTAAATTAGACTAGAGTGGAGACGTTAACTCACTGAGAACACGTAGTTAATAAGTGAAGAAACTCCCCAGTTTTGCTTAGTGACTGTTGTGTAAGTCAGCAGAGCTGCTCAACTCCAGACTTCTCATTTTAGAGGCGTGGGACATAACAGAGGACAAAGGTCACCTGTTCACGTATCAAGTCCACCACTATCAAGGTGAGCATAACGGAGAGAACCCTGCTCTGTTGGAGCAGAATGGTTGGTGATGGAGTTGGATACCAGTGTTTCTATATAAACATGGAAGAGATGCCTAGGCGTGGACTGACTACAGCGTGTCTGAGCAAGTGCTGAAGCACGGCCTTCACATACCCAAAGTTATGGCAAGCTGAATTGGTCAGAGGTGTCTTGCAGAGAACACTTTAGGTTAGGAATGAAATGACTTACCAGTTTTTGTTTGAAATCACAGAATCATGTTGTAAGGGCTGAGAGAGGTCAAGAAATGCTGAGTTGATCACTAGTTATAAACTGGCTAGGATTTCTTGGTGATTTCCAGCTTAGAAAATACAATAAAATATAGTCAGTCTGTCCTGGAAACCATCAGTAAGCTTGATAGCAAATGCAGAAGACGGGGTGAGGTGGGTGGCAGGAAGCCTTGTGGGCGAACTGGTGAAGGCTGCATCCAGCTGCGTCAGTTATCGCGTGGAAAGTCTTGGGTGGATGGGAAGCTTTAGACAAAAATCACAAGGTTTGTTCCCCATGGAAATCCCTCAAGGGAGCTGAGCCGGGAGCACCAGTCAAGCCCATGAGTGTCTTCCAGGCTTTACCTTTAAACTTTAAGCTGTTTTTTCGGAGCAATTGGTATACAATTGAAAGCAAAATGGACCCCTGTTTAAAAGTCTTTAACACTGGGCAGTAGTGGCGCACACCTTTAATCCTAGCACTTGGGAGGCAGAGGCAGGCAGATCTCTGAGTTGGAGTTCGGCCTGGTCTACATGAGTTCCAGGACATCCAGGGCTACACAACTTCCCGGCATGATTTGAACTTACTGCTTGATAGTCTATCCTCTCCCCCCCCCATTTTTTCTTTTATTTAGAAACAGTCGTTTTACATATCAATCCCCCGCCCCGTTCCCTCTCCCTCCCATCCTCCCATGACCCCTACCAATCTTCCCCAACCCACCCCCCACCCACTTCCCAAGCATGGTGAGGCCTTCCAGGGGATCATCAAATTCTGTCACATCATTTGTGGGAGGGCCTAGGCCCTCCTCCGTGTATCTGGGCTGAAATCGTATCCCTCCATAGGGAATAGGCTCCTGAAGTCCATTTGTGCACAAGGGATAACACTGGTTCCACTGTTAAGAGGTCCCATTGACTGCCCAGGCCTCCTAACTGGCACCCACATTCAGAGGCATTGGCTCATTCCAATGCTGGTTCCCCAGCTTTACAACTGGGGTCCCTGTGCTCTCACAAAGTCAGGTCAGCTATTTCTGTGGGTTTCTCCAGCACGGTCTTGGTCTTGACACCTTTGCTCATCATTCCTCCCTCTCTACAACTGAATTCCAGGAGTATGGCTCAGTGCTTAGACATGAGTGTCTGCTTCTGCTTCCATCAGCTACTGGATGAAGGCTCTAGGATGGCATATAAGGTTGTCATCAATCTCATTATAGGGGAAGGGCATTTAAGGTAGCCTCTCCACTATTGCTTAGATTGTTAGTTGGGGTCATCCTTGTAGATCTCTGAACATTTCCCTAGTGCCAGATTTCTCTTTAAACCTATAATGGTTCCCTCTATTAAGGTATTTCTTTTCTTGCTCTCCTCTATTCATCCCCTGACTCAGTCTTTGAGGAAAGAGAGCCACTCAGTGTAAGTTCTGCTAATCATAGTTTCCCTGTGATAGCTCAACATTTTCAAGACAAAATGACTTCTTGTTCTCATAACAATTTTTCAAAGATAAAATCAGGAATATACAACTTAGTTTTTATGGAAGAAAAGTAGAATTTGAAGGTTTTTGGAGTATTGATCATCAAGACTTTTGTGCCTTATACAATCACAGAGTTGACCAAATGTAAAGACCCAAATTAAAAATCTAACATCTCTTTTAAAATAACAGAAAAAATCATCAGACTTTTAAAACATCTGAATTCCAACATTCTATATAATATTGTTAATAAATCACTCAGGAACAATATCACATTTAAATTAGAAAAATGTCTTTCTTAGCTATCTATACTATATAACAAAATAAAATACATATGTAAATCATTTTTAGTTAATGAAAGGAAACAGTATAATTGTATCGTTAAAACTTCTAATGTGGCATTTGGGTCAATTCCTATGGCTAGAACCAAAGTAAGTAGGACTAGGTATGTATACACAGAGTTTATTTCTCACAGTTGTAGAGCTGGGAAGTCCAAGATCCAAGATCAAGACCCCATCAAGTTTGGTGTCTGGGGGAGGCTGAGTCTCTGTTTTAAATAACAAAAGAGAAGCCAAAGCAGTCTTTTACAGGGTGGAGTTTCAGCCATGAGGGCAGACTAATAGGCCTCCACAGTGAGGGTCTAGATTGATTTGAATGACACCAGAGACCAATTAGAGCATGAGTTTCTCAGATTGTCTAGAATCTTTGTATAATTTTAGCATTGTTGAATGCTTAATTTTCTCCTTGGGTATGTAATTGAATTCCAGTAATTAATATTGTCTATTACACCTTCCTATTGTGCTGGCAGACTTAGAAATACAATCGCTTTCAAGCAGTTTGATAAGATCTGTCAGAAACCTTTCAGACACATTGATATCCTCTACTTAATTCTGAAAACCATGAATTATTCCCACAGTTGGCCATGTACATAAAGGTTAATTTCTTATAAAGGTCAAATACTGAAAATAACCTCAGTGTCTAAACCTAGTTAAGTAGGACATATAACAGATGCTAAAAAGCTGTTAAAACTATGAAATATGTTTAAGTATATCAAGTGAATATTTTATCTCACAACAACAGAGCAAATATTTAATTCACTTTAAGATATCATTATACAATGGAAATATAAATTGAGAAGCAGACTCAGATATAGCTGTGCTTTATATTATTTAAAATCGTTGCCTAGGCTGGTGATCCCTACTCTGGTGAGGTGTCAGATTCCAGAATCTAAGGGAAGTTTCAAAACTTTGGGTTCCTTCTATGCTTTCCCTATTACACAGACTTCAGTGGACAGCTTAACTCTTTGGTCTGCTGAGCCTGTGGTTCAACAACAACAACAACAAAAATCCAAGCCATATTTTTTATGAGGGATTAGATAGCCCTTCTAGTCAGAAGTTGAATCTTGGCTTCAACACCACTGGTTTTTGAAGTCTCCCACTCAGTCTTCTATTGAGACGGATCAGTGTCATCCCTACAAGCCTGATACTATAGTTCCATGTCCCCTCTCACACAAGTCTGGAAGACTAGCCTTCACTTGGCAAGTGAAGTCTCATATTTGCTTTGGGTTGGATACACACCCTAGATGTCAGTGGTATCTGTGAAGGTCTCGTCCTCCATCACCTGAGGGTTGGAGAGTCTCCTGGGAAAGAAACTGACTTGAAGTGGTTGGCATGGAAAAGCCAGCAGACGTATTTCCACTGGTACCATTGGAATGGGTGGCTGTGGGAGAAGTGAACGAGAGGTAAGGGAGGGGCGTTGAGACCAAAGTCTCCCTCCCAACAACATACGCCTCATGCAGGATTGGAACTGTAGCCTGAAACTAACTGATGCTGATAGAACCATCAAGATGGGAATTGCAGGCGTTGAAACGGATCTCTCCGAGAAGGCACTTGGCCCTGGAAGAGTAATTCAGTACCATCATCTTGGCATTACAAGCCTGCTTTTGATTACTGAACAGAGCTCATAAATAATGGCCCAGATGCTACCAGCAAAAAGCACTCATTAGTGATTTGTGCTATGTTGTTGCTGTCACTGGTACAGAGTGGAGATGAGAAGACAGTTTGACATATTGGTGCCTCCTTGTTCGTCCATTCATTCATTTGCTAGCCAGCCATTCAGTTACCTGTCCTGAGCAGGCAGTGTGTCTGAATCCTGGTGTGAATAAAAGAAACACAGGCACACCCTCCCTGAACTTTCAGCTGACCCTGGGAAAAAATTCGCATGCAAGCAGTGCACAGTGGTCGGTAGGGGGCCAGGAGTGAATGTCTCAACACAAGACAGTTTTACATTGAGACACGAGAGATTGAAAGGAGTCGCCTGGGGGGGGGGGGTGTCATGGTGTCAGTGGCTCAGCAAGTGATTTCACTGAGATGCTTGTTTTCTTTTCCTTCCTTCTTAGGATGTGCAGCTCTTGTCCACAATGAATGAGTGTCACTACGACAAGCGGATGGACTTTTTTTACAACAGGAGCAACTCAGACACTGCCGACGAGTGGTCGGGGACAAAGCTTGTGATTGTCTTGTGCGTTGGGACATTTTTCTGCCTCTTTATATTTTTCTCTAACTCCCTGGTCATCGCAGCAGTGATCACAAACAGGAAGTTTCACTTTCCCTTCTACTACCTGCTGGCTAACCTAGCCGCTGCAGACTTCTTTGCTGGCATCGCCTATGTATTCCTGATGTTTAACACTGGCCCCGTGTCAAAAACCTTGACCGTCAACCGCTGGTTTCTCCGGCAGGGGCTCCTAGACACCAGCCTGACCGCCTCGCTGGCCAATCTGTTGGTTATCGCGGTGGAGAGGCACGTGTCAATCATGAGGATGCGGGTGCACAGCAACCTGACCAAGAAGAGGGTGACTCTGCTCATCCTGTTGGTGTGGGCCATTGCCATCTTCATGGGGGCGGTCCCCACGCTGGGCTGGAACTGCCTCTGCAACATCTCCGCCTGCTCTTCTCTGGCCCCCATTTACAGCAGGAGTTACCTCATTTTCTGGACTGTGTCGAACCTCTTGGCCTTCTTCATCATGGTGGTGGTATATGTGCGTATCTACATGTATGTCAAGAGGAAAACCAACGTGTTGTCTCCACACACGAGTGGCTCCATCAGCCGCCGGAGGGCTCCCATGAAGCTAATGAAGACGGTGATGACTGTCCTAGGTAAGAGGAGCCAAATGAGCCAGCCTCCCAGTCCAAGCTGCAACTCGCTACTGAATTCCCGCTTTGTGCAAGGCACTCACTGTGCAAGGCGCTCACTGTGCAATCAGAAGGCAGGAGTGAAAAGATGCGATGTAAATTCCCACTGGCAGTGCTTAAATTCGCATAGAAAATGAGCGTTCTAATAGGGCAAACAACACCAGCAGGACCTAGAAGATCAGTCTTGCACTAAACAAATGTAGCAAGAAAGCAGAAAAGAGGCCACACAGGTGTAGCTTGTGGTTTTCAAAGGCGCGTGAGGTAACCCATGCTTTGGATCAGAGTTGCAAAGGTAAGGAAGGGACAGCCCGGATGTCTGAGACATGTGACCAGGCGTGATGAAGAGTGGAGACGGGAGGACGTGAGGTCAGATGGCATTCAGACAGGGTGGCCCACTCATGGTCCATGTAGCACCACGTAATTGTAAGGACTTTGGTGTTTCTGAGTGAGGTGAGGTGAGGCATCTGTCTCCGAGGCTGTGTGTCACCGCTGTAGGAGGATGCCGAGTGTGAAGTGGAAACAGTGTAAGGGGGTATTCTGGGACTTGGGAGCATTCACGGGGCCAGGGCACAGTTGGAGGTGACTGCCAGATCCTCATTGTGCCTTAGACAGAGTTGAAGGGACTTTTCCAGACTCAGAACTATAAACCCAGTACATGGGTGGCTGGACCAGGAGGATGACATAGAGTTCAAGCCCAGGCTGGGCGGAGAGTGATGCCCTTTCTAAAAAAGGAGGTGGGTGTGAAGAAATGATAAAATGTGTGTTGATGATAGTGAGAGGAACGGGGAGGGTGGAATATTATTAACTGAGATAAGGAAAGCTCAAGAGGAGGCGTCAGGAGTTCAGATTCAGACAAGTTCAGTGTAACATCCTCGCAGGCACTCAAGTGGAGTGCAGGCCCTGCACTCACAGGACGATGCCTGAATCAGGGATTAGGGCTTTTCCTTCCTTCCTTCCTTCCTTCCTTCCTTCCTTCCTTCCTTCCTTCCTTTCCTTCTTTCTATTTCTTCTGGGCTTAGAGACATTGGAGAGACTCCGTAGGAGGAAATGGTGCCTGAAGGCACCTGACCACTTCGCCATGACGGTGGAGGTGGGTGTGGTGGAGACGAGGATCAGGGGAGGCGCCTCCCTGGAAGGGATGGCCTGTAGGAGACCTGGGCAATGAAGGCACTCTGGAGGGCAAGAGAAGTCAACCAAGGAAAGGGAATCTAGACAGAGGCCCCTTGATCCAGAACACTCAGGAACAGAAGGGCTTCAAACTTCCCGCGCTTTACCCTGAGAAATAAACGAGTTACAGATTTTGGAAGATTTGGGTCATGTTGGGAAACAGTGTAGTGGTGTGGATGGAAACCACCTCCAACCTCTAGGACTTTGGGGTCAGCAGAAACCAAACAAGATGGTTCAAGCCAAGGGCCTACCATTGTAATAAATATTTAAATAGTGGCCAATATACACCAAGCATTGAGATTTTATGATTTATTGATTTAATCCTCATGGCAACTCTGTGAGATTGGTGCTTCAGTTATCCTGCCATGACCAGGTAAAGAAACCAAATGTACAGTTTAAGCAACATGCCCTAAATCATTTCCCTGTTGGTGGTGGAGCCAAGGTCTCTAGAATATACATACTTGCTGTCACAGTCCATAATTAGTTTTGATTTGTTTGGAGAGAAAGAGGCTGTGCATGTGTGTCTCTGTGTCTGTCTTTGTGTCTGTCTGTGTCTCTCTGTGTATGTATCTCTGTGTGTGATTGTGTGTGTGTGTGTGTGTGATTGTGTGTGTGTGTGTGTGTGATTGTGTGTGTGTGTGTGATTGTGTGTGTGTGTGTGTGTGTGTGTGTGTGTGTGTGTGTGTGTGTGTTCAGAGGCTAACGTTAGGTGATACTCCCCAGATGCTGTCTGTTCTGTTTTGTGTGACAGTCTCTCACGGGCCTTGTGCTTACCAAGTAGGCCAAGTGGCTGACCAACAAGCCTTAGGAATCCACTTACTTCTGTCCCCCGAGCACTAGGGTTGCAAGTGTATGCCTCCACGCCCTGCTTTTTAACACAGATTCTGTGGCTCAAACGCAGGTCCTCAACCATGCAAGGCAAGCACTTCACCAACAAAATAAGTTCCCAAGCCCTAGCTGTGTTTCGTTTGTTTGCTGGTATTTTTCTGTCCATTCTTCTCTTTGACCACCTCACTCGCCCTTCCGCATGTTGGTTATTTTCCCCTGGAGCTATACAGGCTCTTGATCCTTCCGGTAAAGACTAGCATAAATAGACATGCCGGTGAGCTGGGATACATCTGCTCAGTTTGTAGGGATAATTTAATTGTTTGCTTGGCCATGTGTCTTGAGGGATTACATAAACTTCAAGAAACAACATCTCCCCTCTCCGCAGATTGTCTATATCATACAGGAGAGGTAGAAAGGGCTTCTGCCTCCCCCCCCCCCAACCCCGGGAAAAATCAGGTCTTGGCAGTAGTTACCACAATGGGCTTCACTTGCCTGTGTGAGTTTGCTGACAATCATGGGAGAGTTTAATATAAAGGACTTGTGTGGTTTCCACAGGTGTGGTGTTGGGTAAGAGAAAAACCAGAATAAACAGTGAAAGCACCAAGAAAGATATGAGAAGCTGTGGGAGTCAGGTGCAGCATCCCTGGGGAATTGGTTGGTGAGGAGAAGACACTTTGATGCTGAGGATCTGGGGGGAAGTTCTCCAGTGGCCAGACAGAGGGATTTGCTGGAAGACAGGACGTTTGGGAAAGGGAAATGAAACTGAAGAGCTAGGTGGTGATGCCTTAAAATGTCTGGCTCCCAGTTTCCTTAATGACAGAGATTTGGAGTTTGACCCCAAATGTTTTCAAAGTTTTCTGTAGAGTGATCTGAAGTACATTATTCCATTGGGTACTGAATAGATTGCCTTTAAGTTCTTTCCAAGATGTAAGTAGCCAAAGGAAAGGGAAAGGAAGAGGTGTGAGTGCATTCGTGTGTGTGTGTGTGTGTGTGTGTGTGTGTGTGTGTGTGTGTGTGTGTGTGTGTGTGTGTGTGTGTGTGTACAAAGAGAAATGCAGAAACAATGAATGAATGAGATTCCTGCAGGGCAGCAGCCAACAGAGTTGTGTGGATTAACTGTGTCAGAAGTTCAGAGCCTTTTCCATGAGAGCGTCTCCAGGATCCCAAAGAGGAAGCTTGCAGGTGCTCCACTCATGTAAGAATTCAGTTGTCTGAAACAAATGTCTTCCAAATGATGGATTTTAGGTAAATTAGCAGTTCTGGGATCTACCATCATTGTGATCGCTGGTTCTCAGCAAGTGAGATAAGTAGCTTAAAACTGGTACCTTTAATAGTTACTTGATTTAGGTATTGTAATGAAAAAAACGCTAAACGTTCTTAAGTAAGGAATACTCATTAAGGAGGACTAAGTACCAAAGTTTCTTAGAAATGTTTTATGAAATATTAGAAAGTCAGTCCATATACATTCATAAACAGTTCCTAGGAAGCAAGTGGTTGCATGAATTCAGTGAGCTTTGTCTCACTTCCAGGGAGGAAACCAGGGAGGAAGAGGGGGGTCTTAGAAAACCCGGGATATAAACAAGAAGGAAAGGAAGAACTCGTGTGGGTGGATGAAGACATCCTAGGTATGAAGAAACAACACGATCAAACGTGATGGTAGAGAGTGCTGAAGAGCTGGCCGACTGGTTAAGAGAGCTTGTTCTCACAGAGGAGCAAGATTTGCTTCCCGTTACCCACAGGGTGGCTCATAACCACCCGAATTCCAGTTCCAGAGCAGATGCCCTCTTCTGACCTCTGAAGTCACCAGGTACAAGCATGGTACACATAAATACATCAGGCAAAACATTCAATGCACATAAAATTAAGTAAATAAATCTAAAAAAAATATTTTAAAGTAATGTTAGAAACACCCAAAGCTTAGATTACAAGGAAGGGCCAGGACAAAATGCTTGCTTTCCTACTATAGAAAAAGTTCAGCACTGAGCCAGAAATGTCGGCTGTTCTCCCAGTTGTACACAGAGCAGGATCAAGGGTAGACTGCTGTTTGAGGGTAGTGGTGATGGTGGTGCTGTGAGTTTTGAATCTTCCTGATTGGAAAGGTGTGTCAGCATCCTGTTCATAGTTCAGTGGTCCTGTGGCAAAATGCATATCTGGGCTGTGTTGTCTGTGGATCCCTGTCCATGGAGGAAGTGCTTACTGGTACTCATTGAAAGACATGAGGGGGGGAGGGGCTATGATCCTTCCTTCCAAAGAGTGCCACGCCCTGCCTAAGATGCAGTTTTGAAATCCTACTTGTCAGCAAGCCTGATGAAATGCAGTCACCAGCATACACACAAAACTATGTTCATTATCCAACAATATACCATGTGATCTGTGGCTTCTTATCCAGCTGAATTTCTTCTATTTTGCAATATCTTACAAAATAAAAGAAAAGGCTTAGGGATTTGTGAACCTATGCTTTTAAAGTCCTCCATGAGACTTCCTGTTCCATAGAGTGATTCAAACTCTGGGTTTTAATCCATTAATCTACTCCCCAGTTATCCACGAGTGTGTTCCAAGATAGTATATACCAAACTTAATAGTACTACACCCTACATATACTGTTGGTAAAGTTTAATTTATAAATTAGATTGACAGCAGCAACTACTCAAGTCTGAGCAACTTCAACCTACAGGATTTTCTTTTTCTCTTTTTTACTTAAAACATTATTCTGTGTTATTCTGTGGCTTGTCTTTGTCATATCCAAATAGCCAGCACAACCTGGTGCACTTGGGAGTGAGTGTCGTTACTAAGTAATGCAAGGGTTGCTTGACTAGAACTCCTGTGACACCATGACAGTTGGTTTGACCATCAAGCTTCATCCTGGGTAACTAAACGGAAGACAGGCAGACGTGGTGTGGACATGCTGGACAGCTGTGTCCTGTGTGAGACAGGGGAAATCTCACCACACTAAGCAGAATGGAGTAAATACGGGGGTTACGAATTCTTTACTTCTGTGATTTTCTATTTCACATTTCCAGACCACAGTTGATTGATTATGAGACCCTGAAACTGAATAAAGGGGAGGTATTGTGGTGAAGCTCGAATCAATACATTTTTAAAAACAGTATCCCATTAAAAGAAACACCAGCATACATTGTACTTAATAGGGTTAAGAGTCAGGTGCTAATATTTATTTTTGTGTGTATTTGCGCATGCTGGAGTCTAATCTAAAATGCATCCATTCCGTGGGTTACAATCAGTAATATTTGAAAACCCAAGGTCCTAAGATCAAAGAGGTTTTTTTCTCTTTTTCTCTCCCTCCTCCTCTGCCTCTTCAATCTGTGTTTCTCTCTGCCAAAAAGCACTGATATATATGTGCATCTATATTTACACATATTTATGTGTATAAATTGTATACACGTGCACACATACATATAATTGCCAAGGGCTGCTGCAAAGGTCCTGTTGTCATTACAAGGAGCAGGACATTTTCTTCTTTCTTCCAATTGTCTCACATAGACAGGAGCTAGGCTGTGGAGACGTTAGATTTTGACTGAATGAATAAACGGGGAAGTTGAGATTTGGGGAAGTCGAGTGGCTTTTGAGAACCTGGGCCTCAAAGAAAAATCCAGGTTCACTCACATCCAACTCAGCCTCCAGCAGCTGTGGGCAGCGGCTTAAAGGAGTACACTGTCCCTTTTCTTGTTGGTGTGGCCACACACCCTAGAGAAAGCCGCTCGAGGAAGGAAGGGACGTTTTGATTCATGGTTTGGGGGTGCAGTGTGCTGTGGTGAAGAAGACATGGTGGCTGGTGTGTCCGGCTGCTTGCTCTGAGGAGGAAGGACACACACCGAAGACAGGACGCAAGGCCAGGCTGTAAGCCTCAAGGCCTGGCCCCCCAGACAACCACTTCCTGAAGCCAGGCTCCACTTCCCAAGAGCTCTAAACCTCCTGAGTTAGTGTCACCCACTGAATGACTAACACAAGAGTTTGTGGAGGCCATTTCACAGTTGACTCACAGCAAAGGGGTACCCCATTTTCCAACAAGATGAAGAAGCAGAACCCAAACCTTGACAGGGAGAGTTCCACCCTGGGAAGGAGAGACAGGAGCAGTGCTTGAGTGCTTCCTGTGATGAGATCGGTGTATGCTGGCACTTAAGATGTCATTCCATCTACCCTTCATAGCTCAGTGTAGATGCTCCAACAGGCAAGCAAGCTTGAAGCAAGGTTACAGTAATGTCTCTGACCCTCACCTGGGATCCAACGGATCCATAGTTTTCCAACCCTGTGCTCACCCAAGCAGATGGTAACAGGAAGGACTTTGGAGCCTGAGGCAGGGGCGGGGTGGATTTAAATCCTGGCTTTGTGACTTTTGAACTGTGTGACCCTGGGCAGTTTACCTAATCTCTCTGTATCGTGGAGTTCCGTCTGTAAGACTGAGATAGTAACTTTGATATGGCTGGTGAGGGTTTTAAGGTTAAAGAGATGATGCTTGTAAAACAACTAAGTTAGGGCTTAGCCACTAAGTTAGTGCTAAGAAAGCACTAGCTCTTCTTAGACCTTAGTTTAAGTAAGGGTTAGGGTTTCATCCCACATTCAAGCAGAATGCCCTCTTTTCCCCAGAACTGTCCTAGAGGTGGAGCCTACAGGCTTGCTGTTGGAGCCACGGCAAGTGTGAGATCCTGCAATAGGGACAGGCAGCGACAAGGAGGCTGACTAGGTCTCAGAAGTCACCTGAGAGCTGATCCATGGCACCATCTCTGTCGTTGGAGATCGGGAGTGTCTGCTGTGGTTGCCACAAATTGAAAATCTCCACACTTGTCGTATTGATGTCTGTGATTACCTTCCTCCCCCAGACCAGATTCTGTCAATGACTCCTGCCTCTGATAGACGACATTTGCATTAATACTTCATTTCATTTTTGTAAAATTTATGAATAAAACATTGTACATTAGACCCTAACTGACAGTGGGCTCAGTGCAGCCCCATAACACAGAGCCAACAGCTTGTGTATGAGATGTCCCTCATTGCCCTCATCTTATAGACACATTCTTCTGAGGAACCTTGTTCTCAAAGGCTCCCACCACCTTTGCTAGCACTGAGAGATTTACCAGGTCTGAAAAGAAGCAGGGCCAGAACCCAAGCATTTAGCATTGGTTCTGTGCTTCCTCAGTGAAATGCTTTATAAAGAAGAGAAGCAATGGAGCAGGGAGGAAGGGAGAAAGTGAGTGAGGAGTGAAGGGGGCAGGCAGACAAGGAAGTATGTGAGCGCAATGATGTGGGCAAACACACACACACACATACATACACACACACACACACACTCACACACACTCACACTCACACACATACACTCACACTCATACTCACACACTCACACACATACATACACTCACACACACATACATACACTCACACTCACACACACACTCATACACACATACATACACTCACACACTCACAATAATACACTTACACACACTCAAACACACTCATATACATACCTACACACACTCATACACACTCACACACACATACACAGTACACTCACACACTCACACACATGCACACTCTCACACACACACACACACTAACACACATAATACACTCACACACTCATACACAATCATACACACATGCACTCTCTCACACTCACACACACTCATACACTCACACAGTCACACACACACACACACACACACACACACACACACACTTTTAAACAAAAAGGCCAAAGACGCTAACCTAAGTCCCTGGGAGTTCTTAGATGCTTTGAGTTCAGTTTTCATTGGCTTGCATCTTGCTGATGCCTCTGCAGCTCAGAAGCCTGCTTTCAGTGTTTTCTACCTATGTGCCTGGGTAATCAAATACCCGAAGAGGAGAAGGAGGAGGAGGAGGAGGAGGAGGAGGAGGAGGAGGAGGAGGAGGAGGAGGAGGAGGAGGAGGAACGCTGAAGCGTTGCCTTGTGGAATGGACAGATGGCTGCTTTCCGGCCCTCCCCCCTCCCTCCCTTATCAGTTTGCAGGGAATCATGTCAGACGGCACGTGACTAAATCTGGAGCCATCGGAGTTTAGGGTGTTTATGTTTAATCTTGAAGCCACTGAGTGACAGCTGACCTGCATGCTTCAGGATGAGCAATGGCACTCTGGCTTGAGGGAGACATTTGTTCTCACGGAGGCTGGGAAGGAGTAAGTGCCGAGACCCAGTTGCTCCTTAGCGGATGCCCCAACAATGTTGCTGGATTTGTCCCCTCCTGTATTTGTTCATTTTCTTATTGGCGTGACCACACACCTGACTAAAGGTAATTAAGAGAGAAAGGAGAGGACACAGTCCCATGGTGGTAGGGATGGTGGGACAGCAGGCAGCTCCGCGGTGGCAGGAGCTAAGGCTGCTCATTCACATCTCAGAAGATAGAAGGGGAGATAGATGCTGGCACTCACCTAACATCCTCCTTTCCTCTTTTGATTCAGTCAGGGTCCCTAGCTCAGGGGATGATGCTGACAGTATTGAGTGTAGCCCTTTACCCCTCTGTCGATCCTCTCACAGACCCAGTGATGAGCCTTGTTAGCGTCTCTTAATATGTCAAGATGGCAATGCAAATCAACCATCCATTCCCCTTTCTCAGGGAGAGAGAGCATAGTGACTGGAAGGCCACTGTCTGTTGGTGTTTCTCTGTGCCCACCTTTGCCTGATACCTTCTCCACAGCCTTGTCAGGAGTCTGTCTTCCTTTGCATCTCTACATTGTAGCCGTTTCCATCCCATTTCCTTCCTTCTGTTTCCCATTTCACTATTTCAGGTGTCTCTCTTTGCAGCCAGCTCAACTCTCGTTTGTCCAAATCGGTACCCTTCCTCCCAGGGCCATCACAACTCTGTCACCTCCTTCTGTTTCTCCCCACAGCGCCCCACAAGCACTGCTGTATTCAATGAAGCCAGCATTGTAAATCCCTGTTCACACCTCCTTCTTTGGATTTTCTTCTGGCTTATCTTGTTTTTAGAAACCCAAGGAGGCTTCAGCTGGATTGAGTAACCATTGTCTATTTTCCGAGTGTGAAGGATAGGAGCACTTTTTATATTGGACCTTCTGAGGAGAGGATTCTGGGAAAGGTCCTGCACAAGCCTCTTGAGTTCCAGAATCCTGCAATGCCCTCTCAGGGGCTTTGATTTCTGCCAGTGTGGCCACTATCCAGCATATAAGTGCCCCCCCAAAACCCCCACAAGCTAATTTAGCAGCTGGAGTATTAGAAAGCATGCATGCTGGCTGGTGGGAGAATTTTATCAAATTCGCCTTAACATTGTACTGTTTGGAGATTTCAACAGGGGCCAGCTGTGTTCAGCAGGAAATTAAGGCAAGTATGGGTGGGAGTCAAGGAAAAAGAATGATTTTTAGAATCACAGACTGAGGGACCAACAAGATGTCCAAAATAAAGGGCAGGAGAACTAAGAAGTCCTAACTGGAGACATTCCAAGTGAAGCTCCTCATCCGTGCTCCCTCCTGTCTTCCTTGACAACCATGCTGTCCCCATGAACTCAGCAGTATGTCAGAAAAGATCCCATGGCATTGAAGAATCACTGTCTATTGAAAGTGCTGACTAGATTCACCTTGTAAATCACTGCTAGTGCTGTGGCCTGAGCTCAGGGCTTTCCCATTCCTTCCTGTTCTAGCAGGTGCCAACCTCAGACCTTGAAGCAAGTTACCTGTCTTGGGTGCAAGTGACAGTGAAGCACAGTGGTCATCTCTTGTTGTCTAGTCAGAGTAGGCATACCATATAACCGGGGCCTATTTTACTCTTCTTGTTTTCTCAACAAGAAGAGATTCCTGCTTTTTTTTTTTTATCTTCTTATCCTAAACATTTATTGACTGCCTACTCAGACCTAAGATTGCCTACTAAGACCGACTAAGTGCCTACTCAGACCTGGCCTCTACTTCAAAGACACTTTGCATGTGCCTTACTCTAGTGTTTTATGGTTGTTAGGGGATGACCAAGGTTTATGAGTCAACAATGTGTCATGTGAGAGATCACATTAAGTCAAAGCTGTTCTGTGTGGCTGCCCCATGTATGACTCACAGGAACCTGAATGATGGGTTTATCTGAAGAAATAAGACACCTACCCAGAAAATGTCACTAAAAGAGATTAACCAAAGGACCAAGCAGGAGAGCACTGTGGATTTGGATGGCCCATGAAGGCTTCCCTTGGAGATAGGATACAAACCAGCTTTCAGTGGCGGGAGACAGGCATAAGCTTATGGCCAGGAAGCCATTGTGCGGCCGTGTGTGGGGCAGACTGTTTATGGAATAAAGTTCTTAACAGTGGTGGTTATCTGTGACCAGAGCACAGGTCTTGTATCCTTAGACGGTATATTGATTTCTGGCTATGTGCAGCAGAGACCATGCAGGTATGAAAGTGTGAGTTGGGCTTGAGGTGGGTGTAATGCTGTCCGGAGCGCATCTCCTGAGGCTAACCGGGCATACTGTGTGTTACGTAATGATGTGCGATGCCCCCATCTCTGACGCCCATCTCACCGCGGGAGCTCTGAGCTGCTAGACGTGTGCTACTGTGTGTGGTTTTACATGATTTCTCAGCATCGGAACCCGGTCCTCACACAATGCAGCAACCACCACCCACTGAGCCACGTTCCCAGGCCTGATCATTTCACTTCTAATACCAACACTACACAGAAAAAACAAAACCCAGGATCTCATTTAACTGAGCCATTGCTGTGTAACCCGTGTACAATGCCGTGGGGAAGCACCGCCCCCTCCGTTCCAGCATGAAGACAGTCCAAGAAAGGCAGGAACCTGCCCAGGTCATACGTCACAAGGGCATCCCCTCTGCCCCCGTCTGCGCCCCCTCAGAGTGCACAAACACAGTGTTTACCTACTCTGCCTGGGGCGTGCCTGACGACCCGGTGGTCCCTCCCTTCAGGCTTTTCTGCAGAAGCAGCTTCCCCAGCCTCTGTCCCAATGCTGTGGGGTCTGGTTCGTGTCACTGGAGACCTGTCCTTCTATGCTTTGACATAATAGCTTCCTTTCTGGTTCCCACCAATAATACCCTGCCTCTTGTGGGAAATGCTTGTTTCTCAGGCAAGATCCTTCTCTGTCTTGGTGGAAGGACTTACTTAACATAGAACAAGTTTTGACCTTTCTCACTGACCATAAGGCATGGAAAGAGATGTCTTTGTTAGAGTTGGGCCTAGAGGTTGAAGGATCTCCAGGGTCCTTCATGTTGGTTCATGCAGTTTCCACCTCAAGGCAGCTGGTCATGTAGTGTGAGGGGTCTCTCATTCAAATGGCAGGGGGAAAGTACAGCCAAGGCTCTGAATAGCAGGAAGCCATGTTTTTCTTTCCCTGTTTGCTCCCATCACTGTCATGTTCCATTGTCCCCTTATGAAGAGCAAGTCATGATAAAAATGCTGAAGGTATTTAAGAAGCTACAGCAGATTTTTAACACAAATGTGGTCCCTTATGTGAAGCACTGGCCCCTGTGACCATCCCATGATGGCTTGACCAACAAGTTTGACCTCTCAACCTTACAGAGACAGGGCTAACCCTCTCAGGAGCCAGACGACTTAGAGCTCATTAAATGCTCCCCCGTGATCAGGACTCGCTGTGAGTGTTGGTTGGTGTTTAATCTCTTTGGTTTTGAAGTCCTCGTCTCTCGTGCTGGTATCTTTCCCTTATCCAGCTGGAACCCTGATGAAAGCACAGTGGCACAGTGTGGCTGAGAGCTCCTGCATGTTATCTTGGCAGCTGGGGAATCCCAGGGGCTTCCATAGTGTTTCCACATTCCTAGCCTTTTCAAACTGGAATCACCCAGGAGTCAGGGACAGATCATTCCTGCTGTTTTCAACCTGCCTATTTGGTCCAAGGCAAGGCTAATGAAATAAATGTCATGTCCAGAACAGCATCCCTCATACCTGAATTCACCCCCAAGAACCCACAGATGAGCCTGCAACCCGGGTTTAGAACTTTGTGTACTACTTGAGCAGTTCCTCCCTTAGAGGGCCGGTGCTTTCTCCCCAGGAAATGTCCCAAGCTCCTTGTTCCTAAGGGTTCCTACAGTTGGGCCTGGTGTCCTCTCAAAAGCTCTGAGCTTCAGTGTCCCTGTGCTGGGTTTCTTGTGAGGGTAGACAGGCCTGGGGTTGATTTGACTTCTCAGATGCTCCCCTGTGACTCCAGGCGTACATGGCAAACTGGTGTCTATGGGCTGCCCGCTCTCCCTCCCTCCCTCCCTCCCTCCCTCCTCCCTCCCTCCCTCCCTCCCTCCCTCCTTCCTTCCTTCCTTCCTTCCTTGGTGCATATGTGTGCATTCGTGTTTGTGTGGCTGAGCACGTGCATGATGTGAACATGTGTACAGAGGCCAGAGGTCAGCCTCACGTGTCATTCCTCAGAAGCCATCTGTCTCGGTGGGGATTTTGTTTTCGTGTTTTGAGTCAGCCTCTGACTTTTCCCAGGAGTTGCCTGATGAGGCTAGGCAGGCTGGCCAGCAAGCCCCAGGGATCCCTCTGTCTGCCCAGCACTTGGATTGTACGTGCATGCCACTTTTTATGTCGATTCTGGAGACTGAACTCAACTCCTCATGCTTACATGGAAATCACTTTTCTGACTGAGTCATCTTCCCAGCTCCAAGCAGTGCTTTCCTTGGAGATTTGGGGGATGCTACGGAGTGAAGGTAACACTGAGCTATAATTCCTTGAGTTTATATGTGGCTCAGGAGCTACAAACATCTTTTTGGTAGGATGGGATACCAGCCTGCTGGAAGGACATGGAGGTCCTACAAATGCTAGTGTTCGCTTGTGGGGTACTGTCTGGACCCTTGCCCATTTGTGCTGACTCTACTTGAAAACAACTCTTAGGTTTGGACAATCTTGAAGCTCTCTGTCTCTTTCTTGCTCAGGGAATCCTCAGGGTGATGCCCAGGGACACTGCTAAAAACCAACCACTGAGTTCTAAACTTCTGTCCCAAGAGCAGCCAGTCTTGGGGCCTAGCAAGGATAGTCATAAGTTCTTGAATTGGTATTATAGAACTTTTGCAAACTCAGGCATGGGAGACAGGGGAGAGCCCACTGCTGGCTGGGAGAGCCACTTAGGTAGACTTGCTTGCCTCAGGTGGAACAGAGGAGTTCACAGAGAAGGAGGTGAGCTAAACTGAGGAGTTCACTAATATATGGCTGTGTGGAGCCTACACACTCCTAAGGATGGGCTCTGGGGACATGGGGACTTGCACGCTGCCTCAAGAGGTTCAGAGATTTAGGACAAATCGGCATATTAGATAACTTAGAGACTGATCTAACAAAGTGTATTGCTTCAGAGAACACGGGCAAACCAGGATATTTGAGCAAAGATGGCCTCTGATAACATGTAAGAACAATTAATTAATTTTAAAAGAGACTACAAATTTGAAGGAGAACAAAGAGAGTTTGGAGGGAGGGAAGAGAGAAATGATGTCATTATCTTATAATCTCAAAAAACAAAGGAAGTACATTTTAAAGGAGAAACTCATCAGTGTTTGTTTCATTATTGACGAGTGACAGATACTTCAGAGGGTCTAAGAGAAAGAGCTGTAGCTACAGTAAAAGGGGGTGGGTAGGCTACAGTTAGAGTGCTGTGTGAGAGAGACCTCATTCCAGCGTGGTCCTTGAGGGCTACTGAATATGGGAGACATCCTGAATGCCAGGTTGGAATAGTGGGCTGTGGCGCCTTTCATGAAATAAGATGCTAAGATCATAAAGTGTATTCACTCCTCATGGTCAGTAAAATTCACCAGCATCTCTGGGCTTGATTGAGCTTTCTGCAGAGTTCCCTAGTCATTTTCTCAGGATGGGCACAAAGTCAAATAGAGACAGCAAGGAAACGTGTATGAGCCTTTTTCTGTCCCTCCAGCCAGCTCCCAAACAATGACATGGAGACTTCTTATAGATTATGAAAGCTTGGCCTTTAGCTTAGGCCCCCATCTAGCTCCTATAACTTAAATGAATCTGTTTCTGTTCATCTATATTCTACCACTTTTTAAAAATCTCTTCTTCATTTCTGCGTGTCTGATTTGTCCAGCATCTCCTTGGCATAATCTGCATGCCTAGATTCCTCCTCCTCTTCCTCCTTCTCTCCGGAAGTCCCGCCTATCTCTCCTTCCTAGCTATAGGCCATTCAGCTCTTTATTAAGCCCATCACAGTGGCACATCTTCACACAGTGCAAACAAATTTTCGGCAATAGAAACTGTCTTCGGGGATAGCTGGGGCCACGTAACACAGAAGACCAGAGAAGGTCAGGAGGTGATGGCAAAGCTGTTGCTCACTCCAGTGGGAGGAGGCAGCCCAGAAAGAGGCTGACCACACCCAGATGGATAATGTTTGCCCTCTCTGATGTAACTGTGTGGACTCTGGAAAGGCTAGGCTTGTGAGTAGTCTGTACGGGGAAGAGCTGGTTATCTGGGCAGACTCCTCAGGCTTAGACTGCTTTTCAGAGCACTATAAAGAAGTCTGCGGAAAGAACAGCAGCAAACTGCAGCCTAAGGAGGGCGCAGCACAGAGTGTGGGCCCCACAATGTGCTTAGGGACCCTAGGGGAGAATGGAGGACAGCTATGCTACTTCCTAACAGCCATGGCTTAAGTGCCTCAGGGATCAGCAATCAGCAAGAGAGGATGCTTCCTCTGGAGAGCCTGTGAGTCCCTGAGGCACTGGCAGGTGCTGGGGAGCTTCAGCCCCAGGGAACCTGGAGTTCTAGTCAGGTTGCTGTGCAGAGACTAGATTAGAGGATGCCCCAGGCTTTAGTCACCACCTGAAGCCTGTGGTCATTGGATATCTCCTGAGCTACGATGGGCTTGCTTCCTAGGCAGCTGGCAAGTGTGTGCATTTCTAATCCAGTGGTCCAGCCCCGACATGGATTTTGGAGAATAATCGAGGCACTGTGAATACGTTCATCCCAGGGCAAAGAGGTTCTGCAGTGGCCGGGGTAGAGAAAAGGAAAAATAGGTTTAGAAGCCTCAGGAGGTGGTGACTGAGATGCTGTGAGCGGCGTAGCAGAAGCATTCAGTTTGGCTGGTGGAAAAGCAAAACAACAAAATAGTGGCTTAGAAACAGAGGAAGTCCGATGAAAAAATAGAGTACCAAAGTAAAATCCCCTACCTTCCTATAGAACATGATTTACCTATAATACATTCTTGTAAAGCCCCAGGAAATACACTTCAGCCCTAATCTCTAGGAGAGTAAACTACAAGTCGCGCCCCCCATGACTCCATTTTGATCTAGTGACTTCCATTTTAAAATAGATTTCTTCTACTTGTGTATCACTTAAAATTTTTACAATATTTTGTCACTGTCTTGTTCTTTTGGTTATTAGGAATAAACGGTTTTGCTGGGTTGGATTTGTATCTAATCTCATCTGCACCAACATGAACAACTCCTTTGTGGGCAATGAAAGCAATTTAATGGTGTGGTCTGAAGGAGAAAGTCCTATTACTCAAACTATTAGCACCGGGGGACGCCTTGCTGACCTCATCCAGTGACCTGCAAACGGGCTTCCTGTATTACTGCACTCCTGAGGAACCACGAAGGAAAGAGAACGTGGGAAGTCCTAAAGAAAAGTGGAGAAATACACTGCAAACGAGAGGCAAAGGGGGTAACCCGGCAGGATTTACTAGTTTTAAATGGCATGCCACCACGATATTTGAATTGGGCAAACCTGCTGGTGTTCTGCTGTTATGCGTGCTGGGACCCTTGGTGGAGACTGGAGTGGCTGAGTGAATGCAAATGAGGCTGGGCATTTCTGACCTTGACTAGGACAGGGTGACCGACCTGCAGCTCTCTACTGGCCCCTTATAGAGCAGGAACATCTTTAAGTCACCTGTTAATTCTTCAGAAACTCTGGGGAGTCTTCTCAGCAGTTTTATACACATCCTATCTTGGATTATTGTTGTGTCAGCATTTTCTAGTGACACATAGTAGCAGGTTCTGTCATGACATTTCACAGCTCTACAATGTATTTTGGTTGTATTCACTCCACCACTGCCCCCATTGTCTGCATCCCACTGGCCCGCGGGTAACACTCAGTACACTAAGCCTCATTCCCCTGCCATTTAGAAATGAGCTCCCTGGTGTGAAGCCTCACTCAGTGGGAGTAACTCTCTAGGACTGTGGCATGTGAAACTGGCAGAGTGTGTTTTCCTGTGTCTGTTTATACTCATTTAATGTATGCTACTGTGGCATTGTGGTAACAAGCATGCTTCCAGCAGACACTCCCCAGTGCTTCCAGTATCCTTTTTACAGATCTGTGAACTCAATGCCCCGGCATTTCCCCAAATCTCACTTTTCCTCCAACAAAACGTGTTTTATCAGTGCCTACAAACATTATCTTCAGCATTTAAGTGATTGATTGTTCTCAGTACTGATAGAGAAGCACCCTTTGCAATACGAGAAACATAAATTTTAACTTGCAGTTGTGTTATAGTTATTTTATAGGGTGGATTTTACTTCCTCTGGCCTGTAACCCTCACACCTTTTGTCCTTGGCAGATTTGCACCACAGAGGGTGCTTTCATCTGCTCTCTGGATAGTGTGTGCAGGGTTAGCATGCCCGTTTGCTGTGACACCTGACAAGAAGCAACTCAATGGAGGAAGGATTTATTTGGATTTATAGTTTGAAAGGACACAGGCTATCATAGTGTGGAACACCTAGGGCAGGAGCCTGAGGCAATTAGCCACAATGTTTATGAATTCAGATAACAGAGAGCAGCAGCCTGGGCAAGCTATCAAACCTCAGGGTCTGCTTCCACCTGACCTACGTCCTCTGGCAAGGCTCCGTCTTCTGAGCCTCCACACCTTCCAGAACAGTGCCACCGGCTGGAGACCAGGCATTCAGAAGCACAAGCCTAAGACAGACCATTCATCCCTGTCCAAGCTGTAGGAGTGTGGGAGATGGGGCCAAGGTAGAAAGTCCTTGTGTCCCAAGAAGGAATTTAAGTTTTCACAATATTTTCCTCATTTGTGAAAGTCGAAACACAGAGAATGTGTTCTTGGGAGTAAATGAAAGATAACACCAATAAGAAGTTTAGACAATGTGCACGATGGCCTCTTGTCAGTTAGTGATTTCAAAATGTTTCCCATCAGTTTGGTTTAGGCACTCAGTAACCCTGAGCCATAGATGGGACGAGTTCTAGGAATTTGTAAATAAAGCCTTTTAGAAGTGACAGAATTGGTTAATGTAAATACACGAGCCCAGAACTTAGTTTCATAAATATTAAATTGCTTTGGCTCCAGGATTTAAATAAACTTTAACATCTTTGTAAGTTTTGCTCTTATGATTACAGTTTGCTTGTTGCTAAAATGTACATTTTACAGTCAGTTACTTAGAAAGCAGAAGTCCTTCCCAGCTCTCTCTCTCTGGGACCTCGGAAGCTCTGCAGACACTTGATGCAGCAGCATCTTTAGTCTTGTGTGCCTGTGTGCATGCGATATCCACACAGAGAAATAAATCACTATGACAGGGTGCACTGCTCCTAATCACTTCCAACCTTGCTTTTTTGTTACTTGACAGTATAATGATGAGGGTTCCTGTGTCTTTGTAGATGTCCATACAGCTAGTCTCTTCAGCGACTCTAAGATTGCGTTTTAGTTCTATGCCGAATCGCTGATATTTCATGAGCTTTTCTAATCTTTCACCACGGAAATAACACAGTGGTCCTCCTCCTACTGCACACATTCACACGTTCAAGCTAGTTCTAGTTGGCTATAAAATTTGAAAATCTGTAGATTGAGAAAATACTTGTTCTGAAATCCGATTAGATGTTTCTAAATTACCCTCCAGTGGGTTGTTTTGGGATGCGTTTCTGTAAACAATGCAGTAACTCTTTCTCCATCAGCACCAGGCTGCTATGACTCGTAGACCTTTAAAGGTAACACCTCTGCTTTGGTATGAGATGCTTGAAAGGGCACATACTGTTTAAGTAGCTGAGATTCAGTGTCCATTCCCATTCATTCATTGAGATGATATTTGCCAAGAATGGCTATTACTAGCCTATTTAGAACCGAGAACAAGCCCCTGCTTTCATGGATTCCAGTGTGGGTGAGCCATAAAAAAACACAATAGAACATAACTTCACGCTATGTGAAGAAGAATAAAACAGAGAAAGGGAGGAGAAATAGGGTAGGAGAGCTGGTGAAGAGGAGGCCCTGGAAGGTTTTTCCTCTGCTTGAATAGAGGCCCAACCTCACAAAGGCTGAGCCCAATGATTACCAGGGCTGGAAAGCAAGGTCCAGGCACAGCTGGTATCAGCAAGTGCAAAAGCTTGAGAAGGGAGCGAATTGGGAAAGTTCCAGAAATAGCTCTAAAGCTAACTGGCTTGATGTGCCAGCAAAGAAAAGTTGGGCAACTTCCTTTTTGTTTGGAATTACTTTGCCAACTGTTCAAGTCTCTTTAGACAATGCTATTGGAAGAGCAGGATTGTCACCATTTATACCCACCAGTGAATCCCTGCCAGTGTCCTTCAGTTTGTACAACTTTGGTCCCTAGCAAAAAGACTACGGATTGTGAAGTTTGAGTAGGGATAAAACAGGCTCATTGCACCAACACTGGAAAAGACGCCTTGCTAATGCTCTATTGTTTCACACAACCCAACTCATTGCTGTGATTGAACGCCATGGAAGACAGCGCGTCACACTTGAAAATTAGTTCTTTTGAAGGAGGACCTAGAGGAAAACTTCTACTGGCTAGCCCTCTGCCTAGAGGTTCTGGCTGGGGCTGAAGTCAGCCTAAGTGGTGTGGGGGAAAAGAGGAGGGTGTGAAGCAAATGGGCAGTTTCAACACTCAACATGGGGTGCAGAGTTCACCACAGGCCAGAGATTCTGCAGGGGGCATGCTCAACCCTGCCACCCACCCAGACTCTGCTTTGACCTGTGAAGACCAAGTCATCAAAGGTCATTTCTTGTCAGCACTCAGACTCCATCATTTATTCTACCCTGTCATAAGGAGAGGATGAAATTCCCCTGGAGTGTTGCTTACTGGGTGGATTGCTTTTTCTCTGCATAGACTCTGCTGTGTCTCAACATGTAGGGAAACTTTCTTTTTCATTGCTCTCTTCCAAGTGTCTTATGCAAGAAGGCTTGAACAAGAAAAGCCTCCTTGTGAACAAAACAGCACCCTGGAAGACTTTGAAATCCACGCCAAGTGTGATCTTAAGCCTGGAATTCAAACACAGGACTGTTACTATCATCTTCTCTTCCTAAAAAGAATTCCCAACTCTACTCTCAAATGCCTGCACAGAGAAGAATCTGCTGGGTCAAGAACACCTTCACAGGTGACTTTTTAAATAGGACAGTTTAGGAGTGTGGGGAGTGGGCTGGATGAGGAGTTTTGTCTCATACCACTCATTTTTCTCAGAGTAAAGACGAATCTGCTGAAGTGTGTTCCACTTACAGCGTTTCTTCAGAGCTCTAGTTCAGGAAGTGAAAAGAGTCAGGAGCACGATGTCTGCAAGTCCTTTGAATCACTAAGCCACTCGCATAGCTGTACAACTTGGGGCTTTGCTCACTTTCTGGGAACGTTTGGGGTTTGGTGGGTGAACCAAGTTCCTTTGCTTGAAACCCTGAAGTTACAGCATCTGGTGGAAAGAACACTATCCCAGCTGTGGAAGCTCTATTTAAAAGTAGCATTTGGTTCTACACACTAGCCCTCCTCCTGACTGCAGAAGTGGGAACAGATTCAGATTTACTTAAGTGAGGAAAGAGAGGAGTGGTCTCAGATGCCAGACTGTGGAGATGATGTGCTAGGGGCAACCTGAAGCAAGACTGGGAAGTCCTGGGCATTCTGGGAAGATCTTCCTGTCCAGTTCCCATCTGAGCTTGTCTCCCAATGCTCGCTTACTGTTTCCTGTGTCTGTTTATGCTGTGCAAATCATCGAAGGCCGCTGCTCCTGAATGCCTGGGTCACAATGCCCCCTCTTCTATTTACATATTCCCTTTAGCTAACAGCTTATCCAGCCTAGAGTTAGAGTTCTCACCCTCATGCCTTGATACCTTAGACTATTCTGTCTGTCCAGAAGCTGGGATCTAGGAAAGGGATTCTGGCTGGTCCAGGACAGTTAGGGGCAGATACTTCACAGACACTAATTTTGATCATCAGGGGAATCAGATTTGGATGAGGGAGGTGTGTGTGTGTGTGTGTGTGTGTGTGTGTGTGTGTGTGTGTGTGTGTGTGTGTGTGTGTGAGTGAGTGTGTGTGTGTGTGTGTGTGTGTGTGTGTGTGTGTGTGTGTGAGTATGCACATAGTACTGGTTATGACGATTACAGCGTGACTCCACTGTGGAGTGGAGAGCTTCCGTTTCTATCTGTCCTTTGTAACCTTAGACATGACGCTGAGTCCATGAAGCAATGTGAAAGTGTCGAGCAGGGAGCTTCTAGGCTGGCAGAGCAGCCAGTAGAATTGTGCAGGCTTCCATAGGTCATCTGTATTTTCCCCTCTCAAGGAAATTCCCCCTTGAGTGTCATTCAAAACTACTCCAGGCTTTTGTTGTTAATGTTTTCTTTCATTTCTTTTTCTTTGTTCCAGAAAGGGCCCTTTCTACCTAGGCAGCCAGACTGACCTCACCACCTTCCTGCTCCCATCTCACACATGTTGACATTATAGCTGGTAATTTTTGTTGTAATGAGCTATTGTTGCTTTTAAATGTTTTGATTAAGTTAATGAGCAAATCAAACACTATGTGTCATAAAAAAATTACTGGTTATCTTTGCAGATCTCTTAGATAAATATTTTTATGATTATGCTTATATTTTAAGTGGCATTTAAAATATAGCTCACAAACATGGGGAAGGAGGCTTGGGGAATTCAGTTATGTGCTATGATCTAGAAAAGAAAATTGTGGGACCAACCGAACATGTTGCCATTTGCAAGACCAAGCATTGCCAGAGACAGAGTAGCTGCTCACAACTGAGGGCCTGGATGCTATTCATATAAAAACTCCAGTGCTGGCTTAGATATGTCACAGATGTGAGGATGACTGTTTTGGATGGCACAGTAGAGGGTCATCTCTGACTAAAATTCTAGGTGAAAACCGGCTAGTGTTTTCTGGGAGCAAGATCTTTATTCCAGTAATCTCTGCACAAGAGATGGTGTCCCCAACAGGAGATTCCATGTTTAATTACTATGCAAACTCTTGGACTCCGTCAACTCCTTTGCTTGTGTTTTCTTCAGCCACATTATTGTTTTAATGAGACACCTGCTTGGCTATGAAGAATATACACAGCTAAGCCCCAGTTGGTTGGGATGTAATTCTTTCCCCCTGTCATTAGTAAACTGTTCAGGAAAAAATTCTTGTAAAATGAAACTTCTTCCATCCTGAATGCTCTCACAGATCTAAGGAGATAGCTCCTTTTAGCTTTCTTATGAGCTGGCCCTTGTGTACAGGAATGTAGAGGGATGTATCTGTCATGTAAGTTAGTGGTGTGATTACTCAGAATGATGCTTCTGGCCATCCCCTTTAGAGTTCAGTTTGATAGGCGTCCTTACCAGAGGTACATGGTGATTTTAACAAGTCTTTGAGTGATGCTATTTTGTTCTAGCATGGGAACTATCACGTCATTGTCTGTTTTTGCTCTTTCCTCTAAAACCCCACCAGTGGCAAGTGTTTCGCTCTACGCGGGCCTGTAGATTCTTCATTGTCACTTCTGCCAGCAAAGCAAACACTCACACGATCCTCACTGGGTGCCAGGGACTCGTCAAAGTTCGTCAGTTGTTCACTGGTTTTGTTCTTCTCTGCAGTGTGGATTATCATCACGCTCCACTATAGGCAGAGAACTTTACTAATTTGCTGGAGGTCACATGTTCAAGGCCACATGGTCAGTAATTGAAAAGCTGAGATTTGAACGTAAACACACCAGGAAGTGGAGAGTTGTCATTATTTATTAATACACAAATATTTATTAAGCATCCTATATGGGACTACCTGGAAGCAGACAGGTTGTTTCCATTTAAGACCTAGCCTATGGTACAAAACATTGATAAGCAAATCACTGTAAATTCTATATCACTGTGGCACCTCGGGAGCCTTTGGAAGATGCTTTGAGAATCATGTAAGCTTTCCAGACCAGATGGTATTTTCTCAGTGGCCTCAGCTTCCTACTTCTACAAAAGGGAAACATGACCATACCTACCTTACCGGGTACATTTGTGCATTAAACGATGGTTCATAGTGGGAAGTGCCGTGTTTGTTAACCTGAGTGCTGTGAGCTGTGCAGTTGTGAGAGGCCCTGGGTGTGTGAATCTGTCAAGTTCACTGAAAGCAAAAGGATCTTCAGGGACCAAGTCCCCAGAGTGGAAGACAGAATGGCCAGTTCATGGCATTGCAGGTGACACAGAGGACAGGAGGGGTCACCTGCAGAGGACTTACTCAGAGCAGAGAGGAAGCTGGCTCGTTGGTCAGGTGAGGTCATGAAATCTGCCTGCATTTCTGGCTGTGGACTTTGAATTTTGTTCAGAGGACTTTTAAGCTACAAGGTAGTGACTGGCCACATAGGGGAATGAATTGAAGGGGGTAAAACTGAGGCAGCAGGCCATTTGAGAGACTCTTAAGTTAATATACAGAATTGATAGGCATCTGATGTAACCAGCCTCAGAGGGTTCAGGGCAAGAGGGTGATGTGTGAAATCATCCACCGTGGACCCAAGTGTCGGTCCAGGTGTCGGTCCCGGCCAAGACAGTTTTCTTAGGGTTCATTTGAGACGCTAATCACAAGACTGTTGGCACTGGGCTGTTGGCGACTGTTGGCACTGGGCTGTTGGCATCCTCTGCTTGTCCCCTAGTCCCCAGGTCCTGGCTTGTTCCCAAGCTGTTGGTCCAGTACTCTTTCTTCCCCAAATCCAAAGAGAGGCCTCATTTTCCCAAATTCCAGTTTCTCAGGCAGCTTTTCAGATCAGATCCCAGTACACCAGTATGTGTAGTCCAGCCAACCAAGGAAGCTATTTATTTGCATATGTGTTTGCATTTTTAAATGTTTTTATTAGCACAGATTAAAATTATACATAATAATGGGTGTCATTATGAGATTTTCACATGTGCATGTAATGTGTCTTGATCATATAGAGAAGGACATTTTGCAAGTAGATGTCATAGGATTGAATTATGTATGCATGTTCCTCAATCAAATAATTTAAAATTATTTTATTTAATTATGTGCATGAGTATTTTGCCTATATATATGTCTGTGCACTACTTTCGTGTCTGGTGCCCATGGAGGGCAGAAAAGTGTGTTGATCCATTGGAACTGGAGTTATAGAGAGTAGTGACCTGGGTCTTCTGAAGAGCAGCCAGTGCTCTTAACCACTGAGTCATCTCTCACGGCATCATTTAAGTCCAGCTCCTAGTTCCATTCTTTTCACCTGCTTTTGCAAACAAGAACATAAGTTTCTACACAAAGGTGGGGACCATATCCCATTTGATTTTTACATTGGTCCAGATAGCAAGTGATACGAAAGGGGAGTAAAGCTAGGCTAGCTAACAACCTTCACAAACATCTTCCAGCCTCCCTAAGCTCTCGTCTCTTTACCATTGTTGTCCCAGGGCTCTTTCTCAGGGGTACCAAGGACTCCATCTCATTTGAGATCGAGGTGTAGCATTAAGCGCTTTAATTGCCTAATAGTGTACCATCTGCAAAAAGCAAAACCATCTTGCAAAAGGCTTATGAAACCCTTTGTTCTGGCAAGAGTAATTAGAGCTGCTGAGCAGACAGGGTGATTCACAGCTGTTCAGGAAGAAAGACGGAGGTCCCAGGTTGGAGGGAGGAGGGCTCTCTGCTTATCTAGGCTCTAGGCTGCCAATGGCTCCTGCCTGCTTGGCGCTTCTTCTCTTCCAGGGTTGTAAACTGCTGTTCTCTTAGTATTCAAAGGTCGTCTTACACTCGGGCAAGTGTCTACAAGTATCAATAAGGCCATTTATTTATTCAGTCATTTGATCATTGACTCATGAATAAATATTGATCCCACTTTGTAACGACACTGTGTGAAGAAAAAACCTGGGGATATGAAAGTAAATTTGCTCTTTATGGTCTCGCTTCTTGATATATACCTGATCTAGTTGAGAAAACAGACACAAAAAAGAAAGACAAAAGCAACAAGGACCAAACCAAATGCCCACAGCATTTTGGAGTTAATACAAAAGGTTCTGAATTGATAGGTTTGGGTGGGATCCTCCTGCCACAAAGATCTTTAAGAAGTCACTATGCTTTGGGGCCTGGGAAACGGCTAAGCAGGTAAACTCACAGGTATGAGGACCTGAGTTTGAATCCACAGAACCCACACAATAGCTGGACATGTGGCACAATCATTTGTTATCGCAACTCTTGTACGGGGAGAAGGAAGGTAGGAACAGGAGAGCCCCCTCAGAGGCTCACAGGCCAGATTCGATGCAGTGGGAAAATAACAAAGGAGACCAATACCTGAGGTTGTCTTCTGATGGAACCCCACATACATCTGTATACTTGTGCACGCACGCGCGCACACACACACACACACCAATACCCCTTTGGGATTCTTCATAGCTACTTTCTGTAACCCACATAGCTCTGGATTCTTAGTATTTCTCCAGCCTTTCCCTGTTTCATGTTTCATTCTGGACATATTTAAAGCCGAGACCAGGAGCCTCTGTAACCTTGGCTTCACATAAGAAATCAGTCCACGTCTACAACACTGAGGCAGGTAGATGTCCATATTAGCCCCGTGGGATGCATCCGACAGCTGATGTACAGGTTGGTTACTAGATTAAATAATGGTTGGCACAAGGGGACCTGGGATTTGAACCCAGTGGTCTGTCTGTAGAGGCCAAGCTATTAGTGTGTGACACTACCTTGCCCCTTTACCAACTGTTTCAACCTATCACACCACAATAGGCCTTTCCTAGAAGAGGAAACAAGAGTTCATCACCATCCATATAGAGTTAACTCAAAGTCACGTGCCAAAGGGAAGGTCTCTCTCTCTCTCTCTCTCTCTCTCTCTATATATATATATATATATATATATATATATTATATATATATATATATATATATATATCCTCTCCCATGGGCTCTTAGCCCCAGAGAGGGATTTATCTTTCATTACACAAATGAGGAAGCAGGCTTCGAGAGTCTTACTAGCAAAATTTCCGTATCAGTAAAAACTGTGAATTAGCAATTGTGCACAACAGTAAACACAGGTGTTTCAAGCAATCAAAGAAGAGTGTGTTTGAAGAGGAAATTTTTGTGCTCTTCTCGCTTCTACAGAGCGAGAGGAGGGGCTGCTCAAGATGTCTTCACTCCACAGTGTAAGTGAGATACTATCCCACACTTCCCTTACAAAGACAGAGTGTTTGTTTTATCTGTGTTCTGGACCAAGGTGACCAACCTCTATGTCAATACATTTATTTATCTTCATTGGGGAGAGCACTTGGCATGGCTTGTGTGGAGGCCAGAGGTTGACTTGTGGGAGTCAGTTCTCTTCTTCCATCATTTGGGTCGCTGGGGTCGAGCTCGGGTTGTTGGACTTGGTCACAAGCACCTTCACCTTCTGAACCACCTCCATAGCCTATGATCATTCATTCAAGCAAAGGCTCCTTTAAACTTGGAGTGGTCTGCATCCGAATCTGTGCTTACATGATTCAGAAGTTTTTCTTCGTTAATTAATAACTGACAACAGTTTTATAATTGTTTGTATATTTTATCTTTCTAATCTTGTTTATGACTAGTAATCAAAAGTTGGTAAGTTGATTACTAATAAAAGTAACTTTTAAATGGAGAATTCTTTAATCACCATGTAATATAGTGTAAGTGTTTTCTTTATTCACAGCTGAGTGTAGTGGTACAGTACAGTCCCGGTGCTTGCTCCAGAGGCCAAATCGTGAGCATCATTTAAGGTCAGAGACCAGAAATTCTAGGGCAGCCTGGGCAGAAGAACAAGACTTCCTCCCCCAAACCCAAAGACAAATAAGCAAAGAACCAATATGCTTGGCTGTCCAAATGTGGGGGAACCAGAGCTATAATAAGAGGCTCTAGTTCTTTGTTTCATATCATGGCAGCCCTTTACAATGAGAGGAGGAGCCTTGGTGTCTCCAGTTCCTGAGATATCAGAACATTCTTATGGTACTGTACGTGGTCCTGGTTTTGAAGGTGTCTGCTGTGTTTAGATGGTGTAAGCTTGTCTAACCAGCACAGGAACAAATAATGAATATTCCTCCTTTCCAGTGAACCCATTCTTTGTATCCTCTTCACAAGAGCCCCAAGTATTATCTTTCTCATCCCTTTTCTTTTGACATTTCTCCTCTGAGTTCCTGTCTTGTTTGCCTATCCCAGTCACTTGATACGTGTTCTTTGTTAGCTTGCAACAGTTATTTTTATTCCCAGCTAGAGACAAACCCTTAGAGGCCAGGCACTGTTCAAATCACCTTGACTTCCTAACATTTACTGTAGAGTTTCGGGGCTCATTTTGGTGATTGTGGGAAGAGAAAGTGCAGAGAGCACACTTGCTCACTTGTATGTTCTGAGGTCAGGAAGGGGCTTGTCTGTGGTTGGCTCTACAGACTAGAATGTTCCTTTAGATACCTTGAAGGCTCAGCAGTGCAGCAAAGTGCATCACTCCTCATTCTTAAGATTGTGCTGGACTTTCCAGAACAGTGGAATAGAAACTAAACCCAGCCTGTGGATGACTCTATGGAAATCCAGGACAAGTTAGGAATCACAGTGACACATCCTCAATCTAGCCAGCCCCATGGGGAAGGTCCGCTGGTGTTTAACTTGATAAGTATGTAGTGATGTGGGAATGTGGAACACTTGACTCAACCCAGGACAGAACAGAAAAGCTGTGGTGACCAAAGAACCAACAAAGTTTTAAAGGACTTGGAGAGAAGCCGGGAGTGGCGTGACTCACACCTATGGTGCCAGTGTCAAGAGTTTAAGGTGTAAGGATCACTGTGAATTCCAGTTCATCTCTGGCTACAGAATGAAGCAGGCCCTGTCTCAAAAATAAAACTAAGTAAACAGAAAAAAACCCCACAAAAAACAAAGAGTAATTCAACAGATAGTAATAGTCCAGAGGGACCAGAGTGAAGGAGGAACAACTTTGCTCTTTCCTTTGGCCTGCCTTTTCTCACGTGTGTGTGTGTGTGTGTGTGTGTGTGTGTGTGTGTGTGTGTCTGTGTGTGTGTGTGTCTGTGTGTGTGTGTGTGAGTGTGTCTGTGTGTGTGTTTGTATGTGTTTGTGTGTGTGTGTGTGTGTTTGAGTGAGTGTGTGTGTGTGAGTGTTTGTGTGTGTGCACACGCGTGCATGTGTGTGTGTGTGAGTGTGTGTGTGTATGAGTGTGTGTGTGAGTGTGTGTGTGTGTGAGTGAGTGTGTGTGTGCGCGTGCATGCGTGCGTGCGTGCGTGCGTGCGTGCATGTGTGTGTGTCTGTGTGTGTTTGTGTGTGTGTCTCTGTGTGTGTGTGTCTGTGTGTGTTTGTGTGTGTGTCTCTGTGTGTGTGTGTGTCTGTGTGTGTGTGTGTCTGTGTGTGTGTGAGTGTGTGTGTGTGAGTGAGTGTGTGTGTGTGTGTGCGCGTGCGTGCAGCTATGCATGCATCTGTGCATGAATGTGAAGCTAGATGGCAACCTCAGGTGCAGTTCCTGAGGCACCATTTAAAACCAGGCTTTTGAGACAGGATCTCCTAATAACCTGGAGCCAATCAAGTGGACTAGACTCACTGGCCAAGCAGTTCCAGGGGTTGCCTGTCTCTGCCCCGCTAGGACTGGGATTGCAGGTGTAGACCACTATGCATTCCCAGTGGGTTCTGGGAATTAGACTTGGGTCCTCGTGCTTCTGCAGCAAGTTCTTTACCAACTGAGCCATCTTCTTAGCCCTCTTTAGCTTAGACATGAGCCCAACTCATAGTGTTTTTCCAGGTTCCTGTGGACCCATGCTGCTCACTATTACCAGATTACATGTCATGCAAACCTTGAGTCCAAAGCTGAAGGCTCCTTCTTTCCAGTGGGGATTCCCCAAAATCATGTTCCCAGTTTCGTGGAGGCCGAGGTGGTCGTTAGAATTTGGGTTGGTTGAATGTTGGTCAAACCCTCTGACTGTTGGCCTCATTCCTGGTGTCACTGTACATATGATGCCTGTAGATGAAGTAAAGAGACAAAGCCCCTACTTTCATATTTACTTTCCAGGCTGAGTAATGACTATTAATCAACAAATCCATCAAGAGATAATTGCAGAGAGCAACAGAAGGAGCCCAGTCAGAATAATATTTCAGGGACTGACCAGGGTAGATGCTGCTTTCTGTGGGATGAAAGAAGACCCCTGAAATGGAGGTGGCTTTGGAATTAAACTATGAGAAGATGAATGGAAGTAAAGAACTGATGGGGTGGGGAGGGAAGGAGGAGGAGAGAGAGTGCTTGTGTCTTGTTTACTTGAATCCTAAGCAATTAACACTAAAGTTGCCTCCTTGTAAAGGTTTGATAAGGGTTCGATAAATAATTATTAGATGACTCCTAAGTCCTCAGATGGCAGTGTTATTCCAAGGGTTGGCCCTGAACAATGGAATTGAGAGGGGGTGGGGCTGAGGAATGGACCCAAGACCTCCCACTCTACCACCCTGAGCTAGACCTCCAGCCCTAGTGATTATTTTGTAATTTGCAAGTTACCTAGTTTACTGACATTGCTATCCCAATAGGATATAATCAGAGTTCCTAATGGAAAATGAATAAAAATTAATAACTAGATGCACATGAGAAGAAAGGATTATATAGGCAGTAGAACCAGTGAGGAGGGGAAAGGCAAGGAGATTAGGACCTCTGTGCCTCTGCCATGGTGCGAATTCAGTTACAACACCGGTCAGTCATTGCTGCCGTGTTCTTAGGATGGAACAGTGTGCTCTTACACTGCTTTGTTGATTACAAAGTAAACTTGAAATAAAAATCTTTAGAAGGCAAAGATGGTGTCACATTACGTTTCCTTGAAGCAAGTTCTGCTAAATACTGATTCTAATTGGCTTTGGGAAATTCAGATATGATTGGATGTAACAGAGGGAGGTATTCAATATAATTTGAACAGTCCTTTGAATGCTGCCCTTGTCAAATAAAAACTATAGATGCTTGTCATTTGGAATCTTAGCAACAGAAACATTAAAACATAAAAACAGCAGGATGAGTTATTGGGGAAGCTGATGATTTAAGATTTTACAGATGGTCTCATGTCTGTGTTTGTGTGTCCAGTGCCTACCTAGCCTACTTTTACCAAGTGGTTTGGAATAGAGCAGAGGGTGACTATGTTTTTCCTGTGTCTTAGAGCCAGTGTCTAGATCTCAGCTCAAACTCTGGAGCTGAGCTAAGAGGGAGAGCTGATTTTGTTTTCTTTTGATTTTAAGTAGTAATAATGATGATGAATTCTTTTTCCATCTTTCTTGTGAGTCTTTAAATATACAGCTCCCCTAACTCCTTACAATGGCCATATAGTGATGACTTGTGTTTCCTTGGTTCCCTTAACAATCATTGGCTATGTCTCTGGTGGAAAATGACTTGCAAACAGAAAAGGTTTTCCCTAAAGTCTTTCAATGTGGCTTATTCCTAACACCATCCTTGAGTGCTCCATCGACTCGGTTTAACCATTTCATTTCATTTCTTAGCAAATTTTATTGCTCCAAACCCTGAGTCTCTTGAAGCTACACATGAATGGGATGGACAGCAAGGCTCTTAGAGGTTTGGGAAAAACTGAGTGTGTACAGCTTGTATTTGTTACTTTTTGTTGCTGTAATAAAACACCATGACCAAAGGCAACTGAAGGGGAAAGAGTTTATTTGGGCTTACAGTTTCAGTAGGAGAATCCGTCGTGATAAGAGAGGTATGACAGCAGAAAGATGAGAGACCAAATCTCCAACTACATCAGAAATCAGAGATAGCAAACAGGAAATGGAGTGAAGCTGTATATACTTGAAGTCTGTCCTGTGGACATGGTTCCTTTAGCAAAGCCTCGTGTCCTAAAAGTTCCATAGCAACCCCCCCAAACAGCACCACTAGTGGGGGACCAAACCTTCAAATACATGAGTCTATGTGGTGCATTTCTCATTCAAACCACAACAGAGCTGATGGCATCTGATACCCGGGAGATAGTGCACACATTGGAAAGTAATGAACGCGCACAGTGGTGATACAGTAGTCGAGGAAAGAGACTTGTGATCAGCAGGATCTAGGTACAAATAAATGTGGGAATGCATCTGCTTGGAAGATGTAAGCTTTGCTTGTCTGGAACATGGACTTGCAGGGGTTCTCACCTCTGAAAGCAGGTAAGTGGAAGGATCCAGCATCTCTCTCATGCACAGCACCCAGCCACTGGCCCTTCTACCTCCCTGATGCCTTTGTTTCCAGATGGAAGCCGCCATCGCTGTGCTCTGGGAGCAGAGGGTTGGGGATCATTTGGAACCTTTCTCAGGCCACTTTCCAGGCCATTTTCCTTTCTATCTGCCTTTTATTTTTTTCTTTGCAATAGTAGAGATTAAACCTGTAGCCTTGCATGTGGCAGTATCTCCCACTGAGCTACATTCCAAAGCATCCTTTTACTTTTTCTCTTTTAATTTTACATTTTAAGACAGGGTCTAGCTGGCAAGTTGCCCAGGCTGGCCTTGAATTTGCAATCCTTCTCCCTCAGCCTCCCAAATAGCTAAGATTACAGGCCATGAAGACCGCCCAGCCCTGGATACTTCCTCTTTTATTACCCTTGTGACTTACTTTACAATGAATACAAAGAAATTAAAATAGGACTTATAATAGCAGACACCATAGTTTACGTAATTGATTTGTATTGATCCTACATCAAGGGTTGTGTCATGATTTTACCGCTCAGTGACTCATGCCCATGCTTTCATTTTCCCATCTAGTGAACTAACCCAAGACACAATAGAGAGGCAGCTATGACCTTCTGGCACCTCAGCTTGTGGGATCCATCTGACTTTGTGACGACAGAAATCCAGTCTATGAAGATGATCTATCCCCAAAATAGAAACAGAAATAGTTTTAGTGGAGGTATATTATTTAAAACAGAGGTATGCTTGTGGCAAAAGCAAACACACCAATGAAAAATACATAAGGAAGAAGTAAAGACTGTTTGGATCATGCCAAGTAGAGATTATATTCATCTGCTAGGAATTTTACATATCTGCTTTGAGAGTATTTCTAACTACACAAATACACCACCATAAAAATTTAATATGATAATATATGGAGAGTACCTGACACAGAAAGCACTTGGAAAATTGCTTACCTGGTTCTGACTGCCCAGATAAAATGGGTTCTTCTCCTGCTGTACTGCGTAGATAATCTATAGGCAGACCTAACAGCAAGCTTTGGATGCTATAGCATGCTCACATGTGTGCACACACACATACATACAGCCACTTTCTGCTGCTATAACAGAATGCCACATGACAGGTAAATTATAAGCAACAGAAACTTATTTAGTTTATATGCTGAGAAAACTAAACACAGTGCCTGGATCTGGCAATAGCTTCATGCTATGTCATAACATAGCAGAGAATCAAGCAAGCATTCATGAAACTGGGCAAGAGAGTGTGATCTTGTCACAAACCTAATGTCAAAATAATTAAACTGTTCTTGGGATAATGACAATCACTCTTCCCTTGTGGCCCAATCACTTCCTAAATATCCTACCTCATAATACTGCGATCCTGGCCATTGAGTTTCAACATGAGCGTAGAATAGACGGTGAAATGTTAGTGAGTATGCATACTCAAGCGTAGTCTCTCATACTCTACCCTGTTCCTTCATGGTTCTGGGAGCTGTGCTAGACTGACAGCTCAGGAGAGATCCCCTTCATATGTTACTCAGTTTGGGATGCCCAGTGGTTACCTTAAGGCCTTACAGCCAGCAGATGGTGAAAGACCATCTTGTTATTTAAAGAATAAAGAGTCTTCGCCTGAAGCCTAGATTCTGTCCACTGTGATTTTTCACTTATGATTCTACTTCTCTGTTACCAGTTTCTTCATCTCTGAGTTACTGGGATTGGACAAAGGCTCCTTCTTGCTCTTATAGTCAATAATTGTGAATTTTATGTTGATTCCTTCATCCATCTTCTAAGTAATTGAGGGAAAGATCAAAATGGATATTCATCATAGTTCCAGATGAAGGAAGTTCTGGGTATAGTTTGAGGTGATTTTCACATGATTCCAGGGAGAACTGGTGTCTTGATGAGGCACTCAGAATGCTGTCAGTTTTTCAGTCAGTATTTACTTAACTGTCAATGGACACCTGTTAAGTTCTGGACCCTTCACTGGTTGTTAGGTGAGCGAGACAAGAAGGCAGAAGAATATCTAGGTAGCATATAAGATTAGCCATGAAATGCTACAAGGTCGTTGTCTTAGCTAGCTTTCTGTTGCTGTGGTAAAGCACTATGACCAAACACAACTTGGGGAGGAAAGGATTTATTTCATCTTACAGTTTACAGTCCCTCATGAAGGGAAGTCAGGGTAGGAACCCAAGGTAAGACCCTGGAGGCAGGAACTGAAGCCAAGGCCATGGGAGAATGCATGGCTTCATTCTTATTGGCTCAGTCCTCATGGCATGTCCTGAAATAACACCGTGCCGGCTTGAAAAGACTACCTTTGGGTAATAATATGCCTATATGATAAGTGTCTGCATGAAGCTCTCTATATATTTATCATATGGGCACCACATTACCCAAGGAAATGACACTTACAGAAATATACTATTAGAGTGGTGACCTCTGGAGTCATACAATAGGAGGGCATTGTGCTAACAGGTCACATTACTCCTCAATAGTCTAATGAAGATGTTGTATGCAAATGCTGTGTGTGTGTGTGTGTGTGTGTGTGTGTGTGTGTGTGTGTGTGTGTGTGTAGTACATGGCTATAGCTAAATCAATAGGTATGAAGTCATAGATGCCGCATGAGTATCTACTAATTCATTTACCAAGCTAAGATGTGTGGTGATATATTATTATGATTTAATAAAGCTTGCCTGAGGGTTCAGGATGCAAAGGCAGCAACAAGCTATAGAGGTCAGGCAATGGTCATACACACTTCTAATCCCAGAAGCCATACTAGCAAGCCATAGAACCAGGCAGTGGTGGCACACTCCTTTAATCCCAGGACTCAGAAGACAGGCAAATGGATCTCTCTGAGTTCAAGGTCACCCTGACCTACACAAAAATGAAGAGTAACAGAGCTCATGACTTTGACCCCAGCACTAGGGAAGTGGAGACAGGAGTGATATGGCTGGGCAGAGAAAGGAATAAAAGGCAGGAGGAGACAGGAACTCAGAGCTTTTGCCTCTGAGGATTTGTGGAGACAGGACTGCCATTTCAGCTGGGTAGAGGTAAGATCTACTGGCGTGGCTGCTTTGCTTAGCTGATCTTCAACTTGAAGCTTGAATGCCAGTATCTGACTCTTGATCTTTTATTATTTGTGATACAAAGATGTGTCATTTCTAATGAAACGTTTCTTAGGGAATTTCACATAGAAGGTACGCGTTACTCTTGAGGCGTGAGAAAATTCTGTGAGCCATCTAATTTTCCTGGCTTCTTTTTCTTTCCTGACTGTGGTTTTGTTGGATGATTTTATGAACTTTATTTCTTTTTGGATTAAAAAGAAACCTTGAAAATCAAAGAACTTTATAATTCAGCTAATAAGCCCCCAGACCCAAAACAATGGCTAAAAATGGGTCGTAATGGGAGGTCGGATTTGGGTTTTATATGATCAACATACATTGATGGATTATGGAATTATCAAAAAACAGATTAATAATATTCTTAAAAGAACACTAAATTTAAAGATGTATCACACAAACCAGTGAAAGTTTACCAAATAAATTATGATTTATCCAAATAGTGGTGTAAGTTGTCAAAAGCAATATTAATATGAATATGCATATGGCATATGCTTGTAATTTATTACTTTTTAAACAAAACAAACCATAGACATTATGTGTAGTATGAATATATTATGCTTAAATGAATTGATTAATTCATCAAATGATGTCTCCTGAGTTGTCAGTCTAGCACGGCTCCCATATAAATGCGGGAACAGAGTGGAATGTGAGAAATTGTGAGCCGGAGTGTGCATGCTCACTAACACTGAAGGTCTCCTCTGCATTCATGCTGAAATGCAGTCGCCATGATAGCAGTATGGTCAGGTAGATATTTAAGAGGTGATTGTGTCTCAAGGGAAGAATGAATGCCATTATCCCATGAACAGTTTAATTATTTTTTAAAATAATTTATTTATTCTTATTTTATGAACATTGGCATTTTGCCTGCATGTATGTCTGTGTGAGGGTGTCAGATCTTGGAGTTACGGACAGTTGTTAGCTGCCACATGGGTGCTGGGAATTGAACCCAGGTCCTCTGGAAGGACAGTTAGTGCTCTTCACCACTGGGCCATCTCTCCAGTCCACAGTTTAATTATGTTGACAGTAGGTTTGTGACAAGATCACACTCTCTTGCCCCAGTTTCATGAGTGCTTGTTTGATTCTCTGCTATGTCATGACGTAGCATAAAGCTGTTGCCAAATACGGGCACAGTGTTTAGTTTTCCCAGCATATAAACTAAATAAGCTTCTGTTGTTTATAATTTACCTGCCATGTGGCATTCTGTTGTAGCAGCAGAAAGTGGTTGTGTGTATGTGTGTGTGCACACATGTAAGCATGCTATAGCATCCAAAGCTTGCTACCAGGTCTGCTTATAGATTATCTAAGCAGTACAGCAAGAGAAAGGCCCAGTTTTATCTGGGCAGTCAAAACCACCATTTTCCAAGTGCTTTCTATGTCAGGTACTCTCCATATATTATCATACTAAATTCTCACAGAACCCCCATTGTGTCTTATCATCTGCTCACTCTACAGCTAATGAGCTGGGGAATGTTAGCTTATTTGCCCTTGGTCATAGACAGGGTTTCAACTCAGAGTCTGTTGGATTTTAAGCTTTATTTTTTTTCTGTGATGAGACTGGTAATGGTTTTTCTCTCAAGGACAAATTCCATTTGATTGCTAGTGACTGCTAGAAACACTATGCTACATATCTGGCCTCCTAGGCAAGAAACATCATGGGTGATTAGCCAGAGTGGTGGCACCTCTCTGATACAGTGCTTACTTAGTTCTCTGGTTTCTAGCCTCTGGAAGGGAGTGCGGTTTCCATCCTTTCCCCCAGTGCCTACTCCTTCCCGTTGCTTTCCTCTGAGCTCCCACTGCTACCTTCCCGGGCCAACTTTGTATGTTATTTGAAATTGTCAATCCATCAATTATAGGCCTTTATGTCTCTCCCAGGACCCCATTCTATGCTAAGTCAGTGTCATAAAATGCTTCATGTCTACAGTTGAAAAGACAACATTCTGGGTAAAGGACCAAAGATGGCTTCTTGATCCCAAGGATCAAGTAGGAAGAATGTTAAATCCTTGAGTTGGCTAATTGGTGTCTGTCAGTGTTTATATTATACCAAACAGCTGCCTCTGCCCACGCTCATCGCTGGCTTTTGTCCCTTCCTCAGATGGTGGGAGGCCCTTGAGAGAATAGTTGGTAAGATTGGGAACAGTGAGGGTCACACTCAAGCTGCCTGAAGTGGAGTCTAGAGGTGGGGGCAGTGTTTGCTTAAAGGGTTTATGATTTCCAGCTCTTGTCCCAAGTTAAAGACTAGAATTAGGTTTGGGCCGTGGCCACAGCTGGTGTGCCTCTGCTACAGACTGTTTTATAAGTGCTCCACATGAAAAATTTCAACTTTCTGAAGCTGGCCACAAATTTAAAACAAGTGTCTAAAAACTATTTATTCAAATCAGGAGTTTTGACAGCAGTGGCAACAGTGGCAAATGGGTATTTGTGGGTAGTTTAACTGTTTTGTATCTATCTGAAGCTGTTCAAATTTGCTAAGTTATACATTTTCACTCCTTTCAGACGCCTGACAATCTTTTTCTCAGTTATCTGATTTTTAAAACACTTCGAGTAAATGAATATGAATTAGGCTACAAACTACATCTGGAAGCATTATTTTTAAATCATGGAACAAATTATTTAATGTTGTAAGAACACTTCCCTTTAAATATTCTGTTACTATATGACATGATTTACTTTGATTTCGTTGGTTTTTCAAATACGAAGACTGTTTCACCAGGATGAGGTCTGTCTCCTGATTTTTACATCGGGCTGTAATTTTCTATTTTAGTAAATCAGACAACCCTGTGGCTCCTAGGTTAGTATTACTGCTTGTGCTCTGTGGTTTTTTTCCTGGGCTAAAAACAAAGAATGACAGAGTGAACAGATTTAAAATATATCCTCCTGTTTGATGAAATTAGTAGTCCATGTGCCAGAGCTGGACTAGTCTGTGTGGCTGTTTTTGTCATTATGAGTGTTTTGTGAGTTACTCTCATGTCAGTTTTTTTCTTTTTAAATTGCATGTGTGAATTTTTAAACAGATAAAAATATGGATATACATCTTACAGGTCACAGCCCACCAGCAAGGAACACTAAGGCAGGGACCTGGAGCAGAAACTGAGGCAAAGGCTGGAGACACTACTGACTAACTTGCGTCTTCAGCTGCCTTCTTCTACAATCTAGGACCGCTTGCCCAAAGATGGCGCTGCCCGTCACAGTTGGCTCTTCTACAATAGTTAGCAATTTAGAGAGTAGCTCCCAGACATAGGCCTTTCAGATCTGGTCAGTTCTTGAGATGAGGTTCCCTTTTCCTAAGCATCTCAAGTTGACAATCAAAGCTAACTGTGAGAGTCACCTAACCCCCAGGAATGCTAACCATCTAAACACGTGGTTGAGGACACTTTTCCGTCTGGTGTGTTGCCATCCCTTGTTGTGACTTTTGATGTGCACGTGAGGTGTGTTGAATCAGATGCTTCGGGTAGCGTTAAGCTGCAGCCATCAAACTGTCATCTCAGTGCTCGACTTGAATATGTGACTCACTAGACCTTAAAATTTAACTTTGACAGCTCGAGTTTTTATTTTTAAGTGTGGCACTCAAACTAGTTTATTTGGTTATGAGAAGAAAGTTCGTTTCTAGTCTAATTATGCTATTAGTGAGTTTCTAAAGCAGTAATCAAAAGGACTAAAAGACCATTAAGAAATAATTGTGTGTGATTACTACAACTGACCTGTCACTTGGAAATTGAAGGGAATAAGACATTCTCAGCCAAATGTCATCATGGTGAAGGGAGTGTCTGGCACAGTAGGCCCTTGCTCAGTAAATATTTACTAACAGAAGGGCATATGGCTTCAGTCGCAGCCTACAGCTGATGGCTTCCAAGTCAGCTTGTCTATCCATCGCTCTCAGACTCATAGCCTTGTTTCCTGATAGTCTCTACTTGTAAGAAAGCTACAGACACTGTGAATGTCCAGTCCTGTAATGGGACAGCTGCCTCCTCCTCCCAGACAGGGCCCTCCTCAGTCTCCTCTGCTTGGCAATCACAGATCCATGCTTCCCTGCTATTCTCCAGTCTTTCCCTATGCTCTCTGCCAAGATGATCCAAGGAAGCAATATGTCTTCAAGTTCTGTCCTCCTTTCTAGCCCTCAGTGAGGCCTCACCCCCAAGGCTTCCACAGCCTGCCAGAACACTGCCACAAGCTGAGGGGACAAGTTTTCAAAAACGTGAAGCTGGAAGGGGTGGAGTGGACTCAAACCATAGCAGTATGTGATGGGAATGAGAGACTCATGGGAGAAAAATAAGAGTGGATTTGCTGTGTGGGGCTTATTCAAGACTCCTCTCTCCCCAGCTTTCTTTAGTAGGAAAAACCTGACTAAAAATTCTGATAAGAAAGTTTCTTTGGGAGCAATATCCCTCCAGTTTTAAAAAGTGATTTGAAAACCACTGGTGTATAGAAGTGGATTTTCAAGTTAATTTTAAATTGGACTGTGCAGCAATAAACAGCAAGGCTTCCAAACCCAAGCCCAGTACACACTTGCTTGTGCACATGGCTGAAGCGTGTTGCAGGAAAGAAATACACTTCATTCTACTTGATACACAGTGGTGCTTTCTGCTCAGTCCATCCTTCCTCTCTGTGCCCGTTGTGAACGTCTAAATTGATTTCATGACCCACTGAGCTGCTACAGAGTCTGAGAAGCCTTTGACCTAGTCTTCTTATTGGAGTCCCTTTATGAACTGTACAAAGAAATATTTTCTTAATCCTCTCAAGAAGGTGCATAACTCATACCATGTCGGATGCTTGGGAGAGACATTAATTCAACACCTAGAATGGATGTCCAAGGGCACCCTAGCTTACTTCTCTGGATGAAGTCATTGGTGAAGGCATCTTGAATCTGAGCTTTGCCAACCCAAATTCCTGAGTACCGTACATGAGCTTGCCTGGATTTCAATTCTCAGACTCCCATCTGACTTCCTCTATCACTTACCTACTTTAGCACAAGTCTGGGGTGTTTGGGATTCCCCAGGTGCCTCTGGCTGTTTCTCATCCCTCTGTCAGTCATTCTTGGTCCTCAGTACCCAGCTCAACAAAATGTTACTTCCTCTGAGGTCTTCTCTGAGAACTGCTGGAGTCATTGGGCCTGGTTTCCATTCCTGCCAAGCCCTGAGAAGCACAGGGCACGTGATGGAGCAGCTAGCTAGCACAGTGCCTGGTCCACGCCGCTCTTTGTAGCCTCCAGGCAGGCTCATCATACTTAATCTCCTTTGCTGATGAATGTGGAGACTCAAACTGAGATCACAAACATGTCTAAGATAAAGCTTGCTTGTTTACAGGAGTTATGAAAGGCCTGGGAGACAAGACCTATGCATTAAAAATCACTTCAAATAATACACAAAGCTAAAGAGCCTCCGTAGGGAAACGGGGCTTTAAATCCTGCCTTCAATCTTAGCTGCACTAAATGTCAAAGTTCATCACCTGGGAGACCAAGATAGTGATCTTGTATGGCTATGCTTTAAGTGGGAAATACATCCAAAGCTCTACCTGCTCAGCCTGGCCGAGGGCTCTGGGGGACATGGTAATATGGAACGAAGCAGCCAGTGTGCCTAGAGGCGTGTGAATACTGCAGTAGAAGGTGCTAGAAGAGTTGAAAGGAAGAACTGACCCTTGTGGGGGATAGATGGGAGCAGTGCAGTGGAGCAGGCCTATGTGACCTAAGTTTGGAAAGAAAAGTAGACCTCAGATTAGGGTGTGAGAGGGCATTTCTGGCAAAGCAAAACAAAAAGCTAAAGGCATCCAGAGGGTGACCATGTGTGTCTTGCCTATGGACTGGTTTTGAGGTTAGGGTTTGTACATTGATTTATACATGTGTTCACACACATTTTTTTCCAAATTTGAGGGGAATATATTAATCTCTATAGATATATTTTTTCTCATTTTAAAGAAGTCTGCCTCTCCCCTTTTCTGTAATTTTTATATATTAATCGAGTCTATGATTTTGTTGTCAGGGTCAGATTGTTTGGATCATTTTGGGTCCTTTTAGAAATAGGGAATCAATTACTCCTACACACTTTCACATCCTCCCAGAGATGTTGATATTAAGTCCTTAGGGGACCAGAAGGTAAATTATTAGAATAGTTTCTTGGGCTGGGAAGATTGCTTAGTGGGTAAAGTACTTGCTTTGTAAACATGAGAACCTGATCTGGATCATCAGAACCCATGTACAAAATGAGCCTGAATGTAGTGGCATACGATTGTAATCTCAGTGAAGGGTGGGTGGAGACAGGTGGATGTCTGGCACTTGCTGGCCAGCAGGACTAACACAATTGGTGAGCGGCAAGGCCATGAGAGACTATCTCAAAAGATAAGGTGGACAGCATGTAAAACACAGAATCCAAGTTTGTCTTTTAACCTCTGCACACATGTGAATGTGCATACACACACACACACACACACACACACACACACACACACACACGTGCCTGCACACTCTCTTTCTCCCTCTCTCTCTCTCTCTCTCTCTCTCTCTCTCTCTCTCTCTCTCTCCACACACACACACTCCCTTGTAACTCAGCTGGCTCGCTAACTTGGGGAACCACCAGTTTAGAGAAGTCACCTTTATCAGTTTTTAACTAGGGCATTGCATATGTCATGACAATAAGTCAAATTTGTCTGAATTTTGTTGGATCTAATAGTTACATAGAATTTAGCAATTTCCTACATGAAATAAGGTTCAGAAGAAACTCCATATCTTTAATATTAGCATAAATATCTTCCCATATGCATCTTAGAATAATGCAGACAAAGGAAATACAAGCCCCAGCGAGACTCGGCCTGCACAATAGAGGGCTTCTCTTAAACCCCTCATCTACTCGAAGCCTTACATTCAAATATTAGCTCTTTGTGTGCCTCCATTTGTTCCATGTGACCTTCTGGAACAGTTGGGGACAAGCCCATGCCTGTCACTTCTGTGTGATCAACATGCAGGTTTGAGAAAACAGTTAACCCATGTCTTCTCTTCAAGGAAAGCATTCCTAATTTCTTCCACTCGTTCCCAGATAGGCACCACTGCCTGTTGGTTAAGGTTGATTCCGTTGTTAGGTGGAAACTTGATCTTATCATGACTTCTTTGAACCCTGGTAGTTAGTTTCTAGCAATAATTTTCTGTGATTGAGTCAAAGAAACACAAAGAACATTATTTTAAGTTTCTCCTTCTAGAATTTATAGAAGACTGGGAGGGGCCAACTGACCTGGACCTCCCAAGATTTATTCCCTGTCCTCACCCCTCCTCCCCAACTCACTTGACTTGACACAGAGTCTTTTGTATCCCGTTTTGTGCTTAAGTCACCATGTAACTAGAGATGAACTTAAACTTCTGACCCTCCCCCTCTCCAAGGGCACTGACGGTTGATCTGTTTTGATGGTTGCAGCAGGTGGGACCCGTGGCTTTGTACATGCTAGACAAGCCCTCTACCAGCTGCATCTCAAGCCTTTTCTTCCCATTTTTGACGGTGAATACAGTTCCTTATACACATTCACTCTTCCCCACGTTCCTCAAGAATTTTCCACGTTACAGGTACCCAGGGCCCAAGCAGTTCTTGACATGTCACTCACGGTGTTATTTTGAGAGAGCGACTTCATACCTAGCTGCTGACATAGGGTAAGAGCCTCTAGGAAATGGACTGTTAGATCCGCATACCTCCATTCTGTGTACAGAACCTGGCCTCCAGGGGGCGGAGTCTTACATTATCCCAGTTACTACCTAGGATGTGAGTCTCAGCATGAAGCACCTGTCCTGTGAATGAGGAGACCCTGTGCTTAGCCTGTTCTTCCAAAGGAGACCTGCCTTTCACCGTTCACTAGAAACCGTATCAACAGAGGGTCTGTGTGGCTACTGCTCCTCTTCTCCTCGTCCATATCTTCTATCTTTGCTTTCCGTTCTCTTTTCTTCCTTTCCTGCCAGAAAAATCTTCCTGTTGCACACCAGAAATGGACTTGGATGCTGTTCCATAGTCAGGTGTGACACACTGCAAATGGAACCTTAAATGTCCAGAAATGTTGCTCCTGCCTCCTTCCCTTTAGAAGGAAAACACTTTCTGGCCTATTATCAGGTGGCCAGCCTAGCACAAAAGGCAGATGCAAGGCTCTCTGGCTTCAAATCCTGGCCTTGCCAGTTACCAGATAGGTGCTCCGAGCATATCACCTGGTATTGGGCCTCGGGGATACAATGAAAAGTGTATTAGTGCCTACTTCCAAGAAATGCACTGAAAACTAAGTGGTTAATTCACATAAAATTATTTAAACAGTACCTGACATATAATTGGGTACAATAAAAAGTGTCACATTATTATTGAATAAACTATCTGAGAGAGAGAGAGAGAGAGAGAGAGAGAGAGAGAGAGAGAGAGAGAGAGAGAGAATTACCATGTTATGACAGATAAGGCACTAACTTAAAGGGTTATATGTAGTATTTACATCACTGGATTGACCAATATAAATCAATATGCTAAGTGGGGGATAAAGCTTTCAAGATTTACACACACACACACACACACACACACACACAGAGAGAGAGAGAGAGAGAGAGAGAGAGAGAGAGAGAGAGAGAAGAGAATTCTTTCACACTGAGGTTGTTTCCCTCTCCTTCAGCTCCATCACCCCCTCCCATTGGCCTGGAAGTTACACGTTTACATTTTGCTGTGTACTTAACAAAGTCTCCATCAGACACTGTGTTCCCTTTCTTCCCATTATTTTTCCTTTCTTCCCAAGGACTTTGGAATACTCCCACTGGGGTTTCTTTGCAATTTGGCAATTTCACACAGCAAAGACTCTCCACATCAAAGTCAGCAGTGTCCACTTTTGATGCCTGGCTTGCTTGCCTCTTGTGTCAGCACTGCAACCCTCTTTAAGAATACCAACAGGAATAAAAGTTTTACTGTTGTGGAAACTACAGACCATTTGAGCTGAATAGGGCCTCAAAGACGGTTCAAACCAGTGCGTTTCAGAATTTCACTGAGCCCAGCAATAAGAAATAACACAGTGGGCATAGAGCGATGGATCTGTGGTTAACAGTAATGTTCTTCCAGAGGACCCAGGTTCAGTTCCCAGCACCCACAATCAGGCAGCTCACAACCGCCGAGTCCAGCTGCAGAGATCTGATGCCTCTGGCCCAGAGGCAAATACACCTCACTAAAAATAATAAAGATAAATCTCTGTACAACTGTGGATACGCTGTCCCATCACCAATACACACAAGTGTAATGAATACAATTTCAAGAAAACCATAATTCCTTTCATCATCATGTGTAACACACTCTGTGAGTGTTCCATCCTATTCTGCCTCTCTTTTTAAAAATGGTCCAAACCCTCTAAGCTGACTGCACACCCACCAAAGGATTTATGCCACAGTTTGGAAATCCAGACGTGCCCTAAAGTCCCCAATTTACAGCTGAGGAAGCACAGTCTTTAAGCCACCGCGTGGATCTCTGGGAGTGGTTCAGTAAGTGCGGGAAGGAGGACCTAGCTACTCTTTCTGAACTACACACCCATTCCCTCTCCCACGCCATTCACACCAGAAAAAAAAAAAAAAAGACTTGGGTAATGTGCAGTTATAAAACAGAGAGCTAACCTGTTCTGTTATCTCTTGCACATCCAATTTTGGTCCAAGCAGAGTCACAGCTCAGGGGCTCTAACGCAGTACGGGGGACCTTTCTCATCAGCTATGATACTCATATATGGCCAAGGAAGACTCTGCCCAGTGATAGTTCTAACCAATCAGACTCACTAGTAGTTGATATGATTTTATAGACTTGCTTGTTCTGTTTTCCATATTGGCTTTTAGTTCCCTGGCACTGTCTGGCACAGCCCTGAGCACATTGTAAGCTCGAGGTGAATATTTATTGGCTTGTAAGCAATGCATCGTAACAGCACCGAGAGAAAAGAACCACGTCAGGATCAGGCAATGGGTCACACCACCGTGAAGAATGTCATCTAGGGAAGGAGAGCATGCATTTAAAGTCAGGGGTCTCCTAAGAGCTACTTGTTATGAGCAAGGCACATAACGTCTCTGCTGCCAACCTCGTAGCATGATCCTATGAGTTAATCAAGAAAAACATTTCTCCCACCAGGTTTGGCTCATACATAGAAAGCATATAAACTGCTGACGGTTGCCTGAGGCTGTGTTAACTAACCAGCAGAACAGGGAACCTGTTTCAACATCACTGAGCTGAGAGGGAAGGTCAGAATGATCTAGTTACTCGTGGATGGTGTTCATGTTCCCCCATGGTCTACAAAGCACATTTCTAGTGATCGCACCAGGAAACAATGTCTTCTTACAAAAGCAATGGAGATCACAGCAAACGATTAAGTAAATAGCCTGCAAATATGTCACAGACAACAGACCGCTTAGGAAGCCCGTGTGCATTTGTGATGAATGGAGCTTTTGAACTGATGAAAGTCTAAAAATAACGCCCTAGGAGCCATGGCTGCCAGCCCCTGACAAAGCCCATTGTACGGTGTTACTTGGCATGGGTGAGGTGGGGTGGGGGAGTTGTGTGTGTGTGTGTGGGGGGTGTGCATTAGTCATTGCTAGGATTTTCAAGAAGTTGTTTAGAAAGTCTGAAGTCAGGAACAGCAGAATGGGTAAGAATGAGTGCGAGAGTCCCGCACACAGACGCTAGGAATGGAGCCTCAGTTTCCCCTCTGACCAATGTGAGTAGCTGCAGCAGCCTTCTTACGTGGTCCAGAAAAGTGCTGCGGCTCACGGTGTGGAGCACTTTGTACTTACTTCATAAAGGCTAGCTTTTGTTAATAACATGACCTGTATGAGCAGGTGACTAGTGAGGTGGATATACCCTTCATGGCCAACGCGGGCCCCGGCCGGCGGCTCAACTCTAACCTTCTCTGGAGGATGTGAGTTCCCTTAGTGGGTGAGAAAACACTGACGGCTGGGACAGAAACCCTGAACCAGCATCCAGAGGTTTGAGCGGCCCTCGTGTCTTCCTCTCTCCCCGCAGGTGCCTTCGTGGTGTGCTGGACCCCAGGCCTAGTGGTGCTGCTGCTCGACGGCCTGAACTGCACGCAATGCAACGTTCAGCACGTGAAGCGCTGGTTCCTGCTGCTGGCGCTGCTCAACTCTGTCATGAACCCCATCATCTACTCCTACAAGGACGAGGACATGTACAGCACCATGAGGAAGATGATCTGCTGCGCCCCGCAGGACGGCCAGGCCGAGAGGCGCCCCTCCCGCATCCCCTCCACCATCCACAGCAGGAGTGACACCGGCAGCCAGTACCTGGAGGACAGCATCAACCCTGTGTGCACTAAAAACGGCTCCTAAACCCAGGCTGTCTCCGCATTCTTCCCCTGGGGAAAGAGCAGCCTGTCTAACAACGCACGCCTGAATGCATGGACCGTGTGGTTTGAAGTCTCCATGAACCACTGCTGGGGTGTTTAAGTTTCCATTGTCGAGGAAGAAAAGATACCTTGTGCAGTTAGTGAAAGTGCACAAGAAAGGAAGAGGCAAACCGTGGATCCCTGCTTGTCTGTGAACAGCTCAGTTCATCCTCCAGCCCAGCTCTGCGCCATCTTGCTCATCTTGCCGCCGTTGCCTTTGTGTTTTCAAAGATAGCATTGAAGGGTCTAGGTCAAAAGAAATGATAAACAGCGGTACTCGAGCCTCCTTGTGTAGCTGCCAGACTCTGTGTAGTCCTTTCTGCGTGCATTTAAAGTGTTTAAAAATGCTTTAGCAGTGGGCTTTGTTTTCCCCCAAGGAAACTCTAGCCAGGAGCTAGATGGACTGTAGGAATCTGGGAAAAACCGGTATAGGCTCTGAAGTAAACTTGACTTATAACTTCAGATGAACTTCATGAGGGAAAACGTTTATTGAAAAGAAGACTGAAAAGGTGGACATATGGAAGCCTTTTGTCCTCTAGGTACAAGAGGCTACGTGCTCTGCGTGGGTGTACACCCGCCTCTACTTACACAATTCAGCTTTAAAAAAAAAAAAAAAAAAGAAAGAGTCCACTCAGTGATGATGAGCTTAGTTCATTGTCCCCTCGCTTTCCAGGCTGAGCTAGTGGCTCTAGAAAGTACCTTTGTGTTCTAAACAAGAAGAAAAGTGTCCATTTCTAAACTGGCTACTGTATCGAAGAGTAAAAGATGGTATTGACAGGCAGGCTGGACCTCCTCCCAATGATGTGGACTGTGAACATGACTCTAGCCTCAACCTTGGCGTGTCTGGGTACCACCAGCAAGCTTGCTGGATTCAGTGTGCAAAGCAATTGCATAGCGGGTATTTTACCCAAAGCTGCCAGCAACACTTTGTCTTTCTTACAGACTGAATTTTGATCTTGTATTTTTCCCCTTCGAAGACCAATGGAAGGCAGAGCAGTTAAAAACAAAAATAGTGTTTTTCACACACATAGGCCTACTGAGCAGTGTTTTCTATGCAAGACATCTAGAATATATTCTGACTTATCATAAGAATAACTCCAGGACTGGTACTATAGTATTTATGTAGTTTGTAAAAGTTTACATGTTTCCTTTTTGTTTTCGTCCTTTTTTTGTTTTGCTTTTGTGATATAACATTTATGTGCACAAACTACTTGTAATAAAAGAATTTAAGAAGTTATGCTTTGAGACATAATGGCCTAGACTATAGAAATTATAATTTGAAGGCTTAGATTTTTACATGCTTGCTGCAGTACGTGGATGTATCGAAAACTTATGTTAAAGCTACCTATAAAATAAAAATTTAAAAGAATCTTTTCTCCCTTGATGAGGCCCATTATTGCTTTTTATATTATCTAAGCAAAAATACAGCTTGTGGTGACTGTGACTCACATTCTATTACAGAAGAAAAATCAAATTTGCCAAGAAGTATGTACTGTTGGTGTTTTATGTAGGCATTCTGAATCTACAGCTGGCCAAAGGGTGGAGAACTGAAATTGAATTCCAGTCCCTGAATAGCTACTAAGGGATCTTTAAAGGTTTTATTTTAAGGCAAGAACCATTTTTAGTGCCCTGCATCCAAGTATTCAGAATGGTGTCTGGAGGGGATCCAAAATGTGGAAATGCAGTGTGGAAATGTATAGCTTTTGTTTTTATGCTCACACACATCTCCAGAATGGCACAAGAATAGGGAATTCATGTATATTTGGAAATGGTGATTGGAGAGGTTACAGAGTTCACTGACACCACTCGGAAAATCCAGCCTCTCCTATGGGAGGGGAATCAATGCAAAGCCAGAAGGCAATTCTACGACCCCCGAGGCTGCAAATCTTATTTGCATTCATTGTCGTGGTCATACTGAACAGCTTACACAGCTTTTGTCAGATCCTTATTTGAGTCTAAGCACTGATGAAGCAAGATCTTGTTTCTACAAACTTGAGGTTTGTAGCATTGACTGTGGCACCCTCATCACCCTGTTCTGTTGAGAGGAAGCAGTCCAGCATGGAGACTGCTAGCTTAGAAAGAAATACAGTTTTTAAAAAACAATCTTTTGAAATTTCTTGGTGAAATACAATTTGGTTGCAACTGAGTAGTAGAAGTGGGGCCCATTTGAGACATGTGGAAGCCCTGAGTTTGAATGCAATGACAGAATTACCCTGATTGCGATCGTGTAGTTTGAGATACAGCCAATAATAGCTTCCGACATCTGTGTATGACTCCAACTTTGTGAATTCCTTTGTGAAAACTGATGTCTTGATGATTTTTACAGATGCTAAAAATCAAAATGGGTCCTGATGCTCTGGCTCCCTTAGCATTCTGAGCATATGTCCAGCTTACATTAATATTGTCCCAGGATCAAGGTCCCAGCATATGTGGCAGCAAGTGTGACCATCGCCTGCAGCTGTCATTCCATGGAGGCCACAGGGTTTTCTATGCTCTGTGTTTGTAGATGAGCCTGTTAGCCCATTGGTCCTCTGAACTTGGTAACAGTGGTGAGACTCTCTGGCCCTCTTTTTCTCATTGATAGAACAAGTGGAATGAAGGTAAGCCCTGGAAAGACACCATGAAGGTGACTTAGTGACAACTCAAAACTTGTTAGAACCTGGGATAAAAATAGCCTCAACATTACCCTACAACACGATGCATCTCACTGTGTCCTAAAGAGAATTAATAACACACACAGCAGATCTGACTCCTGGGAAGCTTACCGTAGAATCTCATTCTCTTTGTGGATCACTAAACATGGTGTTAAATTGGAAATCCCCACAGCGCCTTCCAGTTTTATGTACTGTCTTCTAGGCATAGAGACTGGGCTCAGGATTGCTTAAAGATGAGAATTTTTAAAGAGAAAGTGTGTTTTACGTAATGGATGCCCTCCCAGACATATCACACAACCTGCTCATAATTAAATGTTAGTTTCCACAGAGATGTAAGTATTAGTAGGCATGATGTTGTGGGCTTTTGTTGTTGCTTTTTTTTTTTTTTTTGGCCCTGCTGCTATATTTTGTCATTTTCTCCAATGTACCTTAGAGTGTGCTCTTTCTTAACTTATGAGGTGGCAGATTATCAATTACAGTTGTCAGGGGTTTGGAGTCTTTTATCATCTGTAACATCTGGGATAAGGTTGTTTTTTTTGTGCAAACAGTAACACATGGAACATTGACTTGTGTGTGGAAGTTTCGGAGTCCCACCATACTATGCGACACTCAGTGACAATCAGTGATCAAGGTTGGAAGTTCATTGGCCCAACCAGTTTTGAATCTTACAGTCCATGGCTATATTTCAAAAGTTGCAATTTTATGCATTAACACATAATGTTTTTCTGTATCAGAAATTTCAAATTTGTACAATCCAATTTCCATAAAATGCACCTACACTTTATTTGTTGTTTAGATTAGAGCTTGCATGTTATACAGTAAGGTTTATTGAATCAAAAGGGGAGGGCTAGTACCATAGCCCATGCATGTTGCATCTTTGTCTTCACTAGGGAAAATGTCTGCTACTTCCTGAAGTCACTTTTACATTTTATGGGTGTGCACATATGTTCATGCGTGTACATGTTCATATGTGCAGTGTGCACATGTATATCCATGTATGAAAAGTCCAGAGGTCAATAACAGGTGTCATTCACCAGGACACAGTACACTTTGTTTTTTGAGACAGGGTCTCTCACTAACATAGATACATTTCAGGTTACAAAATCAACATACAAAACAAGCATCTATCACATACACCAATAATGGATTTGCTCAGAAAGAAATTAAGAAAAATATCCTACTCACAGTAGCACAAGAAGTATCATTAAGTATGAATAAACTTAATAAAGGAAATGAAAGACCTGTAATGAAAATGTTAAGGCACCAAAATAAGAAATTACCAAGATAAAAAAGTAAAAAGGCCTTCCGTGCTCCTGGATTGGCAGATTTAATATGTGAACATAGCTATATTACCCAAAGTAATCTACAGATTTGATGTAATGCTCCACCAAAATTCAAATGAACCTCGTGGTCGTCGTTGATATACACCCATGGACGATGTATCTTGATGTCATCCATCCCTCATGTCTCTAGGATCTTGACACAACAGTGAGTAAGAAAGGTAGACATAAAAATCAGGCAAAGTCATTAAGAATAAGACTCATAAGACTTATTTTCCTTGTGATCTTAAAAGAGAAAATGGATCAAACAATTTATAGAATGGAGCAGTATTTGATTCAAGGAGAAAAAGATTTTTGGTTTTTTTTTTTTTTGAGGGAGGGTGACACTAAAGTTTCTTCATTTGAAAGGAAGAGGGTTATGACTAATGCACCCGTGAGGAAATTTTTATGAAATTATCTTGATATAACACATGTGGAAACTAAAACCCATGAGATTAAATGAGTGTTCAAAATAAATTGTGACTAAATCAAGAATGGACTTTACTTAAGTTCCCCCTGAGATCTTTTCTACTCAAAACATGTTAGTTTCTTCATAACTATGTTTAACTTCAGATTCTGAAGAGCCAATGTTTAATGATAATGTGACCCTAATGAAGGCATTTACTCTTAGAGTACTTGAATTTTTGAGAATATATGCTGAAGAAATTATTCCAGCATGATTTTTAGCAACTAGGAGCTTCTAAACTATGTAAATACTCAAATGTATAACAGAATGTACAACTGCAGTCCAGGCCTCCATTGTGGCGCTTTCATATACTAGCCAGGTGACAATGAAAAGTTACTCTCTGCCTCAGATTATCTATCTTTCAAGAAAGATGATAATTATGTCTCGGAGGGTTTTATGGTGTTTAAGGGGATCAAATAAAACAGAATAGGGCTGGGCACTGGGCATGCATAGTTACTGATGGAATGCTACTTGGCGATTTAAAATTATAGGCATGAATAATCTAATATCCAAAACATGTATATTATAGATTTTTCTGATGAACTGAATATTGTATAAAGAGATGTGTCCTAAGAATGACTTTAAGGTCTTGGGTCAGAGCTACTGCAAAAGGGGAATTGGTTTTGCAGTAACACGACACCAGAAATAGCCCTTGTGGGATGATTAGAACTCAACTTTAGATGTGACATTTGATGTTGTTGAGACAGAACCCAGGTGGAGATGCCAACAAGGCAGCAAGGTAAACAAACCTAGGTCTGAGATTTCCATCTCAGAGGCATTCATGCATTAGTGACGTTAAAACCCTGAGCTGGGAATTCACTCAGCTCGTGAGTGAATACAGACATAATCACAGGTTGGAGACTCTGCCTTTGAGGATTCTCAGTGTCTGAAAGACAGAGATACAAGAAGACAATCAGGGAGACAGAAGGCAAAGCCTTGCTGAAGGAAAAGGTCCAGAAATCCAGAGACCATGGGGGTGAACAGCTATGCCAAGCACTCCATGTCCAGGCTTGAGGTTTCACTGTTAATTTGGCCTTCAAGTTATGAGGACATTGACAAAGTAGTTTCAGTGGAGCGGTGGGGATGGGAGCCAGCTTGAAATGGGTTCAAAGGAAAATGGGAAGAGAGGTTTGGAAGCAGGGAGGACAGGGTATTTTTGAGGCAATTCTTGTTTTGTTTTGTTTTGTTTTTCCTGAAATGGGACCACAGAAACAGAGTAGCAGCTGGCGGGCCATGTGAGGTCAGTGAGGGATTAGATGCAGGGAGGAATGGGTGACAAGTCAGGACAGCAATGACAATGAGAGAAGGAATGGGAAAGATATTCATGAAGGGCCTGGTCACACAGGGACATTCCCCTCATAGTAAATGGAGAGAAGACAAGGTATGCATGCACAGGGAAGGAGGGGGTGGGGAGAGGGAGGAGGGAGGGGGAGGAGGAGGGAGGGAGGGAGGGAGGGATTCACTTGTTTCCTCCTATATTACAGGTAGATGAGCATTTCAGGCTATAAGCAGAGAATAATGCTGAGTCAGGATGAGACATGAGGAAAGGATAAAGAAATCATAGTCCAAGCCTTACAACAGATGCTCCATGAGTCAAAGTAGCAAAGATATAGGGCAGTATGCTTTTATCCTTCAAGAAACAACCCATGTAATGAGCTTATTAAGCCAGGGAGGTCTCTATAAGGAAGAAGGTAAGGAAGCCAAGAATCAGAGCCCAGCTGGAAGCCCAGCTCCAGTGGGCACCTTGCCAGCCTGGCGAATAAGACTGCCCAGGCAAGAGAAGTAGAAACTTCCCGGAAGTGCTGCTCTGCACCAACATTCTGCTGTAGGGCCAGGAAAGCCATGGTGGATGAAGTGCAGCCGTCTGAGGGGAACTATCATTAAGAGTTTATAGTCTCCCTCTTCCACACACCGGAGCCCCAGGAACACTGAGGCTGCAGAGACCACCAGCCCCCACCTCCCCAGTGCAAGCACCCGTTGGAACCTACTAGAGCCTGAGAGGTCTAAAAACATCACACTTCATCTCTGACAGTAAAGCCAGAAATCTACTCTCTAAGTATTTTTTGTTTGTTTGTTTTGTTTTGTTTTGTTTTGGGTTTCTCTGTGTAGCTTTGGAGCCTGTCCTGGAACTAGCTCTTACACATCAGGCTGGTCTCAAGCTCACAGAGATCCGCTTGGCTCTGCCCCCCAAATGCATGCGCCACCACTGCCCAGCTTCTCTAAGTATTTTTTAAATTCTTATTTGCCAGTATTTAAGTTTCACTCTTGCACACATGTCTCATGATGGCTTTGCTTTTGTTCCTGTATTGTTCAGTAGAGTTTTAGGCATATTGTTTGTTTCTCCACCCAGTCTGCTATAAGACACTCTTCAGACACACCTCAAACTTCCCCTCATATCCATTTGTCTTTTCCTCTTTCTCTCATCTTTATTCCCTTCTCTTTTTACTTCTTAATTATAATCTTGCATAGCTTTAACAATATCTAAAGTCAGTGGAACTAACAGTATCCTCATTTTCCCTTCCTATTACTTTGCCCACCACAATCTGAATATACTCCATCTCATCTTTGCTTGTTTATGCTCCAAGAGTTATAGAAGTCAAGGGGCCCACTGCTAACTGGCTGCTATGACATTTACATAATAGTAATACCAGGCGTCTCTGAGATTGAAATGCTCTTTGTCATAAATGAGGGAAAAATAAAGTTTCCATGACAAAAGGAGATTAAAGAAATCCATGACAGGGCCCAACTTCTGCCAGCCCACTCTGGGAACTCCCATCCTGGGGTCTGCAGGCAGGTCGACTCCACCTCTGAGGACCAAGTAACCCTGACTCTACTTAGATCACTGGGCTACTCCTGCCCCCACTCAGGGCAGAGGCGAGCTGCTACTGGCCCCAGCCTTAGGCCCAACTTCTGCCTGCTCACTCTTAAAACTCCCATCCTGGGATCTGAAGGCAGGTCGACTCAGCCCCTGAGGACCAAGCAACCCTGAGTCTGCTGACATCTCTGTGCTAGTTCTTCTCCCATCTACCTGTAAAACAGGTGCCCCAGACCTGCCTCTACCCACCTTGAGACCAAGCAGAGTATCGGACCCTTTTGCACCCACTGGAAGAGAACCCCGGACCCATACACACCAGGAAAGGAATTGACAACACCTGCACACACTGGAAGAAGAGATGAGAAGACGACAATATAAGAACACATCCAAAACAGTAAAACAAATATGCTGCCACCAGAGTCTAGAGACTCTATGCCAGCAAGACCTGAACATCCCAACACAGATGAAGCAGAAGAGAGCAACCTTAAAAACAGCTTCACGCAGACGATAGAGACCCTATACAAGGAAATGAGAAAATCCTTCAGAGAATTGGAAGAAAAGACAAACAAAAAGATGCAAGAAATCATTAAATCTTTTAATGAAAACCAGGAAAATACAGGCAAACAGCTGAAGGAAACAATTCAGACAGTTCAAGACCTGAAAACTGAAATGGAGACAATAAAGAATACACAAACTGAGGGAATGCTGGAAATAGAAAAGCTGAGTAAACAATCAGGAAACCACAGATGCAAGCATAACCAACAGAGTACAAGAGATGGAAGACAGAATCTCAGACGCTGAAGATAAACTACAGGAAATAGATTCATCAACCAAAGATAATCTTAAATCGAACAAATCCTTAATACAAAATATCCAGGAAATATGGGACACTGTGAAAAGCCCAAATCTAAGAATAATAGGTACAGAAGAAGGTGAAGAAACCCAACTCAAAGGTGCAGAAAACATATTCAACAAAATCATAGAAGAAAACTTTCCCAACCTGAAGAAAGACATGCCAATGAAAGCACAAGAAGACTAAAGAACACCAAATAGAGTGGAACACACACACACACACACAAAAAAGATCCCTCGTCATGTAATAATTAAAACACCAAACATACAGAATAAAGAAAGAATATTAAGAGCAGCAAAGGAAAGGGCCAAGTAACATATAAAGGCAAACCTATCAAAATTACACCGGACTTCTCCATGGAAACTCTGAAAGCTAGAAGGACCTGGATAGGTAATCTACCAACTCTAAGAGAACATGGATGCCAGCCCAGACTACTTTACCCAGCAAAGCTTTCAATCATTGTAAATGAAGAAAACAAGATATTCCACGACAAAACCAGATTTAAACAATATGTAACCACTACTTCAGCCCTAGAGAAAGTACTGGAAGGAAAACTCCAACTTAAGGAAGTTAACTACAACCAGAAAAATATAGGCAATAGATAATCCCACTTTACCAACAGCCAAAATGAAAAAGGGATGTAATTCCACACATAATTTCGCAACCATCACCAAATCAAAAACAAACAATAATGAACAATCCATGGTCATTAATATCCCTCAATATTAATGGTCTTAACTTGCCTATAAAAAGACACAGATTAGCAGAATGGATAAGAAGACAGAATCCATCCTTCTGCTGCATACAAGAATCACACCTCAACTTCAAAGACCTAAGAATTAAAGGTTGGGAAAAGATTTTCCAATCAAATGGACCCAAGAAACAAGCGGGGGTAGCAATCCTAATATCCAACAAATTGGACTTTAAAGTAAAATCAATCAAAGAGATGACGGAGGTCACTTCCTACTCATCACAGCAGAAATCCATCAGGATGAAGTCTCAATTCTGAACATTTATGCCCCAAATACAAAGGCATTCACATTGTAAAAGAAACATTACTAAAACTCAAATCACACATAAAACTTCACACACTTATAGTGGGAGACTTCAACACCCCACTCTCACCACTGGACGGGAACACCAGACAGAAACTTAACAAAGAAACAAAGGAACTAATAGAAGTTATGGCATAATTGGACTTAACAGATATCTATAGAACATTCTATCCAAATACAAAACAAGTTACCTTCTTCTCAGCGCCACATGGAACCTTCTCTAAAATCGACCACATACTTGGCAACAGAGCAAACCTCAACAGGTACAAAAAATGAAATAACCCCCTGTATCTTATCAGACCACCATGCTTTAAAGTTAGAATTCAACAACAAATAGAGGTGAAAACCCTGATATTAACCCACACACCTACGAACACCTGATTTTTGACAAACAATCCGAATTTATATGATGGAACAAAGAGAACATCTTCAACAAATGGCACTGGCATAACTGAATGCGAAAATGTAGAAGACTGCAAATAGATACAAGCCTATCGCCATGCACAAAACTTAAGTCAAAATGGATCAAAGACCTCAACATAAATCCAGCCACACTGAACCTATTAGAAGACAAAGTGGGAAATACCCTTGAATTAATTGGTACAGGAGACTGCTTCCTGAACATTACACCAGTAGCACAGACTGAGATCAACAATTGATAAATGGGACCTCCTGAAACTGAGAAGCTTCTGTAAGGCAAAGGACACAGTCATCAAGACAAAGCGGCAGCCCACAGACTGGGAAAATATATTCACCAACCCCACATCTGACAGAGGGCTGATCTCCAAAATTTACAAAGAACTCAAGAAGCTAGTTTCCAAAACACCAAATAATCCAATTAAAAAGTGGGGTACCAGGATTGCATCCAATGCAGGCAGCATTGCATGATTCTCCAGCGTATTTGTAAAATATATTCATTAGAAGTCTTTGCCCCCCCAAAAAGTGGGGTACAGAACTAAATAGACAATTCTCAATAGAGGAATCTAAAAATGGCTGAAAGACACATAAGAAAGTGCTCAACATCCTTAGCCATCAGGGAAATGCAAATCAAAACAACTCTGAGATACCATCTTTCTCCTGTCAGAATGGCTAAAATCAAAAACATCAATGATAACTTATGCTGGAGAGGTTGTGGAGCAAGGGGAACACTCCCCCACTGCTGGTGGGAGTGCCAACTTGTACAACCACTTTGGAAATCAGTATGGAGATTCCTCAGGAAAATGGGAATCAGTTTACCACAAGATCCAGCAATTCCACTCTTAGGTATATACCCAAAAGAAGCACATTCATACAACAAGCACATCTGTTCAACTATGTTCATAGCAGCATTATTTGTAATAGCCAGAACCTGGACGCAACCTAGATGCCCCTCAACTGAAGAATGGATGCAGAAAATGTGGTACATTTACACAATGAGTACTACCCAGCAGAAAAAAAAACAACAATGGATTATTGAAATTTGCATGCAAATGGATGGAACTAGAAGAAACCATCCTGAGCGAGGTAACCCATCACACAATGACAAACATGGTATGCACTCACTCATATATGGATTTTACACATAGAGCAAAGGATTACCAGCCTACAATCCACACCACTAGAGAAGTTAGGCAACAAGGAGGACTCTAAGAGAGACATACATGGTCCCCTGTTGAAGGGGAAAGGGACAAGATCTCCTTAGCATGGGAGCATGGGGGGAGGGGAGAAGGAGCTAGCAGAATGAGAAGAAGAGAAGGTGGGTGAGGAGGACATAAGGGAACAGGAAGTTTGGGTAGAATAAAGGGAGAATAATAAAGGAGAGCAAAATAAGAGATACCATCAGAAAGGGAGCCAGTATAGGTTTAAAGAGAAATCATGCACTAGGGAAATGTCCAGAGATCTACAAAGATGACAGCAACTAACCATCTAAGTGACAGTGGAGAGGCTACCTTAAATGCCCTCCCCTGATAATGAGATTGATGACTGACTTATATGCCATCCTAGAGCCTTCATCCAGCAGCTGATGGAAGTAGAAGCAGACACCACAGCTAAACACTGAACTGAACTGGAACCCAGTTGCAGAGAATGAGGAGTGAAGAGCAAAGGGGTCAAGACCAGGCTTGTGAAATCCACAGAAACAGCTGACCTGAACAAGGGGGAGCACATGGACCCCAGACTGATCACTAGGAAACCAGCTTGGAACTTGATCCAGACCCCATGAATGTGGGTGTCAGTGTGGAGGCCTAGGAAATCTATGGGGCCTCTTGTAGTAGATCAGTATTTATCCCTAGCATAGGAATGGACTTGGGGAGCTCATTTCACAAAGAGGGATACTCCCTCAGTCAAACATGGGGGAGGGCCTAGGCCCTATCCCAAAGGATATGACAGACTCTTAAGACCCCCCCCCAATTGAAGACCTCACTCTCCCTGGGGAGCAGAATTGGTATGGGATAGGTAGGGTGTTAGTGGGGGGCAGGGGAGGAGGAGAGGGAGAGGGAGAGGGAATTGGGATTGACATGTAAAGCAATCTTGTTTCTAATTTAAATAAAAATGGAGAAAAAAGGAAAAGGAAAAAAAGATGAATGGATTAAAGAAAAAAATAAAAAAGAAATCCATGACCACTAAGCTAACTCTACAGAAGATACTTGAAGACAATAGTTCAGACTGAAGAGTGAAAAATTGATGCATGAGGCCACAAGAAAGAATAAACTTTTAGAATAACAGTTAAGGAAGAAAGAAAGAAAAGTACAAACACTAAAAAAATCAACAAAATAGCAGGATAAATGCAAACCTTACAACAGTAACTTGATGTTCTCAATTCCCCAATGAAAAGGCACAGGCCAGTAGATTAGATTTAAACAAGTCAGTAGCTACCTATGTGTTGCCTCTAAGAAGTGCCCATCACTACAAAAGGAAGACTCTGCTTTAGGGTGAAAGAATGTCAAAGAAAACGGAATAGGAAGCAAGCAGGTGTCACTGTTTTCATATCTGACAAAATAGACTTCAAAGTAAAACTAATGAGAAAGATAAGTCACTTCATAGTGATTAGGGAAACAATCCATCAAGAGGACCTCATGATTATAAACACACGTGTCCAAAACAGAGGTGCATCCAATTTCATAAAACACTGGATACTACCAGATGCAAAGTAACAGCAGTTATCTCAGCACAGTAAGGGGAGGTGAATTCAGTAGCCTTCTCTCACAAACAAACAGGTCATCTCAACAAAAAGTAAACAGAAATATCTGAATAAAATAACAAAGACCACAGATATCTATAGACTATTCCATACAGACACTACCTGTTAAATTATATTTTTATGAGTAGTTTGTAGGATTTCTCTAAAATATACCATATATTAGGGTACAAAGCAAGTCTTAACAAATATAGGAAAACTGAAAATAATTTCCTGTGATATAACTGACCACAATAGAATAAGGCTGAAAAGCAACAGCAAGACAAACACTAGATATACGCAGACTCATGGAGATTAAACAATACACTCCTGAAAAATGAAGGGGCCTTTGATGTAATCAAGAAGGAAATAGAATAATTCCTAGAATTAAATGAGGAAAAGTAACATATCAAAAGCAATATGATACCGTGAAAGCAG